>NC_058135.1:227501610-227527961 GCF_016433145.1 Gracilinanus agilis | reverse complement strand
ATATATATATATATATATATATAGGTTGCTCTATATATATTTGTTTTACTACTGATTCTTTTATTAAATTGTAAATTCCTTGAGAGCAAGGATTGTCTTATGCCTCTTTTTACATCCCCAGCACTTACTTTTTAGTTCAGTGTCTGGCATATAGCAAGTGCTTAACAAATGTTTACTGAGGGGGGGGAGAGGGGGAGATTGCCCAGGGTCACAGAGTTAGTTAGTGGCAAAAATCAGGTCTAAAGCTCACATTTTCCAATTCTTAGTCCAGTAATCAGTTCCCAAAAAAAGTCCTGTCACCAATAACAACGTTAAAGACAAATTCAAACTCTAAATGATCACCATAGTATAAATATTAGTAATATGGAAATAGGTCTTGATCAATGACACATGTAAAACCCAGTAGAATTGTGTGTTGGCTATAGGAGGGGTGTAGGAGGAGGAGAGGGAAAGAACATGAATCATGTAACCACAGATTTTCTTAATTAATCAATAAAAAAAAAAAGACTTAACTCAATATTGCCATAGCCTCTCTCATTCACATTGGGACAACCAAAACCTTGAGCTTTTACTCTTAAATCAAATGACATACTGATCTTAAATCTGTCTGTGGAAAAGTTTTTAAAAATGGCTAGTACAAAATAGCTTTTCATTCAGGAATAGTGACTGATAAGATGTATTTGAGAGAATTCTTTTCCTTATCCATTTCCTCCTCGATATCCTAGACTTGAGGGGGCAGCTGGGTGGCTCAGTGGATTGAGAGCCAGGTCTAGAGACAGGAGGTCCTAGGTTCAAATCTAGCCTCAGACACTTCCCAGCTGTGTGACCCTGGGCAAGTCACTTGACCCCCATTGCCTACCCTTATCACTCTTCTGCCTTGGAGCCAATACATAGTATTGACTCCAAGACGGAAGGTAAGGGTTTAAAAACACACACACACACACACACACACACACACACACACACACACACAGATATATATATATATATATATACACATACATACATACATACATGTATATATATACATTCCTATATATACATTCCTAGACTTGTAGGGGCCAATGATCTTTACAAAACTGCAATGCATTCATTTGTATTCATACAATGAGGACAAAGAAACTACCAAAAACAGATAAACATACCCTCAAAGCAACACAATACTCCTCCTCCTGGACCTGTATTGAAACCTGACCAAAAATTGAAATTAAGTGATTTCATTAGCTTATTAATATTAGATAAAATAGAATTGCTCTAAAGGAAGTTCTGAACCCCTATTTTGGCTAATTTCATTTTAACTAAGATAAAACATAACTCTACTAGAAGTCAATATGTTAATGTGATCAGTTTCCTCAATTTGAAAGGCTTGGGAGTTTTCTCCATTAATGTTTCAATGTTCTAGCATGCTGCATCTAATACAGTAATAATATTTACAGGCATAATAATTTTTCACTAAGAAAATGAATTCCATTGACTTACGACAGTTATACTTTGCATTGATACACAACTAAAATACTAAAGAACTCCATTCTGCCTCCAGCTTGTTTTAAAATGTGTTGTTAGAAATTATGGTACTCTATTTTAATGTGCATTGTGAATCTGCTATTTTGTAAAACCCATTTAATCTCACAGAAAATCTCATTTTTGGGTAACAAAACCTTTCACTAGTTCTAAGCTATATATATATATGATTTTTAAAACTTTTTTTTAATTAGAGCAATTGATTTTTCCTTTTTCTCATCTTGTACTGGAAGTACATATATAATCATTATTTATCCCTTTTTTTTTTTTTAATTTTACAGTGATATAAGCTTAATGTAAATACCTGAAGAGCCTGAGACTGGGACTGTGATTTAATGCCTCTCTGTCTGATTCCAGGAGAAGTGCCAAGCCACATGGTCACAGAGATTTGACTGAGAATCTGCATGAATGGCAGGAGTTCTATGCCAATATTTGAAGGGCTTGAAACTGGGGTTTGAGTTTTGGAGTCAGCTTTTCTAACGCTTAGAGGCTCAGTCCCCCTCAACTTAAATTCCTAGTGAAGCACCTAAGATTGGCTATCATTTTATGGCTCATTCTCTGGAAAGGTGCAGGAAAAATCAGATCAAAGAAAGGCATTTCCCTTATTCCTCTATATATAGAGAGAAAATGGTAATTTTTCTGTAGTCCTGGCCCTGAATGTGTAATTGCAAACTGCTTAAATCACTTTAATTGGGCCTTGATTCAAAGGCCTGTTATAAGTTTATTTTCCTTACATTTTTTTTGCACATTTTACATTTCATTCACAAGTTAATTTTTTTTCCTTTTTTTGAATTTTATTCTTTTTATTTTTTTATTATTTCTTTTGCCAATTGATTTCATACAACCCCCGCGACTCCTTAGTTGACCTCTTCAGGGGAATAATGTGTTATTTAAAATTTTCCTCAGGGGGGTGTGTGTTAAATTTTTATAATCATAATGTCTGAATTATTATCTATATTGCAAGTCAATTTTTACTCCCTTAGGAGTAATCTCAGGTGGGTAATGTTAATTCTCAGAAGAAAATGTATGCTTTGTAATCTATAATGTAAAGTTTAAATTCTTTGAGAATAATTTCAGGATAAGGATTTTGCTATCTCCCCAGAATCCAGATGTTGAACCTGTTTGGTGGAGGCACCAAAGATGCCTGAAGAACCTTCACTGGACCATGAAGACCAAATTTGAACTTTGGGGTGCAGTTGATTTGAACTATGGGAGTTGAACGAATTAAATGCATTTATTTTGAATGGACACTCTTATGCCAGTGGGGGACTGCCCCAAATTGGCTTTTTGTCAACGCGGCTAGCTTTTGTCCTCTTTTCTCTTGATTTAAGATCCACTGAAAAAGATCAGTCTTTTTCAATGGATCTCAGGGGGGTAATGTGTTATTTAAAATCACTTGGGATACTTGGAACTACATTTCCCATGATCCCCAACGGGTTTCCTGTTTTGGATTATGTATTCAAGGTGAGGGACGGCTTTAAATAGGGGGAAGTGACTTTGAACTTTCTCTTTTAGCTACCTGGGCGCGCGAAGTTACGAAAGGTAAAATGACTGAGGCGGCAGTTTGAATACTTACAGGCGTGTGGTCTAATGATTTTTATCTCTATCAGCATGGCTTTTATTAAAATACTATTCTCCCTTTTAATCTTGGCCCTCCTCTTTTTTAATAACAACAAGCTTTTCACTCATACAGATGCAAAATCCATTTATATAAGCACCAAAATGCTTGCCAATATATCTTAAGTCCAAGATTTCTTGACAAAAATTGTTAGATAATAAAAATTCCCAAGAATCATATGGAGAGATTACTCTTAGACAGGTGGAGTTAGAGGCCCATATTGATGAGGGTAAGCAAGTGATGGATTTGGGGCACTGTGCTTTGAGATCACCAGTTAGCAAATATTGAAAATCAGAATGTAGAAAAGTATATACTACGCTGTGCTGGTTCCCAGTGCATTCCTCCCAGCTGATAAGCACTTGCCTAACATTCCAAACCTATAGAGGAGGGTACCCAAGATATGTCATTGATTGATAGGTGACATTAAGCAGGACACAAAAGGGAATACAACACATGCACACTGGGGGTCACTGCAATTACAGGAACTTTATAAATTTCCCCAAATCCTGTATATGCCCCCTTTTCTCTTTTTGTGCCCTAAAGTTCACCTTCTAACATGTAGACCCTTAAAACACATTTCCACCTCCTTAAAGTCTATTTTCCAGGTTTTTACTCTGGAATGCCCCAAAACACCCAGGGGAGGAACATTCTGAGAAAAGGTGGAGTTTCCAAGAATGGGAGGAGGCAATCGCCCAGACCCTCAATAAATCTAGCATCCTTAGTCCCTGCAATTGCTTTTTCCATCACCCTGGCCACACTCTCTGTAACATCCTCAAATAAACACTTTCATGCTTCAGATAAATGGCTTCCAGTTCTTCAGGTGAGAACTTACATTTGCTCTCCCACAACAAACCTCACTCTCCCACAGCAATATCTATTCACAAAGCCAACTTTCATATACTTAAAAGGGCGAACCAATTAATCAACAAGCATTTATGAAACAATTATTTGGTAAGTCTCAAGCATTTTGCTAGGCACTGGTGTATTGCAGGATCGAGACACAAAATACAAGAAAATATAAAAATGTTTGCCCTCTGGGAACTTATATTCTACTAATAACTACACACAAGAGCTTGAACAAAATAAACATAAGGTAAATAAAAAACAAATAAATGGAAGTTTTAGAGGGGAGGCACAGGCAGTGGGTGTTATCTGGAAAGGTCTCATGTAGGAGATGGTCTTTGAACTAAGCTGTACAGGAAACTATAGATTTTAAAAGACAGAACTGAGGAAGGAGTGGATTCCAGTGATGAGGAGATATCTTATGTAAAAGTATAGAAATAGGAAATGGAATGTTAGGTGTATAAAATGGCAAAAGGGGTGAGTTGGTTGAACTATAGAGTATGTAAAGGGAAGCAATATACAAAAAGTACAAAAAGCCTAGAAAAATAGGTAGAAGTCTGGGCAAAAATTGGGTTTAGAACAATATACTTCATATCAAATATCCACATCATCTCCAAAGAAATACATGACTTAGTTATAAAAGGTCACCTTAACAAATTAGAGGAACAAGGAAGAATATTCCTTTAAGATTAATGGAAGGGGGAAGAATTCAAAAACAAACAATGAATAAAAACAACTAACAAAAGATAAAATGGACAATTTAGATTATATAAAACTGAAAATTTTTTGTACAAATAAAACCAATGCAGCTAAACTAAGAAGGGAAACAATTGGCAAAAGGAGGAATTTTGCAGCGTTTCTCTGATAAAGATCTCATTTCCAAGATATACAAAGAATTGATCCAATTTATGAAAATAAAAGCTGTTCCCTGAATGAGAAATGTTTAAAGGGTATGAACAAGCAGTTCTCAAAGGAAGATAATCCAAGCAATCAACAGCCATATGGGGAAATGTTCCAAATCCCTATTAAAGAAATGCAAACTAAAACAAGTACAAGGTTCTATTTCACATCCATTAACATGGATGCAAAAAAGGACAATAATAAATGTTGGGAGGAGTTTGAGGAAAACAGACATATAAGTCATTGTTGGTGGAGCTATGAATTGGTATAGCCATTCTGAAAAGCAATTTGGAACTATAGCAAAAAGTCACCGAACTGGACATATTCTTTGACCCAGGGATAATAATACTGGTCCAATATCCCAAAGAAATAAAGGAATAAGAAAAAAATCTAATGTATGAAAATGGTTATAGCAACTCTTTTCATTTTAGACAAAAACTAGAGACTAAGCAAGTATCCTACTGGGAAATGGCTAACAAAAAAAACACAACAAAGAATAGTGTATCATAAAAAAAATAGCAAAATGGATAGGTTCAAGGAAAACTGGGAAGACCAATTAATGTAGAGCTAAGTTAACAGAATTAGGAGTACTATTTATATAATGATAATGTTGAAGAAGGACATGTCAAACCACTCCAGTAACTTTGCCAAGAAAATCCCAAACAGGGTGACGAAGGGTTGAACATGACTGAAACAAATGAACATTAACATTACAAAAAAAAAAAAAAAAAAACTTTTAAAAAAGACTTTGTAACTCTGATCTATAGAAACCCATAGGCCCAAAAGAATAAAGAGGAAACATGCCACTCACCTGTTAAAGAGGTAATGAAATGAAAATGCAGAGAGATTGATTTTTCAAACTTGACAAATGTAGGAATTTGTTTTGTGGGATAATACAGCTTTATATTAAGGGTTTATTTCTTGGCAGACAGCAGGTTGCAGAAAGAATAAATTAATTTTAAAAATTAAATAGCCAATAATTTTTTTCAAGATGGGCAATGAACTAACTGAATATTCAGGTTCTAAACATCAAACTCTGGCTCAATAAAGAACAGGAATGGCAGACAGCATGGTGAATTGGTCCAACCATTCTGGAAAGCAATTCAGAATTATGTGAAAACTAAAATGTTCATCTCCTTTGACAAAGAGATCCTATCACTAGGTGTATATTCCAAGGACACAAAAGACAAAGGATCCCCCATACACCAAAATATTCAGAGCCATACTTCTATGGTAGCAAAGAACTGAGGGTGAGTACATAAATAAAGAGCTGATCTAAGCCAGGAAGACTTGGGTTCAATTCCTACCTCTAACACATATTGGCTATGTGACCCTTGGAAACTCACTTAATCTCCCAGTACCTTCAGGAAATTCTCTAAAACTAAATTGCAGAAAGGATGCATATATGCATTGGTACAGGATATTCCTCACCTGGAGTTTCTTATACTCATGAAATCACAGATTTTTTTTTTAATGAAAACAAAGTATATACCAGTGATGGGCAAACTTTTTAACAAGGGGACCAAAGGAAAGGAAATGCTCATCTGTCTGTCTGTTTCTAAGGCAACTCTTTCCAAGTTTCATTGTATTGTATCCTATTCATTGTATTTGTCAAATTAGGAGTAATGTCACGTGGTGGTAGCAGATAGAACATTTCAGGGGGCGAATCTGGCCTGAGGGCCATAGTTTGCCCATCACTGGTATATACTGTTCAATTTAACAAATTTGAAACAAATTGTGGCACATGAATCACTATTATTGTGCCATAAGAAATTAAGAAGATAGAGAAGTATGAGTGTCTTGATGGATAGAGTGTTGGCCTCAGAGTTAGGAAGACCCCTGGGTTTAAGCCTCACCTCAGAAACATACTGGTTGTGTGATCCCAGGCAAGTCATTTAGCTTCAATGTATCATAATATAGCTAAGATCTGCATTTAATAGAGTGATGAAATTACATACTGATGAAATTATAGGTCCAAATCAAGAAAATAAAAATGAATATGAAAAATTCATTGAAGTATAGGTAGACTTCTATGAATTGATACAGAGTAAAGAAAGTAGAACCAGTAAAGCTGTATACACAATAGCTACAACAATGTTTTTCCATTTATATTAAAATGTTTCCACATCATTCTTTTGAATGATTAAAAAAAAAACTGGATGATGTGTAATTAAAATGACCAAGCTTGAGCCCTAGAAGAAAAGTTGAGAAAATGCACCTTTCTTCTCTCTTACAAAGGTGGGAGATTATGGGTGTGAAATGCTGTATATATATATATCATCAGACTTGATTGGTTTTGCTAAATTGCTTTTTCCTTTCTTTTTCAAACTAATTAAGAGGGAGGTTTCACCAGGAAGAGGTGAAAGAGATATATATGCAAATGAAGATGATATTAAAAACAAAAGTAGCAATAAAAATAAGGCTTTAAAAGATTCCCAAAACATTTAAATCCCACTGTATTTCTTTGCTAAGTTTAGTAGAGTGCCACAAATTTACTTTGAACCCCAGAACAAGTCCCAAGTTTAGGGGCCAGAATTATTTTCCATTTTCAAGGAAAGCAAATCAGAAGGGAAATAGCAGAACGTTGCCAGACAGCACTGGTTGCCAACCTCAAGTCAAACCAGGATGCAGGAAGGATATCAAAAACTTCTGAAAAGTCTCAAAGAGATGGCTTTCCCAGCAGCTCTGGCAAAGCTACTACTAAGACTATATGTAGAGAGGTAGGATGCCCAAGTGGACAGTGGCTCCCTCATCTGTCCAAAATCCCTATCCTTACTACCATATGTTAAAGTGGATAAAAGAAAAGAGACTTCTTACTCATGGGTAAAAAAGTAAAGTAGGTTGTACTCATGGACAAAATTTCCCATCAACACCTTTCACACTCTCACTTTCCACCCCATTATTCTCTTCAACTATTCTCTTCAAAGTACCCAATGAAAACACATGAAAAGGTGTTCTAAATCTCTAATAATTAGAGAAATGCAAATCAAAACAACTCTGAGGTATCACCTCATACCTAGCAGATTGGCTAAAATGACAGCAAAGGAAAGTGGTGAATGTTGGAGGGGATGTGGCAAAATTGGGACATTAATGCACTGCTGGTGGAGTTGTGAATTGATCCAACCATTCTGGATGGCAATTTGGAACTATGCTCAAAGGGCTATAAAAGACTGTCTGCCCTTTGATCCAGCCATACCATTGCTGGGGTTTATATTCCAAAGAGATAATAAGGAAAAAGACTTGTACAAAAATACTTATAGCCGAGCTCTTTGTGGGGGCAAAAAATTGGAAAATGAGGGAATGTCCTTCAATTGGGGAATGGCTGAACAAATTTTGATATCTGTTGGTGATGGAATACTATTGTGCTAAAAGAAATAATGGACTGGAGGAATTCCATATGAACTGGAATGACCTGCAGGAATTGAAGCAGAGTGAAAGGAGCAGAACCAGGAGAACATTGTACACAAAGACTGATACACTGTGGTACGATCGAACATAATGGACTTCTCTACTAGCAGCAATGCAAGGATCCAGAACAATGCTGAGGGACTTATGAGAAAGAAAACTATCCACCTTAAGAGGAAGAACTGTGGGAGTAGAAACACAGAAGAAAAACAACTGCTTGAACACATGAGTTGATGGGGATATTATTGGGGATGAAGACACTAAAGATTACCCTAGTGCAACTATCAATAATATGGAAACAGGTCTTGATCAATGATACATGTAAAACCCAGTGGAATTTGCACATCAGCTATGGGGGGGGGGGTAGGGGGGCAGGAGAAGGGAGTGTGTAGGGTAGAAGGAAAGAATATGAATCATTTAACCATGGGAAAATATTATAAATAAATAAATCCAAAAAAAAAAGAAAACAGAAACAAAGTACCCAATGATAGTCTACTCAAAAAATCCGGAATCATTCTCCTTCACCTTTCTTCAGCTTTTGACACAGTTAACCCCTCTCCTCCCTAGGCTATTCTCTTTCTTTCCAGATTAGTATCACATTGAAGTTTCCTGGATGTGCTATTATTTATCTAACAGCATCTTAACTATAGCCCACTATCAATGTTATATACAAGTTTATCAATGACCTTCCTAAAATATGGCATTCAGAATTAAACACAATATTCCAGATGAAGTCTGACCAGGGCATAATACAGTATGACAATCAGCTACTTTGTTCTGTGCTGAGTATGCGCGCGCACACACACACACACACACACACACACACACACACACACACACAGAGTTAGTATGGAACTATACGAGGAACTGAAATTCAAAGTAACAGGAATCTGGAAATGACATTAAGAAGAGAGCTATTTTAACTCTCATTAATTCACATTAATTTAGTAAGTACAGTGAAATTAAGCATGTTACAGAGGAGAAAGTGAGTTTTTAAGACAGATATAAATTAATTTCAAATGCATCATGTAGAACGCTTCCATTAGTAGTTTGGGTCTGCTTGAATTTTCATTAGAAAAGTATATAGAACTGGCAGAAACTTTCATGTGCTTCACTCTCAGACTTCTGGATCCCAATAACTTGCAAAAGAATGATTTTTCAAGGTCTGAAGATCAATCTCTAGGACCTGGAAGGTGCATCTCTGTTCCTTGTATCTCTGCCATAGTTGCTATACAAAAACGAGTTGATGTATAATTATAATGATCAAACGTGGCACAAAAGAAAATGTGCCTACCTTTCCTCTTTACAGAAGTTATCAGACTATGGGTATGAAATAATGCATATATTGCCAGACTTGGTTGATGTCAATGGTTGGCTGTAATAAACTTTTTTCTTTCTTTTTTATTCTTTGTTAAAAGGGATGGTTCCTGGGTAGAAAATTCTGATTGCTCTTTGTACCAAGTGTTTGAGTATGGTTAATTCTTCTTAATTATAAACTCATATCCTATCTTCATGTCCTCTAAGACTTTAATGAGATATCCTTAGGTTGACTTAATTTGCCTATTAACTTCACTGTCATCTGTCATATGTTGCTTGCCTATTTTCTCTTTATGATGCTTCTTCATAAGGAAAAGCTCCTTCCATCTCCATTCCCAACACAGACATGACAATTGTCAAACACCATCCAGGACCTTCCAAATTACCTCCACTCCAATAACGACATCTTTCTTGATGGACAGACAGTTCATTTTCAAACTTGAGGATGAGCACACTCACCATTACTATATCTATATATTGTCAATTTGTGGTAGTATCTTAACACTGCAAACTGGCATCCATAATCTGTAATTGCAGGTTGCTAAAATTTCACTCATATTGAGAATAATCTTACTTCTTGCTGGATTCTCTTCTTATGCTATTCCAGGATATGACTTTTGAGTTTTAAATTAGCTGCACCCAGAGAGTATACATCCTCTAGATAAGAAGCCAGGTGGTCATTCAGATTCTGAATGGTCTGCTTCCCTCTTTGTGTCAATTAGGAAGCTGTCTCTATGGTTTCCACCAAAGTCCCCTTCAGACCTTCAACTCTAAGAGTAAAAAGCAAAACGACCTAGTTAGTGGAGGAAAAAGAAACTCTGACACCTTTAGCACTTCCATGTCTTTAAGGAAGCCTTAGAGAACATTAATCTTTTCTGACTGCCATAACACACAGTTGATATATATTAAGCTTGCAGTTCAATAAAACTCCTAAAGCTTTTTTCAAATGAATTGCTCTATTTCTCTCATCTTATACTTGTTTTTGCTTTGCTGACTTAATCATATAACTCTCAGACCTAAATGCAGAAATCTCCCAAGGTCTCTGTTCTGAGCCTTATCTCATCTCTCTATATTCATTTGTTTTTACTATAGAGAGATATCTTCTACTCCTATAGATTCTTCTGCACCTGCACAAGAAGTCGTCTATATATTCTGCCCCAAACTTTCTCTTGAATCCTAGTCCCACATCATCACTGACCTTCTGGACTATATATCTCCCCTGGCACCTCAAATTCAACTCATACAAAACAGAATTCATTATCTTCCTCCCTAAGTCTAACTCCTCCTCCAAACTTCCTCATTAATCCTCTAACTAGAGGTAACTAGGTGATGACTCAGTGGATAGAAAGCCAGGCCTAGAGATAGGAAGTCCCAGGTTCAAATCTGACCTCAAACACTTCCTGGCAAGTCACTTAACCCCAATCGCCCAGCGCTTACTATTCTTTTGCCTTAGAACTAACAGTCTCTTCTAAGACAGAAGTTAAGGAGGTTTGGGTTTTTTCCAATCCTCTATCTTGAACTAAAAGGGACCTCAGAGGTTATTTGTTCCAACCCTCTCATTTTTACAGAAGAGGAAACTTTCATCCAGGAAGGTTCCGTAATTTCCCAAAGTTGCGCAAATAATAAGTGTCAGAGGCAGGATTTCACTACAACCAATCCCAAATCCATTGCTCTTTTCACTGCACCATTATGAGTGCACCTTCCTCCTGGTTACTTGGGTCCAAAGCAACAGAATCATCTTTATTTCTTCCTCTTCCTTACTCCCATAGGCAATCTTACCAATTTTATATCCATTGTCTCTTGCATATTTTTATTAGTTATTTGTGTGTTAGAATAGTACTCCAATTTACTTTTCCCACGTTATATAATATTCCCCTCATGCCACAAAACTGGACTTCTCGTTATTCTTTAATCTTGTTGTATGGCTTCTTTATTTGCACATGCTATCACCCTTGACTGGAAGAGACTTCCCCCAGATCTATATCTGTTGAAATCTTTTTCATCTTCCAAGGCCCAGCACAGGTGCTAGCTCCTCTATGAAACCTTTCCTTAGCTCCCAAATGGAATTTCTCATTCCATTCTGTATGACCTTTCTTGTATCTCTAATGGTTTATTATACTTTTTGAATAAACATAGTGGTATGCTGGTAAACATTTAACAGCCAACTCACTGAAAGTGTAAGACACAGAAGTTTTAATTTGCATTATTAACATTTTCTCCATTACTTGCTTAAATTCAGACAATTAACAAAACCATAATTCAAGCTTTGATTTCTGGTATTAACCGGTTTCCAAGATGTAAATGTTCTCACTAAAAATTTAACAACTAGCTCTCTCCAGTCAGTACAAGCTAGCTCAAGCACACTCCTGTAAAGTCATCTTAAATTCAATATGTCCAAAATGGATCTCAACTTTTCTCCCAAATCCTGCCTTACTTGTAACCTAAATGGTATCCTTAACTCCTCACTCTCTCATCTACCATAACCAACCTGTTACCAAGTTCTGTCCATTGTGCCTTCATAACATCTTTTATATATACCCCCTCTCTTTTTTGACATTATCACTACTCTAGTGCAGGCCTTTATCACTTCATGCCTCTACTCTCTTCCCTATTCTATCCTCCATTCAGCTGCCAAAATAATCTTCCTAAAGCTCAAAACCATCTGTTCGTATATATCATATACCTCTTCATTCCCCTTGGTGATATTCACCTTCAGTTTCTCAGAGACACTGGCATTTCACCCAGAATTGCCATGTAAAAACTAATAAATTATTAGTATTAAAAAGACATGTCTTCACTTTCATGATACTCTGAGGTTAGTAAAAGAATTTCACAATCTCCTAAATGCAAACCAGAGGATTCTGTTTCTCCAGTTTAATTCTGAACCCAGTTCACTATCCCCCTATATTATCTGTTCCAGATATATTTAGTGTTGGAAAACTCTAGAAGGTATCCTTCCAAACACAAAAGTCTGGGTAATCCTTTATACATTTGGTCTATTAACCTTTCCTCACTCACTCTTTCTTCTACTCCAGTGCATCATGATGGGATAGAGATGTTACAGATGCCTAATGGTGGGTTAGGTTGGTAGGAGCAGGCTCTAACACATCCTATTACAATCAGTCAATAAGCATTTATTAAGTGTTTACTATGTGCTAGATACTGTGCTAAAACTAGAAAGGCTTTCATTATATTCTGTATATCAGTCTTATTTTTTCCTCTTCATAACTTGGCAATTGGGGGGGGGGGGGAACAAATCAATAGAGGCACTACTTACAATAATAAAATTATCTCTTAAATTTGATTAATTTGAATTGAAGGAACACATATCAACAAAATCAGTACTGAAGTGCTGAATGTATTTTTTAAACCTAGCATTAAGTTTTAAAATCCATTAAACGGCCATACTCAAGCTTATATTTTTATTTTTTAAAACTTACTTTCCCCACATCAATCTCCACTAATAATTTAGTGTTTCAAAAAGACACTGTTCTTCAAATTTTCATTTAACAAGGAGGATTTTCACACTATTATTTTTTGGTCTACAACACCACAATCAAACAAATGAAATATACCAAAGTTCATTTTAAGAAACTGATTAGAAAATCTGAAAAATTTTGGCACAAAAGAAAATTTAGAAAGGTATATCATGCTACACATGGAAAAATTGTTTAAGTATGTCTAAGGACTTTTTGAAAGCAAAAGTGAACTTCAAAAATCTTTTCCAACAATTTCATAGTATATAGGCCAAACTGCACTGTTTACTCTTTCTTATCGTCGTCCACATCAAACTAATTTAAAAAAACACAACTAGATCTAAAAAATGCAAAAACATACCAGTATCTATCTATCCAATGACATAAACTACTCTCCTAATTAAGGTGCTGGAATCCATATTCAACAAAAGAAAAAGGAGTGAGAACATCTGACTTCTTTTTAAGAGTATACCACCCCATGATCATAAATGCTGAATTTTTCTTCTTTAATATTTTCTGTTATAAGTTGTAGATCCCTAGATCTTCTAGGAAGAAAAAAAAGTTATTTTGAAAAACGAAGTTGATGCACACAAACAAAATCAATGCAACAAAAATTAGAAAGGAAATGGCTAAATGGAAAAATGATAAAAATCTAATTTGCCAAATATATTGATATAATTCATCTAAAAACATGAGTCATTCCCCAATGGAAAAATGATCAAAGGACATTAACAAGCAGATCTCTAAAAAAAGATATCCAAGCTATCAGCATCCATATAGAAAAATTCTATGATTCACTAATAATTATGAGAAATGAAAATTAAAGTAACTCTGAGGTTCTACCTCATACCCATCTGATTGACAAAAGTGACAATAAAGGAAAATGACAAATAGAGGAAAGGTTGCAGAAATCAGGGGCATCAATGTATTATCGATAGAGTTGTAAATTGTTATAGTCTTTCTAGAACATAATTTGGACCAAGTCTCCAAAATTTACTGAGCTTTGCATATCCTTTGACCCAAAGATACACCACTGCTAGGTCAATATCTCCAAAGAGATAAAAAAAAAAAAAAAAAAAAAGAGGGGGAAAGAATCATATGTTTTATAGCGGCTCTTTTTGTGGTGTCAAAGAACTAAAAACTGAGAGGGTACCCTTAAATTGAGGGATGACTAAACAAATTATAGATTGGGATATAATAGAATAGTACTCTATTGTAACAACTAATGAAAGCAAGAAGGGTTCAGAGAAACCTGGAAAACTTGTAAGAACTAATAGAGTAAAATGAGCAAAACCAGGAATTTATATATAACAACATTGTGGGGAAAAAAACCAACAACAACTCTATAAGACTCAGGAACTATGATCAATGTAATGACCAGCACTGATTCTAACTATGTTACCTATCACTTAGCAGAAAAATAATGGATTCAAGATGAAGAATGAGGCATTTATCTTGGGATATGGAGCTTATGTGCTAAACTATGCATATTTGTTGTGGGAATTTTGTTTTTCTTTTCAGTTGGGGGTAGGAATAAGTGAAAATAAAGATTTACTCATTGAAAAATTAAAATTTTTAAAGGAAATAAAAAATGATGACAAAATACATCAACCAAATCTAAAATTTAAAACTAAAACAGTATAAACAACACCCTCCTTGCACCCTCAGCTGTCTTTCTCCTCATATGAGGTCTGGAAGTTGGAGCAATAAACTCTTCCCAATGCTTTCATTTATAGAAGGCTCTGAATTTTACAGGTAACTCTCCATTTTCCATCAGCAGCTCTACTTGGTTTCCGCTACATAGAACATTATGATTCCCATGCTGAACACCCTTAGGTGGTTCTCCCCCAGTGTTTTTCAGCTTCTCTTCTTCTGTGGAAACTGAGATAAACATAGATTTAGGTTGCAAATTCCTTGAGAGCAAGGGCCATCTTTCTTATCTGTATCCCGAGCATTTCGCATAATGTCTAGCACATAGTAAGCATAGGCACTTAATAAATGCTTACTGAACTGAATTAGAACACTGTATATGCTATCAGATATTAGTTAGCTGGAATCTTACCATGACACCACAAAAACTGAAAGCAAAGAACTTTCTTATCACCAGCAGTAATGCTTCCTTCTGCTGCTACTCTGTCCAGACTCAACTCCTGTTGAATTTCAACTCCCTCTCATTCTCCTAATTCCAGTTCATCCCCAGCTCTTTGAGAGTAAACCTCTGAGAGCAGCTAGATGGCTCAGTGGATAGAGACCCAGACCTGGAGATGGGAGGTCCTGAGTTCAAATATGGCCTTGGACACTTCTAGCTGTGATGAAGTAATAAGGGAGAAGCTTGCCTTCTCAGTAACTATTTACTCATCAGAGGCGTTTGGGGATGTCAGGGAAGGGGGTGATGGATGAAATCACAAAGGGTGTTCCCCTTTTGCTCCACTAGCTTTTGTTGGTGCCCATTTGGATTGTAGAGGGAATCTACTGGCCATTTTAGACAATTAACAAATTAACTTAAAATTAAGAAATACTGCCTCTCAAGAATTTCAATCCTTACATCCATAAGAGGTGTTTAATAAAGATTTGCTGGAATAAGACTTATTTTTGGACATGGCCAATGTGGAAATTTGCTTTCCTTGACTATATGCATATTTGCTATGGAGCTTTTGTTTTCTGGGGAGGGGTGCCAGGGCTAAATAAGAAGGAAGAAAGAAGGAGGAAGAGAGAGAGGAAAATGGAGAGGGGTAGAGAAAAAAATCAAGAGAAAGGGAGAAGAGGGAGAGATGGAGAACAGAGAGACAGAAAAAAACACACCAACAATAGGGTCCCCTCCCCCAAAAGGAAAGCAAATAAAGAAAAGAGCATTATCAAATCATTTTATTACACAAAAGAGAACAGAAGGAAGGCCAGAAGGAATCACAGACAAGCAAGACAGCTTTAAAAGTTATGTGATGAATTTATCATATACTTAAAAGGAAAGGCAAGCTGTACATAATAGAGATCCACTGTTTCTAGTTCTATGGTTATATGGAAATGCTCATTTTAGTGGGTGTTTGTTAAGGTCAGAAAAAAAATAAAAATAAAGGCTTGCTCACTGATTAGTTCTGCTGAACTGATTCTTTTTCCCTCTCTTATTATATTTTGTATAGGGGTTAGCTCACTGGGTAGGAGAAGATGACAGGAAAGGGCACTACAGCCATGAGCTTGGATAGGAATAAAAGCAATGGAGGTTTAGTGGGGATCAAAGAAAGGGTAGTCAGACAGGAAATACTGAATTTTGCCTTTCTTTGTGTCTCTGCTCCCACACCCCAAAAGCTGTAAGGAATAGGGAATGACAAGGAGGATGGAGGAAGCTATGAGAACTCTTTAACATGCCTTTCAATGTAACTATTTTTAAGTCTGTCTTCCACAGTAGATAAGGGTTTTATTTTGTGATAAAGTCAAGTCACATGTGTAAACCCATTTAGGATAGGGACTGGCTTCATTTTTATTAATACAAAGTACTCAGCAGACTGTCACACATCATAAGTGCTTAATAAATGCTTATAGAAATGAATTATTGAATTACAGTGGAGTGTTAAGCCTCAGGGGGATAGTAACAGAGAAATAATAAGTTTCAAACCTTGTGTAGGGTACACAGATTCCTTATCCAGGGATTTTATCATTATTTTATCATTAGATAACCAGTGAAAAGAATGCCTGAAAAATGCAAGCCTCCATTTGTTATGGGAAGCAATGTGGTGTAGTAGAAATAGCAGATTTAAAGCCTAAAAATCTCAGTTCCAACTGCCTGGACCTACTAGTTAATTTGTGTGATCTTGAGTAAATTATTTCATTTATGTGGGCTTCAGTTTACTTATTTATAAAATGAAGTAGTTGGACCAGATAATCACTAAGAGCCCTTCCAGCCTAAATTCTAGGATGCTATCAAGAGGAGACTCAGACAAAGAGGCAAAAGCTTCTAAGAGTATTCTCTACAAGTAAGAAAGATTTACAAAACTAGTGTATCCCCAGATCAAAAAATATTAAGAAATGGAGCGTGATGAATTGGAGAGATTATTGGATTTGGGAACCAAGACCTGGATTCAAACCTCACCTCTGACTTGCTGTGAAGCTGAGGGCAAGTCACTCAACATCTCTGGACCTGTTTCTATCTGTAAAATAAGGATAATACTATAGTACTTGTACTACCTACCTCATAAGGGTGTTTTGTGAGGAAACTATTTTGTAAAGGCATAGAAACATGAGCTGTAATAATTATTATTAATTTGACTAAACGGATTGTGCTAGAACTTTAATTTCCAAATAAGCAGAAATTCTGATAAAATTCTTGATTTGTCTTGTTAAATGCTGCCACTACCTTAAACCATGTAGACAAGTGTTTCTCTGGACCAAATTTCAATTTACTATGAAAAACTGGTTAGAAAAAAATAATAACCTTGGGAGCAAGTGACTGTCATCATAGAGTTTATAACTGGCAAACTCATATGTATATACCCTTTGCCTTGGAAAAGCATGCTTTTATTACCAACAAAATCCAGGAGCAAGAGACAGAAAGAGAAATTCCACTTAAAATAACTCTTGACAATATAAAATACCTGGGAATCAACTTGTTAAGACAAACACAGGAATTATATGAACACGATTACAAAACACTTTTCACACAAATTAAGGCAGATCTAAATAATTGGAAATACTTTAATTGCTCATGGGTAGGCAAAATTAATGTAATAAAAATGACAATTCTATCTAAGTTAATTTGCTTATTCAGTACCATAAAAATCAAACTACCAAAAAACTATTTTATAGAACTAGAAAAAATAACAAAATTCCTCTGGAGGAACAAAAGGTCAAGAATATTAAGGGAATTCATGAAAAAAAAGTGTGAAGGATGGTGGCCTAGTAGTACCAGGTCTCAAACTGTACTATTAAAAAAAAAAAAAAAAGTCTGGTACTGGCTAAGAAATAGAATGGTGGATCAATGGAACAGATTAGGAGTAAATGACCCTAGCAATACAGTGTTTGATAAACCCAAGGATCCTAGCTTTGGGATAAGAACACACTATTTGACAAAAACTGCTGGGAAAACTAGAAAACCGTATGACAGAAACTAAGTATAGATCAATATCTCACAGTCTATACCAAGATAAAATCAAAATGGGTTATATGATTTAGACATAAAGGATGATAACATAAGTAAATCAGGGGAACACAGAATAGTTTACCTGTCACATCTATGGAGAAGGGAAGAATTTATGTCCAAACAAGAAATAGAGAACATTACAAGATGTAAAATGAATAAACGACTATATTAAATTAAAAAGGGTTTATACAAACAAAATTAATGTAATGAAGACTATAAGGAAAACAAACAACAAAATAGGAAAAAATAGGAAAAAATTAGAAAAAAAACTTGGAAAAAAATTCTCCAATATGTAGAGAACTAAATCAAATTTATAAGAATACAAGTCATTCCCCAATTGACAAATGGTCAAAGGATATGAATAAGCAGTTTTCAAATAAAGAAATCAAAGCTGCCAATAATCATATGAAAAAAATGTTCTAAATCATTCTTGAGGGGGCAGCTGGGTAGCTCAGTGGATTGAGAACCAGGCCTAGAGACAGGAGGTCCTAGGTTCAAATCTGGCCTCAGACACTTCCCAGCTGTGTGACCCTGGGCAAGTCACTTGACCCCCATTGCCTACCCTTACCACTCTTCTGCCTTGGAGCCAATACACAGTATTGACTCCAAGAGGGAAAGTAAGGGTCTTAATAAATAAATTAATAAACAAACAAATAAATAAGAGAATAAATAAATTAATAAAATAAATCACTCTTGAGTAGAGAATTGCAAATTATTGAGGTGTCTGATACTGAGGATCTACTTGTGCAAAAATATTTATAACAGTTCTTTTTGTGGTGGCAAAGAATTGGAAATTGAAAGGATGTCCATCAATTGAGGAATAGCTGAACAAATTGTGGTGATGGAATACTATTATGCTAGAAGAAATGATAAACAGGATTTCAGAAAGAGCTGGAAAGATCTACATGAACTGAAGCAGAATGAAAAAGGCAGAACCAGGAGAACACTGTACTCTTTAACTACAATTAATTGTAGAATGATCAACTGGGATAGGCTTAGCTACTCTCAGCAACACAATGATCCAGGACAATTCCAGGGACTGATGACAAAGAATGCTATCCACCTCCAGAGAAAGAACTGATGGAGCCGGAAAGCAAATCAAAGTCTATGATTTTTCACTTTTGGTTTATTTGTGTTTTTATTTTGGGGTTTTGGTTTTATATGATTATTCTCTTATAAAAATGAACAATATGGAAATATGTTTTGCATGATAATATTTGTATGACCCAGATCAAATTGCTTGCCAGCCCCAGGAGAGGGCAGGAAAGAGAAGGAAAGAGATAATTTGGATCATATAACTTCAGAAAACTTATGAGGAATTTGTCATTAAATGTAATTGGTAAAATATCTTTATAAAAAAGAAAAACCTGTTCTTAAAAAAATTATAGAAATGATTGGTTCAACAGTCCATTCATTGCTTGAGGCTCTCAAAGGGAAATTGGCTCAAAAGGGATAAAACTGTCAAGAGCAAAATTTTGGCAATAAAACTGAAAATGCTGAGTAAGAAGGGGAGGGAGGGACAATGTTGCTGCACAGAGAGCCCTCACATGCATTCAGATTTAAAATACACTAGCAAGGGCACATAGCCCAAAAAAGAATATAGAGAGTTATAAGTCTATAAGAATATTGTCATAAAGGCTGAAGTCTAGAGGGAACTGAGGATTGAGAAAAATGTTTGGAAAAACAAATAAGTTTTTAGTTATGTTTAGGGCAAGAACAAAGAATGAATATACCTACTATGTGAGACAGATGGTATAATGGTAAAAGATGTCATGATTCTCAGCTACTACCAAGGAGTACTCCTCAAACACAAATATACATGTTTAAAAGAGAACTGAAGGGGTAGCAAGGTGGTTCTGTAAATAGAGAGCCAGGCCTGTAGTTGGAAGGACCTTGGTTCAAATTTGACCTCAGACACTTCCTAGTTGTGTGACCATGGGCAAGTCACTTAACTCTCATTGTCTTCCTGCTCTTCTACCCTAGAATCTATACTTAGAATTGACAGGTCAGACAGAAGGTAAGAATTTTAGGAAAAAAAAAAAGGGGAGAGGAGCCAGAATTGAAATCCACGGTGGATGAACCAAAAAATAAAAGGTACCTAATTCAAGGGCATACTAACATAGACAACTAACTTACCACGTACACGTACACGTACACGTACACGTACACACACACACACACACACACACACACACACACGCTATTAATGAATCACTTGTGGTTATCTTTTAAGGAGTATCATTAGAATAGGAAATGTTATGAGAGAACAATGGACAATGTTATATTTTTCATAATTAAAGGTAGATTCCAGAAACCTCAAGCCAGTAGATTTGATGTTAACATTCAGCAGAAATCTAAAAACAAGTTTATAACTGAATATTTTGTGAGCAATGACTTAAGGAAGTGGCAATCATGGCTTCCTTCAGTAAGAACATATCATACCAAACTAACTTCATTTCTTTTCAGACAGTTACTAGGCTCATGAATTTGAAAAACTTGGACTTTAGTAAATCCATCACACAAAAATCTTTCATCACATCCTTGTGAATGAGATGTAAAAACATGAGCTCAACAACATAGTAAATTCATAACTGGTTGAAGGATTGCTCCCCAAAGGGTAGTAACTAATAGACAGCCATCTGTCTTAGAGAGATGATCTACTACGCCATTTTCAAAAAAAGATCTCAATAAGCTGGAATTCAATTCAACAAATATTAAGTACCTTCTACAGGTAAGACATTGTACTAGCCCCGGGGCCACACATACAAAAATGAAAAATTGTCCCTATACTCAAGGAGTTTATGTTCTCCTACAGAATACAACATATTGACCAAACAAGTGAATGCAAGAAACAATGTGATAGAGAGCACTGAAGGAAGCACTTGAGCCGAGTCTCAGAGTGCCTTCCAAGCTAAAAAAGCAGCCTGTGCTAAAGTATGGAGTTGACAATCTTAAATTTAGAGAAAAGCTGGTATAGTTCAGTTTGGCAGAAACATAAAATCCTGGAAGACTTAATATCAGATAAGTCCAGAAACAGCCTAGACCAGTGATGGGCAAACTTTTTAAACAAGGAACCAAAGGAAAGGAAATGCTCATCTGTCAGTCTGTTTCTAAGGCAACTCTTTGGAAGTTTCACTGTATTTTTCCTACTCATTGTATTAGTCGGATTAGGAATAATGTTGTGCAGCTGGATAGAACATTTCAGGGGGCATCCGGCCTGCAGGGCCATAGTTTGCCCATCACTGGCCTAGACTAATTGTGAAGACCTTTAAATGTCAATGGGAAGATTTTGCATTTTATTCTCAAGGCAATAGGGAACCACTGATGATTCTTGGGCAGAAGTCAGATGGTCAGATCTATGCTTTAGGAGTGTGGTGGCAAACCTATGGCATGTGTGCCAGAGGGGGCATTCAGAGCCCCCTCTGTGGGTACATGCACCATTGCCCCAGCAGAGTTCACCAGAGTTCATTACTAGAACACTGGAGGACACAGGGTCGGGCTGCTCCCCTCCCCCTCTCCACCGGCACCTGAGGACATTTCTCATATCACCCACCCCTCTAAAAGGTTTGCCACCACTACTTTAGGAAGATTATTTGGCAGCTGTGTCAACAATGGATTGGAGAAGGGAAAGACTGGAAACAAGCAAGGAAATTAATTAAAAGATTATTGCAATAGTGTAGGTGATGAATACCTGACTTAAGCTGGTAGCCATGTGACTAGATAAAAGAGAAGAGGAAGATACACCTAGATATAGGCATACATATAAAAACTATAGATATTTATGAGATACTGTGAATATAGAAATGTTAAAACTTGGCAAATTATTATGAAAGATGAGAAAGAATCAAAGATAACTGCAAAGTTAAAAAGTTTGGGTGACTCCAAAGATGGTGGTACCCTACAGAGAAATAGGGAAGCTTTCTAAAATGGGCAGATTTAAGGAACTCAAGGACTTGCAGTAACCCAGGTTTGCAACCATAGTTATCCTTGATTTTTCCTTCTTCCATCCAATAAAAGCTGTCATATTCTGTTTTGAGAATTATTGAGAGTTCTATTTTGGACATGCTAAATTTGAGATACTTTATGACATCCAGGGATATAGAGATTAGGGTTCAGGTAGAAATCAGGGCCTGGATATACAGATTTAGAAATCATCTAAGTAGAAAACACTGAAACTATAAATATGTGTACAGTTCCATACTTGGGTTTTAAAGATTAACTGAATACAGAACAGTAGTGACATGGCTTACACATAGGTATTCATTTTTAAAAGACATGGGGGTTTTATTTGTTATTCAGCTCAATTGTGAGATGCTATGAACAAATATTTATTAACAATAGCTAATGAAATCTGAAGCTGCATTAGTAGAACTAATCTGTCCAAATCAAGGAAAACAATAGTTCCAGTTTAAGTTCACTTTGATCAGATCACATCTGAAGTACTGAATCTGATTCTGGTCATCGCATTTTAAGAAGAACATTAACAAGCTATAGTATGTCCAAAGGAAGGTCAATAAGCTTCAATATGTCCAAAGGAAGGGGGAGTAAAGTAAGGGAAAGTAACATAAATAAGCCTTAGCAAGATAATGAAAGTCCAAAGGTGTGAATTGTAGATACAGGGAACAAACAGCCTAGTATAATCACCAGGAGACAAGAGATAGAATAGAAAGTTTGAGGAGGAGCCCACCTTGGCTGAAATATAAAATGAAAGATGTAAAGTGATGTGAAATGAATTTGGAAAGGTAGGTTAGAGTCACATTGTAGAGAGCCTTAAAGTCAAATTAAGAAGTTTGTATTCTAACTTAAAAATAACAAGGAACCACCAAAAGTTTTTGGGCAATGGAATGATATGTTCAGATGGGGACTTTAGGAAGATTACTGTGGTAGTTATGTAGAAAACAGAATGAAGAGAGGAAGAGTCTTAGAAGTAAAAAGCATAATTAGGAAGCTGTCAGAATAATACTGGAGATATAATAAGAGCCTATGTTATGTTGGGTGGCCAAGCACCTGAAGAAATGAATGCTATGAAGGAAGAATCAACATGACTTGGCAATTGATTAAAATGATTGATATTTAAGAATCCTCTACCTAAAGATAAACATTGAAACATGTTAAGAAATCTTTGATAATCCTGGAAAGAGAAAAGTTGTTAATAGAGCTAAATTGAAAGTAAGAGAGAAATTCCTTGACAACAGTAACTTTCCTTTTTATCACCAGTGCCTGCCACATAGTAAGTATTTAATAGATGCTAACTGCAAGGAGTTGAAAGTGAGGAAGGAGAGGCACTGAATACCAGTAGATAACTTTCTAGTGGCTACTGAAAATGAAAGGGGAAAGAGTTAATAGCCAATGGAGATGGCAGGGCCAAATGAAGATGAAATTGAATGATCAATGAAGCAAGCTCTTAGAGGAGCATTCCTAGAAGAAATGAGATTAAGGATACCAGCTGAGGAGTCAACCTCAACAAAAAGGCCACATTTTCATCAGAGACTAGAGAAAAAAAGAAGGGATAGATGAGGAAAGTATTTGATATATAAGAAAACACTCATAAGAGATGACCATGATTTTTCTCAGTACCATAAATAAGGTCATCTTCTAGGAGTAAGGAGGAGGAGGCCTGTTGGGAATCTGAAAAGAGACAAGGTTTGGAGCAAGTACTTAGAGAACTGTAATAAAAGCCCAAATGAGGACCCAATTGAGATTAGATTGTATGAATTTGTAGTGTCACAGTCAGCCAAGTAACAGGCGACAATAGATTAGGGGGTTGAGAAAGTCGAGAAGGAAGCAATCTAAGACTGAGAATTGGCTGGGTATGGATGAGGTTAGAATAAGAGACTAAGAAATTCAAGGAAGAAGTCAGTATACAATTTAATTAACAAACAATACAGTTAAGGCCATGAAGAAAGACATATTAGTCAGAACATGAGTAACAGAGTTGAAGAACAGGGAGGAAAGGAGGGCCTGCCAAAAGGTCATGGTGAAACCAAAGAATAGGTATACTATCGAGAAAGAGAGAGATGAAAGGGAGAGGCTATGAGAGAGAGAAGTTCAAGGTTCTGCATCTTGAAGGTTGCCTAGTTATGGACGATGCTAAGATCTAAGGTAGGACCAACTCTTTGGCTAAGATGTAGTGCAACTAAGACATGGGAATATTGGTACAATGGGAAGCCAGAATTCAAAGGAACACACTAATGCTACTAATAACCACAATTTTGTAGCATCTTAAGGTTGGCAAAGTATTTTATAGAATGTCCCAAAAGACTTAGTGCAGTTTACCCATCCTGCATACGTACTGGGATAACCTAAAAATATCATCTCAGGATGTATGCTAAAGCGAGAAAGCAAGCAAGCAAGCCAAAAAAAAAATTTTTTTTGACTGGGGAGCTTACATTCTCCTGAAGAACAGACACTAATATGTAGGCATTGTAGGTATGCAGATTTCAACTAATTATAGGAATTTCCCAACCAAAATGACCCAACAAAGGGTTAACTGTCATTGGAGCAGAAATGAGCCAACAATGGCTATCATATAGGGAATTTCAAGCAAGAGATTAGGACCTCTAAAGACCTTTCCAAGCTAAAATTTCAAGTTCTGAATCTCTAAAGTAGGTGGATCAACCCCTACCTCAGAATATGTTTTATTCAGAGACAGATGAAAATTAAGTTACTTTTAAATGAAAATGACCAAAAAGAAACCTGATCTACAATATCAATTGTTCTGCTCTTTCCCCACCAGCCTCCACCCCACCTATAGAGTGGGACTGTCTCGTTCACTGAACTCCTAATTGAAAGATAGGAAAGCCTGACATAGAAGTAAGGGGAACTGACCTAGAAGGAATTTAGAGAGATAAAGCAGGAAGAGGTTAAGGTGATCGCTACAAAGTAATTATCCACCTACCTCGGAAACATTATTTCTTTTTTTCCCCCTCAAATATTTTCTCCAATTTGCTTTCTTCAAAGGATACTTGACTTTTCTTCTTTTTCTTCAACAGTCAAGTTAGGAAATCCTCCTACTATAACCTAGTTTCACCTTTCAGAATGAACCATTTAAAGCAGTCAGGACAGCTAGGAAGTGACACTGCCCTGACTCAGACAAACTTCCAAAGGAGACACTACGGTTTTCCCCAAGAAGGGGCCCCAGGATTTGTCGTCTCCGAGCATTTAGGCACAACTTAGAACAGAGACAAAATGGTTGAGGCTCAAGCTAGAGTAAGCCGATTGTTTCTTCCCAGAAAAGAGAATGGTCTGGGCTTCGGGGCCCTTTTTTCCCCCCCAAGCGCCAAGCTCAGCACAGTTCGCAACTCTTTCCCTGCCTACACAGAGGCTCCCTCCCATTCCGGCTTCGGATGATGACGGATCATTTCCCCCGGCACAAGCTCACTCCCATCTCGGGGAAGAGAAGCCCTGCCAAAAGGGCCCGGGCATTTCATCGCTGGGTTCCCCGGGGAAGCTGGCAGAGTTGGGGAGGTTGGTCCGCCCGGGCCTCGAGGAGAGAAGGTTCCGGGACGCTAGTGTCTCAAACACAGGCTTCCCAGGGGCAGGGACGCGAATTCACAGGGGGATGGCATGGAGATGAGAGTGGGGGTGGGGGTGGAAGCTGGAAGGATGGAGAGAGGGCGTCTCTTCCTACTTCCTCGGCATCCAGCTGCTGCAGCCCCCGCCCAAACAGTGATGTGATCATTCACAATCCATCAGATGAGCCCAAATCCAAGGGAGCCTAGGAGAAACGGCCCCGGGGTCCAGATTGGGCCTTCGTGGCCCGCACCCTCACCTCAACAGGGGTCGTCAGGGGGAGTATGCCCTGTGCGCCCCCATCCCCACCTCTAGGCACCCTCACCCTGGGGCACACCCGCCCGGACAGGGCCCCCCCCCCCCAGGCCACAAGGGGAGGGAGGGCGGAGGGAGAATGCTACGCCTCCAGCAAGGGCCCCACTCTTTTTAGGAGGGCTCAGAGATTATCATCTTCCCACCACCCCGAAAGAAGGGGGTGCAGAGGCGATCCTCCGCGTGGCTTCCCGGGACCCCGACAACCCGAGGGGGAAGGGGTTGGTAGGCGGCAGAAGCCAAGGCCACGCCTCCGGATGGGCCCGCGCGCACCTGGGCCGCTGCCTTCCCCCCGCGCCCCCGCCCCCCGGCGACC
>NC_058135.1:227453961-227496674 GCF_016433145.1 Gracilinanus agilis | reverse complement strand
GCTCGGCGGAGCTCCCGGGGGCGGCTTCCCTCCCCTCCGCCCGCCCGGCCGCCACTCAGTGCAGCCGCCCCACCCGCGGCTCCCGGCCCCGCCGCAGCGGCCTCGCAGCCATGGCCCTGACAGGAAGGGACCGAGGAAGGGGCCGGGACCGGGGGTTGGAGGGACAGAAGGGAAAGCTGGCGGCGGTGGCAGCGGCCACGACTCGGGCTCCCTGCTCCGGGCACTGGGCTGTCAGTCGGCGCCGCTCGCAGCCAGGGCCGCCTAGCTCCCGTCAGTCGCCGAGCTGTAAGGAGCCTCGTCATTGGCCGGTTGAGAGCCCGATGCTGGTTGGTCCAGGCGCCCGCCAGGTTCCTGAAGGGAATCGCCCGAGAGCTCAGGCCCTGTCGCTGGGGGGCGCTCAAAACCACAGGCATTGATGGGAGGGGTTTGGGTTCCGCACAGACTCCAGCGGTCCAGGTCCCTGTCCCTGTCCCAGTCCCACTGAGGATGAGATTTAAAGTGAAAAAAGAAAGGCCAAGCTCTAACTCCATCCCCAGCACATTCTAGCTGTGTGATCCCGGGCAAATCACTTGACCTCTCTGAGCCTCTATCCCCGAATTCGTAAAATGGGAATAAAATTGCACCTACCTTATATGCCTGTTGTAAGGATCAAAGTGAAAGCGCTTTGAAAACCTTTGGGGCTATGTAAGGTATCTTATCCATTCCACTCTCTCCGAGGAGGATTGCAGCCTCATAAGGGAGGAATTTCTTTTGTTATACAAGACAATCAACTTTCTCTTTCTGCCTCTCTGTCTTTCTCTTTGTCTCCCTTTCCCTTTTCCTCTCTTTCTATCTCTCTGTCTCTGTCTGTCTGTCTCTCCCACTCTCTCCACATTGTGACTTGCCCAAGGTCACACAACTTATAGATGTCAAAGAGAGAATTTGAACTCTGAACTTCATAACTTAAGACTGGCTCTCTATTCGTTGCGTCTAAGCTACCTCACTTAGTAGTATGGTATTAAATTTAAAAATTACTGAGAACAGGCACTGTGTCTTATTTCATCTTTAACTCCCCCATGCCCATCTTGGGATGTCACACATGGTAATATAAAGCTTGAAAAATATTTGTTCATTTGAATAGCAAATTCTTAATGATTTTTAAATCCTCCCCCAAAGTGTTATGGACCCTGTGGGTCCTGAAGAAATAAGAAATCAATGGATGATCTGATAATAACAAAAAGGCCTTTGGGGGAAACTCCCTCACTAGTCACTCACTCCTATTCTGTTTCAGCCCATTAATGACAGCTGGAGTGAGTGTTCCAGCAAACCACACACTCCTGGCAGTTGGAATGGTACCTCTCCTCTGACACTCCCTATGTCTGACTCTCACCACACACCACTGAGCTGGGGGCCAGGAGGGAAGTGGTCATTGACAGCAACCTCATTTTCACAGTGGGGAAGAACGGAGGAGGAAGTTGTGACCCAGAGAAATGACAAAGAACAACTCTGTGGAACCACCACCACCACAACCTCCTCTCCTCCCCAGATTGCCGAAAGAGTCAGCTGGCCAAAGTTACCCTGTGGGTGAGATGGTGGGCTAAGGGGAGGCCACTTACTTACACTATCCCCAGAAGGGCAAACATCCCTGATCCTGTTTATCTTCATGGGGAAGAAAGTTTCCCAATGAGAGTGGGCAGGATCTGTGTCTCTCTGGTGTTGGCAACAGAGTCCAGGCCCAGAGCCAGTACCAGAGCTCAAGCTCCCAGCAACAGAAGGTGTAAAAACAAGCAAGGATCAGGATCTCTCTCCATGCCAGAATTATTGAAACACTGAGTCCTGGTGCTTCAGTGCTGGAGGCCATAGGGCCGAGGAGAGTCTGATAACTGCTAAATGAGGGCTTAGGTAATAATCAGGTAGATTGTTCCCAGATCTCAGAAGGGAGACAATGGGGGAGGACTGCCACCACCCCCACATTCTCCCATGGCTAGCATCTGTGATTCCCATGCCATTAGACTCAAATATTCCAGATAAAATAAATGGGAACAACAACAACAAAAAAAGCTCAAATAGAAAATCTGTACTCATCATAGAAGATGGTATTGTACATATATTCTACAGGCTACATGTGTAGTATATATATTCTGTGAACAGTGCCTGATATGTGCTGCAAATGCACAATGTTCTTTGTCCCAGAGATAGTTGCCTGAATGAATGGAAGCCAGAAAGACCTGGGATCAAATCCCAACTCTGATGCATACTGGCTATGTGACTGCTTTTCCTCTCCAAGATCTAGGCAACCCTCAAGGAGCATTCTCTTGGAGGAGACAATATATACATGTGTAAGAATATGCAAAATGAAATAATAACTGACATTTATAAAATGCTCTAGGGTTTACAAAATATTGTGTAAATAATCTTCCTTGATCCTCACAACTCTAAAGGTTAGCCCCATTTTACAGATGAGGAAACTAAAGCTGAGTCACTTGCCCAGGACCACCCAGTTAGTGGGGATCTTGGGAGGATTTAGACCTAGGTATCCTAATTTCAAGTAGAGCACTTAATCCACTCTGTCCTATACCCACCCAAGACACAAACTCCTTACAACTTTTCCCACCATCCCTAGATCCCCTATTCACCTCAGCCCCCACCCCTTCTTACCAGTCTCTATTCTTCCTACTTACCCTTAGCTGAATCATTTCCTTGGTTAACAAACAAAAAATATCTTTGATCTTTTCCTCCTATATTCCACCCACTTCCTGGAACTGATTAAAAACTATCTATCCTCTAGATAGCATTTTCTAACATTGCCCTATAATCTAATACAAAAAAAAAACAAAAAACATTTATTAGTCCCTTATTCAATTCAATCCAATTTGAGAAGCCTATTATGCACAAATCCCTGTGCTATTTCTCTGTGGACTAGTAGAATGTGATCTCCTTGAGGAGAGGAAGGCTCTCACTCCTTAGCATTTAGCCCAGTGTCTGGTACATAGTAAGAAATTGATAAATGCTTGCTTGAATGAATTGATTCATTAATATCATTCCTCTGCTTACAGTACTAGGTACTGAGAACAAAAAAGAAAACAAAAAATCCTTGTCCCTGAAGAGCTTACATTATACCAAGGGGCTATTACGTGTTCATCGGTAACTATAGATTACATGCAAAATATGATGGGAGTTGGAAGAGAACACTAATAACTGGGGAAATCAAGAAAGAACCCTAAAAGGAAGTAGCACTTGAACTCAATCAGTCAATAAACATTTTTCTTTAAACCTTAGAATCAATAATAAGTACCAGTTCCAAGACAGCTGGAAGAGTGGTAAGGGTTAAGAGACTTGCCCAGGGTCACACAGCTAGAAAGTATCTGAAGCTAGATTTGAACCCAGGACCTCCCATCTCTAGGCCTGGCACTTTGAACTGGGCCACCTAGCTGCCCAACGAATAAACATTTGTTAAGTACCAACTATATGCCAGAACTGGGTTAAGTGCAAAAGATACAAAAAAGGGCAAAAGACAGCCCCTGCCTTCAAGGAGTTTACATTCTAAAAGGGAGGACAATGTGCAAACAATATGTACAAAGTGAGCTCAGAACAGGATTAGTAGGAGATAATTAACCGAAGGAAAGCACTATAATTAAGCTAGGTTGGGGAAGAATTCCTAGAGAAGCTGGGATTTTAGTTGGGACTTAAAGGAAGCTAGCTAGGTCAGTAAAGTGGAAGAGGGAGAACATTCCAAGCTTGGGGGATAGCAAGAGAAAAATGTCTTGTTCATTATATAGCCAATTGGCCAGTATCACTGAATGGAAGAATTTTGTCAGGGAGTAAGGCATTCAGAAGGCAGGAAAGGTAAGAGGGGGCCAGGTTATGAAGGACTTTGAATGGCAAGCAGAGCTTTCTGTATATGCTCCTGGAGGCAATAGAAAACCAGGGACGTATATTGAGGTGTTAGGAAGGGATCTACATTTTAAGAATTTCACTTTTGTGGCTACTTGGAAAATGGATTGGAATGGGGAGAGGCTTGAGGCAGGCAGACTCACCAGAAGGCTATTGCAGTCATCCAGGAGTGAAGTGAGGAGGAGAGACTGCACTGGAGTGGTGACACTGTCAGAGAAGAGATTTTTAGGAGATGAAAGCAAAGCCTCAGCAATAGCTTGGTTTTGAGGGAGATGCAAAAAGAGAGAGTGAGTAATCCAGGAGGACTTCTTTCTAGGTTTTGAGCCTGGGGGGCCTGGGAGGATGGAGCTGTCCTCTACAGTAACTGGGAAGGTAGGAGGTGGGAAGGGTTTAGGGGGAAAGACAATGAGTTCTCTTTTGAACCTAATGAGTTTAAGAGGCCTACTGGAGGGCAGCTGGGTAGCTCAGTGGATTGAGAGTCAGGCCTAGAGACAGGAGGTCCTAGGTTCAAATCTGGCCTCAGACACTTCCCAGCTGTGTGTGTCCCTGGGCAAGTCACTTGACCCCCATTGCCCACCCTTACTACTCTTCCACCTAGGAGCCAATACACAGAAGTAAAGGGTTTAAAAAAAAAAAATGTCTACTGAACATCCAGTTTGAGATGTGCTAGGGTGCTAGGGATTCCAAGAGGCAAAGGTGAGGAAGCAGAGAATTCAAGGCAGCCTTTGCAAAGACCTGAAAGTGAAAGATGGAATGTCATGTTCCGAGAAAAGGAAGTAGGCAAGCTTTGGGGGGCAGGGAACAATGTGTAATTGGTCTGGAAAGATTGGCTCGAGCCAGATTGTGAGATTCTTTAAGAAAGCAGATGGTGAAAGTGAATAATCTTGTGTTAGAATCTGGAAAGGGAAAAGGACAGTGTGGCAAGGAATTCAAAGATCATAACTGCTTTTAAGTTGAACTGGTTTGAGATTCTGAAGGGAAGAAAGTGATAGCAGAGAAGAAGTGACAACCTAGGGGTGCAGGGAGGGGTAGACTGACTAGAAATTGTAGTGACAGTAAAGAATGGGTTTAAGAAAGATGAAGCACAAGGAAAGCAGGATGGAACCAAAGTTATGGTTCAGATATGGATTATGGAATTGGAAATTTTGTGCATTATGACACAATAAAAGGTGTGACCAGGACACCTAAGTGGCACTGCGGATAGGGTGCCATGCCTGGAATTGGGAGGACCTGAGTTCAAATCTGGCTTCAGACTATGTGTGACTCTGGGCAAGTCACTTAACCCTTTTTGCCTAGCCCTTGCCCTTCTGTCTTAGAATTGTTACTAAGAGAGAAAATAAGGACTTGAAAAAATAAAAGGTATGACCATCTTTGTCTATGACCAATATGGAGTGAAGGTGCAAAACACAAGAGTTAAAGGGAGTACATAAACCAAGAAGCAATGATCTTTGAAAGGACTTCAATGTGTAATTGAAATACCCAAGGCGATCAAGGCAGGGTTTAAAGTGGAGAAGAAAAGAGTGGGTCAGGCAGGGAAGGAAGGAGAAAATCATCAGGGCTGGTAGAGGCTGGATGTATACCCATACTAGACTCTGATGAACTCCCTCAGCTGAGAAATAATATGTATTGGGAAACAGTTTTGTAACCCTTTACATTCCACAAGATTATATTATTATCATTATTCATCTTTGTATCCGTATTCATCTGTGTCCAGTGTCTACTGAATGAATGACTGAAGGAAGAAATAAACTTGGGTTGAACATTGAGCATGTGGTGTCGTGTGCTACATGTACTATATTCCTTCCATATTCTCAAACAGCTGATTGCTCAAAGTACTGTGCTGAGCATTGGGACATGAAAATGAAAAAGCCAAAAATTGAAAAGAGGAGATATAATATGTACGTGAATAAGTATTATACAAGGTAGACTGTGAGAAATCAGGACAAAGAGGGGAAATCTAGGCAAAGGAGATATATAGATCCAAGTCTCCCACAAAGATGAAAAAGAGTGATCACTTACCCTTTGGGGGTATTGCGGGAGAAACGCTCCCAAGTTTGTAGCAAGGTCTCCCCCCAAGAATGGGAGACTCTGGGCGCAGCTGGGTAGCTCAGGATGGAGAGCCAGGCCTAGAGATGGGAGGTCCTAGGTTCAAATCTGGCCTCAGACACTTCCCAGCCATGTGACCCTGGGCAAGTCATTTAACCTCCATTGTCTAGCCTCTAGCCCTTACCACTCTTCTGCCTTGGAGCCAATAAACAGTATTGACTCCAAGACAGAAGGTAAGGGTTAAAAAAAAAAGAATGGGAGACTCAAACTCTGTTCATTCCAGAAGTAAGAAAATAATTTAATTTAAAGAAGAAGTTTATGGTGGTACAATAGCCTAATAGCTGATTGAATAGTGTGGGGGCAAATTAGGTAGCCTTAGGGCTGAAGAATAAGCCCAGGGGCTAGGAGAATAGCCTCTCTGGAGCTATTGGAATAGCAGCTCCATAACCCTGGGCTAATAGAGTAGCAGCACTCAGGGTGATGGAGTAGCCCAAGAGGGAATGGAGTAGCCGCTCTGGCTGTAGAGTGACAACTTCATGTGTTGTGTAGCAGCTTCCACACTCTATGGGTCAGGGTTGGCATATTTATTAGGGTCTGGGGCTAGTCGTCTCCCATCCCAGAGAAATCAGCTCTCCTGAAAACCCTGGAAAATGGGTTTGGTCAAATTCAGAGCCATGTTTGGGGGGTTTGACATGAATGACATCATGGAGAATAAGGAGCACGTGCAGGTATGGGGGATCTTCAGGAATGCCAGAGTCCCCAATGTGCAGGTCCCTTGTTCCCCAATTGTCTACCTTGTCATCATTTGTCCATGCGAGAAAGGTCTCACTGCCCTTTTGGAATGAGAATATGTGGGGAGAGGGGGAATGCGGTACATTGGAAGACCACCATAGGTAATTAACTATATCATACAGCTCTAAACTGAAGTAAATATAGAGTAATATGAGTAATTAATAAAACAGAGTAGGCACAAAGCTCATGTCCAATATAGAATATTACAGATCCAGTACAGACTGGGAAAATTGATCCAACCGCAATTCATGCTTGACTAATGCTGAAACTACAGATTTTTGTGGTTGATGTTTAACAGATGCTAAATGGTGAGAAAAGCAAGATTTCGGAGTCTGAGGTCTTGTTTCTCCCTGCCTCTCTCCATAAGGGGTAATCCGAGAAAACTTTGGAAATAAGGTATCCTCCTCCCTTTTTAGCCTTCTTTCACTTTACTTACTGATATTCTTCCATTCAGTGAGACTGGCTTCCTGACCGTCTCATGAACAAGACTCTCCAGTCTCTTGGCACCAGGCATCTTTTCTTGCTGTCTTCCATGCCTAGAAAATTCTACATCTTCCACTCTGACTTCGCTAGCTTCCTTGAAGTCCCAACTAAAATCCACCTTCTACAGGAAGGCTTCCTGAACCACCCTCTTCATTCCAGCACCTTCCCTCAGTTAATTGGCTCCTATTTATCCTGTACATAGCTCACTTTGTATATATTTGTTTGTATGTTGTCTTCTCTCATTAGACTGTAAGCTCCTTGAGAGAAGGAACTGTCTTTTGCCTCTTTTTTCATCCCCAGTATTTAGTATAGTCACGCAGTGTTGACAAAGTTTTTCAAGTTCACGTGCCCAAACTGCAACTTCGAGCTACCCAGGAGCCCCCTGCATTACCCCAGAGAACAGAGGGAGGAAGTGCTTGTTTTGGGTGACTGGACAGAGGAGCAGGGCACACAAAAAATGTCCTGGGGGGTTGGGAAGAGGGGGAATGGAACAACTCCCCCAGTACCAGCCAGGCACATGTGCCAATACTTTGCTAACACTGGTATAGTGTCTTGCAAATAGTAGGTGCTTAATAAATGTTTATTAATTGATTGGTCCCTGAACTAGGCTTTTGAGGAAGAGGAAAATTTCTACAGGTAGAAATGAATAAATCAATCAGACAGTCAAAAAGGCATTTATTTTTTGCCTTCTCTGCGCCACATACTATGCTAAGTGCTAGAGGTACAGGTTCAAAGAATAAAACAATTCCTCCTCATTTTAATGGAGAAGACAGTCCCTAGTTAAATTATATACAGCATGAAGCTCTCCATATATGGTTGAGGAGATGGCCTACATGCATACATCAAGGTGGGAGCATGCAGGACAAGATCAGTCCAGTTTGACTGGAAAATACAGTGGGTAAAAGAATGTAGCATGACATAATGTTGGCAAGATAAGCTAAGGCCAGATTGTGGAGCCCCATGGATGCCAGCCTAGGGGTTTGTAGTATCCTATAAATAGCAGAGAGCCACTGAAGTGCCATTTTTGAATAGGAGGATGACATGTTCCTACCTGTACTTGGAAACATTACTTTGGCAGTGATTAAAAAGATGGATTAGAAAGGACCCGGACAGGAGGCAGGAAAATCAGTTCAAAGGTTATTACAAGAGTACAGGTGAGGTGCGATAAGGATCTGAACTAGGATGAAATGGAGAAGAGAGAAGAGATCCAAGAGATACTTTGGAGATAGAACTGATAAGACTTGGCAATTGTGTGAATATTCTGCTGTAAAGGAAGGGAAAGAGTAGAAGCTCATGTCAAGGTTTTGAACCAAGATGCCTGTGTGAATGACAGGTAGTACCATCAATAGAATTAAGAAAATTACGAATAAAGGCATGTTCAGGGAGGACGCTGATGAGTTCTGTTTCGAATGTTATGTTTAAATGCCTACTGGGTATCCAGGTGATGATATCATAGAGGCAGCTGGAAATTCAAGATTTGAACTTAAAGGAGAGAGTGGGAATGGATATAGATTTTGGATTCACCTTCATACAAATGCTGATTAAAACCTACAGAGTATGCCTCTCCACTCTCTAGGTTAGTAATGGCGAACCTTTCAGAGATGGAATGCCAGCCCTCACATCCCAGATTGTGTGCCACACTCCTCTCCTCCACCACACAGGGGAGGGACAAAGGGTTCCCATTGGGCTGCTGGGTAGAGGGGAGGGTAAAGTGAGGAATGTCCTCAACTAGTGCAAAAAGGGGGAGAGGAGTGGCTCAGGCACTCCACTCCCCGCCAGCTCTGCCACCTGTGAGCTGCCCCCATGTGTGCTCCCATTGGGCTGCTGCACAGAGGGACAGGGATGTGAAAAAATGTTGTCAGGCATGTTGGAGAGGAGGAGAAGAGAACCTTCACCCAAGTTCTTCTGCTTTTCTAGTAACAAACAGGGGGAGGGTAGACAGCCAAATGCCCTCAGAGAGTGCTCTGTGAGCCATCTTTGGACCCCATGGCATAGGTTTGCCATCAGAAATAGTAGTTTTCCTTAAAACAATTTGAAGAGCTTCATTATGAAAACCAAGAAAAGAAACTGAAAAAGTGGGTAATTGGAGGATAGAATTAAATCACACAGAGGCAAAAAGAAAAGATTGCTGAATAATTATAGCTAAGAAAAGAAATTTGAGATTGTTCTTGAAGATGATGAGTACAGATTTTCTGACAAGGAAGCAGTTGGTTATCTTCCAAGAAATGGAAGCTCCAAGAAATATATTGTAATTATGACACAGAAGCATGAAATTGAAGTGATGGGAGACTTCTGGTATCAAGAAATCTGTTAGAACCCCTTCCTTGCCCAAAACAGAGAAGCAATAATTTCATTGACTTAATCATTTCTTTCCTTCAAAAGGTCAGGGAAATGAATGATGGGAAGCCTATTCTGGTCCTGATTCTTGCCAGCAAAAAAGAACTCATTACCTAGGTGGAAACAGAGCCATAACTGGGAATTTTTGTACCTGGAGCAAACATCACAAACCACAACAAGGATCCATGACATCAAAAACACCTTTATTTGGGTGGTAAGAAAGGTGGATATCCCATGCCATGGGAAAGCTCAGAGGCACCAGAATACCACAAGACTACTGCTAGGAACGCTGTCCACCCCCAGAGGAAGAGGACTATTAGATAGCTTCCTAATGAAACCATCCTTAACACTTAATTATCAAGAATAATTAGATGCTTCTTTATACTTTGCATCTAAGAATTCCAATTTGCTAGGAGTTGGGGGGAGGGAGACAGTAATTCTTTTAGTAAACATAGGTGCTTTGGGGAGAAGACTGCAAAAGGGCTCAAAGTCAAGTGTATCCCCAAACAATACTCTCTGAAATGGGTCATAAGGATGTTGGAGTCCACTTGCTTAATTTTATAGAACAAAGAAAATAAGGTTGCAAATCAAGGTAAAATGACTTGCCAAAATGACAGAGAAGACTTGGTCTGATCTTAAGTAAATTGAAGCTGAACTGAGGTGAATTCAAATGGACCCCAAATCTCACAAACTCTCAAACCATCTGAGCTGGAAGTAGCCCTAAAGAACACTTTGTCCAACCATCTCATTTTACCTGGGAGAAAACTAAGACTTAGAACTAATATTAGAGCAGGGACTAAAGTCTTCTGGCTCCCAGGCCATTTCTCATGCTGCCAAGTTATTGAAATCTGTCCTCTGTCAGGAACACCAGGAACCAGACTGTCCAAAGCACTTGGTCTCATGAGTAAGTAAAATCATGGATGGGTCCCTCCTTCCAGGCAGACTCTGGCCCTAAGCTCACCCACCGAGCAGCTAGTAAGTGTCTGAAGTCAGGTTTGAACTCATGAAGATGAGTCTTCTTGATTCCAACCTCAGTGCTCTGTGCCACTTTTCAATAATATGAAGAAACTGAGCCACAGAGAAGGAAGTGACTTTCTTGGGATTACACAAATAGAACCTGAATTCTACCACTAATCCTCTTGCTCCAAATTTCCCCCCTTGTGCCAGGTTGGCACAGTAAACGGGAAGTTTGTTATTTCAATATAGCCAAATTCCTTTTGAGCATCTAGTTATAAACAAAAGGGCCTAAAATCTTTTTTTTTTTTCTGAACATAGCACTTAACTGGAATACTGTCTTTTCTTTTAGAGGGGACGTTCATGAACCCATGAATTAAAATAAAAATTCTACCAGAGACAGCCCAGAAGGGATAAGGAGATCTCAAGGATGAAATTCTAAAGACACAAAAAGAAACAATTCTCTTTTTTTTCAATATTTAAGGATTTTTTTATTAAAGAAAGAATTTTCTAACCCAAATTATGTTTTCTTTCTTAGCTATCCATTCTGTTATCTAAAACAGTAGTGATATTCTAAGTTCTTCTACAATAAAGAATTACAAAATGAAAGAAAGAAATGCTTTAATGTTTTGTTTTGTGCTAAAAAGTCTTTCCCCAACCCTATCTATAAAACACTCATTTGTTTTATATTTTACTATGCTTGAGGGTTTTTGATTTTTCTTGCTAGACCTGACATTTCCTCAGTGTTAGGTTTCCTTTCCTTCTTAAATTTATTTTATATTTTGCAATTTTTTCTTACAAAATTAAAGTTTTTCAGCATTTATATAATTTTCTTTGGTGAAGCAGAGGTTCCATTTCATGGTCCCTGATCTTTAAAAAAGAAACAATTCTGATGAAGAAGAGGGAGAATTGTTTAGATACTAATGGATATCCACAGGGGAATTTGCTAACTTAGACTTTTAAAAGATATCTACAGGGGGCAGCTGGGTGGCTCATTGGATTGAGAATCAGGCCTAGAATCAGGAGGTCTTGGGTTCAAATCTGACCTCATATACTTCCTAGCTGTGTGACTCTGGGTAAGCCACTTAATTCCCATTACCTAGCCCTTACTGTTCTTCTGCCTTAGAACCAATACACTGTATTGATTCTAAGACAAAAGGTAAAGGTTTAAAAATAAATAAAATAAAATAAAATAAAAGATGTCTATAGAAGATGAATATCCACATGGAACATAAGCTTTTCTTATCAAAGAAACTGAGTCGAGCAAAACTAAGGACAACCAAAAAGGGTTTGGTAGATATTTTGGGTTTGTCTTTATTTTATTTTTTTAAAACCTTACCTTCCACCTTAGAATCAATACTATGTATTGATTCCAAGGCAGAAGAGTGAATATGATAACAGGTGTGGGAGAAAAAAACAGAGCTGTTCAATACTCTTTTTTGACTACTCTACCAAGGAGAATAACCTTAGAATTTGAAAGGACACAACCAATGTAACTAATAGGATCTCGATACCCAAGATAAATAAGGAGATAATCTACTTGATACTGTCCCTTATCTGGGCTTCTGTAACACTGCTCCCTCTTAGTTTTCTTCCTACCAGCCTAACTACTCCTCCTTAGTCATCTTTGCTCAGTTATCTAACCCCCAACAGACAGCATCCACCAAGGTTGTTGTATAGTTATTAAAAATCTTGAACTCTTGGACAGAATTCTTTCCTCGTCCCAAAATTCCCTTTCCCTTTTCATTTACGTGCATCTTTACATTATTGTTTATATAGTTCTATAACTCTTCCCTCCCACTCTCTTTTTACACTTGTGTAGCTGGGAAAGGAGGCTTTTTATTCTAGCTTTTTTTATGTTAGCTATTAATAATAAAATCTTATTAAATATAATACTTGGAATATTGGATATTGATTTTGCTTCTCACGCTGTCCTCAGCTCTCTTGTCTCTTTCTACACATTCTCACTCAGTGATCTCTTCCTCTTGCATGACTTGTCTCTGGGTAGAAAAATGCCAGATCTATATATCCAATATGAGTGGAACTAGCATTGAACAAAACATGCATAAAAGTGGGCCTTTTGCTTCTGGCTGAGCCTGTCTGGGAGCGGAGGGAGCTTGGAACTTTAAATGGATAAGGCAGCCCCTTTGTTGGCCACTGAACAGGAAAAGCTGATGACTCGGGAGATATCTAGAGGGGAGTGACCTTCACTTCAGTGCTCTTTCCTCCCAGTTTTGTATCTTGTTGGGATGATTTTGAGTTGCTTGTCTAGTGGGGTAGGAAGTGGAGAGCTTGCCCACCCTGGATGTCTTGGAATCATGAGTGCATGGCCACTAAAGTACATGCCTTGCCTCAAGCTTGAGTCTGCACTTTGGGCTGCCTCTTTTGTGTTTGTAGGTAAATTAAAACAAACAAACAAAAAACAAATACATATATATATATATATATATATATATATATAGTGTGTATATGTCTGTATGCATATAAAATATATATGTATATTATATATATAATATATAAATGAATGTGCCCTGACTTGAAGGTGACTATGTAAACTCAAGAAGTTCAGAGCTCATAGATCCTTTGGGTCAAAGTTGTCTTGGGGAAGCTATTTGTAACCTAGGGAAGATTACCTGGATACTCTTCTTATCCTCTAAAGAAGATGATCATCAACTAGAGGAAGCCAGAAAACACATATTAGATGTACAGATTAAGATAAAATGTAAAATGTCTAATTAGCAGTGCCAAAGATCACCTTAGGCAAAGGCAACTAGGTAACACAATGGAGAGCACTAGGTCTGGAGTATGGAAGACCTGGGTTCAAATCTGGCCTCAGATACTTCCTAGCTATGTCACTCTGGGCCAGTCCCTAAGGCACAATTGCCTAGCCCTTACCACTCTTCTGTCTTAGAATTAATACTAAGAAGATGGCAGGGTAGAAGCAAGGAAAGCTCGAATCACTGTGAGAATTTTCTCCAATCAATCTCAAAATAATGCCTCAAAATAAATACTGGAGTGAAAGAACCAACAGGGAGATGAAATGAAGCAACTTTCATGCAGAAAACAACTTGAAAGGTAGGCATACAGGGTCTGGTTCACTGGAGCTAGAGGGGACCATAGCCCATAGAAGGCTACACTAAGGAGTACCAGCATAAGCCAACAACAAGCACCCCCAACTCATATCTACTATTCCAGGGTCTGAATGTGGGTCCAAGCCAACTTCCAGAACCTGAGACTCTGCCTAAACCAGTGATTCCCAAAGTGGGCACCACCACTCCCTGTTGGGTGCTGCAGAGATCCATGGGGTGGTGATGGCCACAGGTGCATTTGGGGGTGGTGAATAACTGTAAGGGAGCGGTGATAGTATGTGACAGGGGGCGCCAAGTAATATTTTTTCTGGAAAGGGGGCAGTAGGCCAAAAAAGTTTGGAAACCACTGACCTAAACCAATAACAGTACAACTCTATGCATACCCCATACTCCAAGCCTGTAGTAAAATCCAGAATCCCAGCACAAGGTAGCCTGTGAAGCCCACCTGATCTGTGTAAGCCAAGAATGAAGCCAAGAGCTTTAGACCAAGCTTGCAATGAGAACTTAAACCCCAGGGCTAGGCAGTCTTCACCACACACTTGATCTATGTAAACCCAGGGCAAGACCCCTGTGCAAGATAGTGGCTGGGCCTGCAGACCAAGGCCTAGAGATAGTCCCTACCAATGCTTAAGGCAAAGTTATAAGCACAGGGAAAGGGAGTCGATAGTGTGCCTGACTTGATCAAGCCCAGAGTGAGACCACAAGCCTTGACCCAAGCCTGGGGGCTAACTGCAGTCTCAGGGTGTGATTGAATTAGCATAGCTCTTAGTCCATAGGACTTCATGTGACCTTGGAAGAACTGAAAATTGCAGAAACCCAGAAAGAGAGCTAAGGGTAATGTCAAAGAACTGGCGTTTAAGAGAGTATATTCTCTACACTAAGAACAGAGCCCATCTTTAAGATACAAGTAAAAGTCAAGAAAAAGACTGGGTAAATGAGCAAACATTAAAAAAAAAACCCTAACCATAGAAAAATTTTATGGAGACAAAAAAGAGCAAAGTACAGACACAGAAGAGGTCAGTGAAATCAAAGCAAACACATGCAGAAGCACATCAGGCTCTAGAAGAATTCAAAAAGGATTTCAAAAATCAACTAAGAGAGACAGAGGAAAAATGGGGAAGAGAAAAAAAGCAATGTAAGAAGAAAACAACTGAATTGGTCAAATGAAAAAAGAGGTTCAAAAGTTCATAGAAGAAAATCATGTCTTAAAAAATTAGAATTGGGCAACTAGAAGCTAATGACTATTAGACATCAAGAAACAATAAAACAAAATCAAAAGGATAAATAAAGGAATAAAAAGTGAAATATTTCATTAAAAAAAGACCTGACTTGGAAAATAGATCCAGGAGAAACAATTTAAACCTGAAAGTCATAATAAAAACAAAACAAAACAAAACAAAACAAAACAAAAAGCCTGGACATCATAATACAAGAAATTATCAAATAAAAATGCCTTGATGTTCTTGAACAATAGAGTAAAATAAATATTGAAAGAATCCACAGATTACATGCTGAAATAAATCCTCAAATGACAACTCACAGGAATGTTATAGCTAAATTCAGGAGCCCCTAAGCCAAGGAGAAAATACTGCATGTAGCCAGAAAGAAACAATTTAAATACCATGGAGCTATAGTTAGGATTATACAGGACTTAACAGCCTCCACATTAAAGGATCAGAAAGTTTGAAATATGATATTCTGGAAGACAAAAGATCTAGGTTTACAACCCAGAATCAGCTATCCAGCAAAAATGAGTATATTTTTTCAAGGTAAAAAAAAATGGTCATTTGACAAAATAAAAACTTTCTAAGAAGGGGACAGCTGGGTGGCTCAGTGGATTGAGAGCCAGGCCTAGAGACAAGAGGTCCCAGGCTCAAGTCCAGCCTCAGACACTTCCCAGCTGTGTGACCCTGGGTAAGTCACTTGACCCCCATTGCCCACCCTTACCACTCTTCCACCTATGAGCCAATACACAGAAGTTAAGAGTTAAAAATTTTTTTTCTAAGAATTTCTGATGAAAATATAGACCCAAACAGAAAATTTGATGTCTAAATACAAGGCAAAAGAGAAGCCTAAAAAGGAAAATAAGAAAAGGAAAATCTAAGGGATTCAATAAGGTCAATCTGTATATGTATCTCTATGTGGAAAGATGATATTAATTCTTAAAAATGTTATCAGTATTAGAGAAGTTAGGAATATGCATGGACAGAAGGTGTGGGAGTAAACTGATTAGGATGATATGATATGCAAAAAAAATAAAGGGAGAAAAAGAGGATTGCACTGAGAGTAAAGGAAAGGGAGATGAATAAGATTATCTCATCTAAAGTGTGTGAAAAACTATTATAATGAGGGGAGGATGAGGGTAGTGATGGGCAATGCTTAAACCTTACTCTCACCATAATTGGCTCAGAGACCATATTCATTCAGGTATAAAATCCTATCTAACCCTATGGAGAAAAAGGAGAGGAATAATACAATGGGTGGTGGTGTAATAGAAGGGAGGGAATGGAGGGATGGTCATTAAAAGCAAAACACCTGTGAGGAGGGATAGAGTGAAAGGAGAATGAGCAAGATCAAAAGGGGAAAATAAGATAGAGGGGAATACACAGTTGGTAATCATAGCTGTGAATGTGAATCACCCAAAAAACAGAAGTAGATAGCAGAGTGGATTAAAAACCAGAATCATACAGATATGTTGTTTAAAAGAAGCACATTTGATGCAAGGAGTCACATGCAGAGTAAAGATAAGGGGCTGGAGCAGAATCTCCAGAAGCAATGGGACTTCGACTGAGATAAAAAAAAGAAAGAAGAAGTAGCAGTCATGATCTCAGACAAAGTTAAAGCAAAAATAGAACTGATTAAAAGAGATAAGGAAGGAAATTACATCTTGCTAAAAGATACCATAGACAATGAAGTAATTCTACTAAGCATACATACACCAAATTGTATAGCCTCCACATTTTTAAAGGAGAAATTAAATGAGCTTCAGGAGGAAATAGACAATAAGACTATACTAGTGAGGTACCTCAACTTCCCCCTTTCAGATCTAAATAAATCAAGCCAAAAAATAAACAAGAAATAATTAAAGGAAGTGAATGAAACCTTATAAAAATTAGAACTAATAGATCTCCAGAGAAAATTGAATCGGAATAGAAAGTAACCCTCCTTCTTTTAGCAGTACATGGCTTCTACCCAAAAACTGACCAAACATTAGAACATAAAAACTTCACAACCAAATGCAGAAAAGGAAAAATAATAAATGCATCTTTTTCAGATCATAACACAATAAAAATTATAATAAATAAGAATCCATGGAAAGACAAATAAAAGATTAATTGTAAACTAAACAATCTAGTGCTAAAAGAGGTGGGTCCAAGTACAAATTATAGAAATAATAATTTCATTAAGGAGGATGTCAATGACAACATAGCAAAATTTATGGGACACAGTCAAAGCAATAATTAAGGGAAATTTTCTATCTCTAAATGTTTATATTAATAAAATAGAGAAAAAGCAGATCAATGAATTAGACATGCAACTAAAAAAACTAGAAAAAGAACAAATTAAAAATCCCCAAGTAAAGACTAAATTGGAAATCCTAAAAATTAATGGAGAAATTAATAAAATTGAAAGAGATTCATTGAACTAATAAAAAAGACTAAAAGTCTTTATTTTTCTAATGGTGAAAACTCCGTTAGGTAACATATATTATCTGGGTTCAGAGAAAGGGTGAGAAGGATACAGAACAGACAGGACAATAGACTGGGACCTAACAAGTTGGGGAAATACAATATACAACAGAGTTCAAGGATTGAGAACTCAGAGATTGGGAGTTGATACCAACTTCCAACACTGATCCACCTAGCCAGGGAGTCTATGAAATCAACAAATAACTGAGTAATACTAGAACAAAAGGATTTATAAACATAGGTTTAATAATGACTATAGGAGTTAGGGATAATGGGGAGAGGCCACACTAAATTTAATCACTAAAAGACCAACACTTGGGCTGGGAGATAGGTTAGAGACTACGCTGCTCTAAAACAGACTCTATCACAGGCTGGAAGGGAACTGAGTCTCTCACAGAGTTTTGTCTACTTTTGCTCCTCTTGATGGTACAGGAAAACAGGTTCACAGCAAAGTAAATCCAGGAAGTTAAATCAAGGAGCTTGTCTCAGACTGGGATGTCTACCACCCCAGTTAGATCTTTTTGCTCACTTGATCTTTCACTGGCAGGTCTTCCTTCTCTGTGATAAAACCATACTCCTTGGGCTCTCCACAGGGACAGGTAAAAGCAGCCCTCTCCCTGTCTTAGTCTTGACCACAGTCCTCAAGGAAAACAGTTTTCTTCCCTTCATTCCATGGTTGGAACTCTCAGCTCTTTAGAGACAGCCTGAGTGTTATCCTACATTAAACATATAACTTTCTAATTTCCTCCTAACATTTTATAAAATAACAATTAAAACAGGCCAAATAATAAAATAAAACAAATAAAATAACCAGAAATTGGTTAATTTGATTTTTAAAAGCAAAGAAGAAATTAAAATAATCGATATCAAAAATGAAAAGAGCCACCAATTCAACACCAATAAAGAGGAAATAAAGCAATCATTAGGAGCTATTTTGCCTAGTTAAATGCCAATAAATTAGACAACTGAAGTGAAATGGATATTTACAAAAATAAAAATTGCTCAGTTTAACAAAAGATGCAATAGACTTAAATAATCCCATCTCAGAAAAAGAAATTGAACAAACTATAATACAGTCCCTAAGAAAAAATTCCCAGGGTCAGATATATTCACAAGTGAACTCTATCAAACATTTAAAGAACAATAAATCCCAATACTATATAAACTAATGAAGAAGGAGTCCTACAAAATTCTTTTTATATCACAAATTTGGTGCTGATAACTAAGCCAGGAAGACCAAAAGTAGGGAAAGGAAATTATAGGCCAGTTTCATTAATGAATATAGATGCAAAAATACTAGCAAAGAGACTACAGCAATATAATAAAAGGATCATTTACAATGACCCAGTGGGATTTATACCAGGAATGCAGGGCTATTTTAATATTGGGAAAACTATCAGCATAATTGACCATATCAATAACCAAACTAACATAAATCACATAATTATCTCAATAAATGCAGAAAAAGCCATTAAGAACATACAATACCTATTCATATTAAAAACACTACACTAGAATGCACAGGAATAAATGTGTCATTCCTTAGAATGATAAGTAGTGCCTACTTAAAACCCCATCTGCAGTGGGGATAAGTTAGAAGCCTTACAAATAAGATCAAGAGTGAAGTAAGAATGCCTATTATCACCACTATTATTTAATATTGTATTAGAAATGCTAGCTTTGGCAATAAGAAAAGAAAAAGAAATTGAAGGAAGTGGGCAATGAGGAAACTAAACTGTCACTCTTTGCAGATATATACTTAAAGAATCCTTAGAGAATCCTAGAGAATCTTAAAAAACTAGTTGAAATAATGAATAACTTTAGTAAATTTCAGGATACAAAATAAATCCATATAAATCATCAGCATTTCTATATATTACCAACAAAGTTCAGCAGCAAGAGCTAGGAAGAGAAATTCCATTCTAAATAACCTTAGACCAGTGATGGGCAAACTTTTTAAAGAGGGGGCCAAAGGAAAGGAAATGCTCATCTGTCAGTCTGCTTCTAAGGCAACTCTTTCAAAGTTTCATTGTATTGTACCCTACTCATTGTATTTATCAGATGAGGAATAATGCTGTGCAGCCAGATAGAACATTTCAGGGGGCCCACATCCGGCCCACAGGCCATAGTTTGCCCATCATTGCCCTAGACAATACAAAATATTGCCAAGATAAACATAGGAATTATATAAACACAATTATAAAAAAACTTTTCACATAAGTCAGATCTAAATAAATAGAAAAATATTAAGTCAGATCTAAATAAATAGAAAAATATTAATTGCTCATGGATAGGCCACACTAATATAATAAAAATAACAATGCTAGTTAAATTAATTTACTTATTCAATGCCATAACCATCAAACTGCCAAATAATTATTTTATGAACCTAAAAAGAATAACAAAATATATCTGGAAGAACAAAAGGTCAAGAATATTAAGGGAATTAATGAAAAAAATGTGAAGGAAGGTGACAACAATACCAGATTTCAAACTGTACTATGAATCAGTAATCATTAAAACAGTCTGGTACTAGCTAAGAAACAGAATGGTAGATTGATGGAATAGTTTAGGTACACAACATATAGAGATAAATTACCTTAGTAGCCTAATGTTCAATAAACCCAAAGACCCTCAACTTTTGGAATAAGAACTCACTGCTTTTAATAAAAACTGCTGGGAACATTTAAAAAATAGTATGTCAGAAACTAGGTACAGACCAATATCTCATATCCTATAACAAGTTCAAAATGGATATGTGATTTAGACATAAAGAATGATACTACAACTAAATTAGGGAAACATAGAATAGTTTACCTAGCAGATCTATGAAAAAGGAAAGAATTTATGATCAAACAGAAGGAAGAGAGCATTATAAAATGTAAAGTGAATAATTTTGATTATATCGAAATAAAATGCTTTTGTGTAAACAAAACAAATATAAGCAAAATTAGAAGGGAAACAACAAACTGGGGGGGGGGAATTTTATAAATTTCTCATAAAGGACTAATTTATCAAATCTAAAGAGTAAAATTTATAAGAATACGAGCCATTCCACAACTGACAAATTGTCAAAGGAAATGGACAAGCAACTTTCAGAGGAAGAAATCAAAGTTATCAATAATCATATGAAAAAATGTTCTCATTCACTCTTGATTAGAGAAATGCAAATTAAAACAACTATGAGGTGCCACCTCCTACCTATCAGATTGGCTAATATGACAGTAAGGGAAAGTGATAAATGTTGGAGGGGATGTGGCAAAATTGGGACACTAATTCATTGCTGATGGAGTTGTGAACTGATTTATCTATTTTGAAGGGTAATTTGGAACTATGGCCAAAGGGCTAAAAACTCACATATACCTTTTTATCCTGTAATGTCACTGTTGGGTGTCTACATCCCAAAGAAGTCATAAAAAAAGGGAAAAGGACCTACTTGTACAAAAATATTTATAGGAGCTCTTTTTGTGGTGGCAAAGAATACAAAAACAAGGGGATGTCCATCAACTGGAGAATGGCTGAACACATTGTGGTATATGATGGTGATGGAATACTATTGTGCTATAAGGAATGATGAACTGCTTGATTTCTATATGAACTGGAAAGACTTCTGTGAACTGATGTGGAGAGAAATGAGCAGAACCAGGAAAACGTACACAGAAACTGAAACACTGTGGAATGATCAAATGTAATTGACTTTGCTACTAGTAGCAATGCAATGATCCAGGACGATCCCAAGAGACTTATGAGAAAGAATGCTGTCCACATTGAAAGAAAGAATTGTGGGAGTCGAAATGCAGAACAAAAACATATGATTTATCACTTGTTTATGTGGGTATATGACTTGGGGTTTAGGTTTTAAAAGATTACTCTATTACAAAAATGAACAATATGGAAATAGGTATCAAGTGATAACACCTGCATAAGTCAGTGGAATTGCTTGTCAGCTCCAGCTCTAGGAGGTGGGAAGGAAGAGAGGAGGGAGAGAAAAAGAATCACGTAACCATGGAAAAATATTTTAAAAATTTAATAAAAATAAATTTTGCAAAGCAAAAGAAAAAAAGATGTTGGAATAAATCTAAAAAAAAGAAAGAAGAATTGTCAAAGGCAAAAATTTTTTAAAAAGGAATTAATTTTTAAATATAATTTAATTAAAAGAAATAATTAAGACAGAAGTTAAGGGTTAAAAAAAAAAGAGATTGCCTTAGGCAGTCTGATGTTCTTAGATTCTGATGTGGTTTACCATCAACCTCCCAAGGTGTATAAACAGTAGTTATAAATTAAGATATAAATTATTACATATATATATAAATATATATAAATTATAAATTAAAAGTAGTTATAAAAAAAGAAACTTTTTTCAGTTGTTTTGCAGTCTGTACTATCTTTTGTTACATTGAGCATTTCTAGTGCGTGCAGAAAATATCTCTAGATCTGATATATATTGTGCATTGAGCAATTTCCTTTTCCCTACTCTGAGGGGTCCCTGGGTATGAGTCAGAACCTAAGTTTTAAATAATTTGTCTCCACAGTGCCTGGGAAAGGGTGGTGTGAGGACATTATGGAAGTTAAGGAGCTAAAGAGAAGAGTATTATGTCTAGAGATGGAAGTATCTGGGTTCAAATGGGACCTCAGACACTTCCTAGCTGGGCGAGTCACTTAACCCAATTGCTTATCCCTTTTCTGCTTTTCTGGATTCTAAGACAGAAGGTAACAGTTTGAGGAGGAAAGAGAAGGAGGAGAACTAGAACAAGAAGAAGTAGCTACAGAATATGAGGGGGAAAAAGAGCCCAAGTCTTCCCATTAGAGGTCAGGTTCCCCAAAGGCAGAGCCCAGTTCATATCCTGTCCACAAATCCAGAGCAGATAAACCCCTTAGGAAAATGGATTGAGTGCAGTACTTCAGACCCCCAGAGCCACCAGTGTTTCCTTATTGCTAGATTCTTCTTCCTCCAAGTTTTAGTACTGAATCATCAAATACATACACAATAGATGTACCACAGGTGTTAGGAACATCTGAATTCAAATTTATCCTCAGATACCTATAAGCTTTGTGACACTGGGCAAGTCACTTAATTTCTTTCTACTTCAGTTTCCTCTCTAAAATGGAGTTAATAATTGCAACCACTTCCAAGGATTGTTGTGAGGATAAGATGAGATACATTTATGAAGTAATTTGTAAACCTTAAGGCACTACATAAATGCTAATTATTATCCTTGTTATTGGTATTAATAATAATAATCTTTCCCCCAAATTCTACTCTCTCTTCCAGACTGTTTTATTTCTGTCAAGGGCACCACCATCTTTCTACTCACTCAGATTCACAGCCTTGGTATCATCCTTAACTTCCTATTCTTCCTCATTTCTTGGATCCAATCATTTATCAAATGCTTCTATTTATCTCTATGTCCACGACACCTCTTATATCTGGCCCTTCATCTTCACCCCTGCAACCACCACCCTAGTCATTCTGTCTCTTGCTTGATCTATTGCAATAAATCCTATTTAGCCTCTACCTTGAATCTCTTCTCTCTTCAATCTATCTTCCTTATAGCTTCCCTATTCATTAAATACTAGTGGTTCCCTGTTACTTTTTTCTTTTTTTTGCCCCTGAAACTCTTTCCTTCTGTCTAGGTATCAATTCTAACATAGAAGAGTAATAAGGACTAGACAATTGGGGTTAAGTGACTTGTCTAGGGTCACACAGTTAGGAAGTGTCTTGAGATCACATTTGAACCCAGGACCTTCCTGTCTCCAGGCCTGATCCACTAAGCCACTGCCCCAACCATGTTAATTCTAATACCTTTTCTCTGTTGATTATTTCTCATTTATCCTGTATATATAGTTAGTTGCATGATGTCTCTTTCATTAGACTTTGAGCTCCTTAAGAACAGCAACAAGGCACTTAACTTCCCTTAGGAGATTGATTGTTGGGTGTTATTGGGGGAATCTTTTATTGTCCCTCTTTTTCATGGTTTTTAACATCTCCCCAAAACTTGTACTGTAGTTTAGATTCCCCATACTAAACCTACTTTGATGGGCTGCTGAATCAGGAATCCTCTTCCTATCCTGTGATATAATGAGAATGAATAACTCATAGGCTTTGCTCTCTAATAATGAAACAATGAAGAAACAATGAATGATTTGTGCAGAAAATCCTTTTCTTTCTCCAAAGAACCCACTGTATAACTCCTTCTTCTAGAATACAGGATCTTCACTTTTTTTTTTTTTTTTTTTTTTTTTTGTCTCAGAGACTCCTTTGGCAGTCTGGTAAAGCCTAAGGATTCCTCAAAATAATGTTTTTTTAAACCCTTACTTTTAGTCTTAGAATCAATACTAAATGTTGGTTCCCAGGTAGAAGTGCTAGACAATCAGGGTTAAATGACTTTCCCAAGGTCACACAATTGTTTGAGGTCACATTTGAACCCAAGACCTCCTGTCTCTAGGCCTGGCTCTCAATCTACTGAAATTTTATAATTTCATCATAGATACCAAGAGTCTGACATAATGAGTGAGACAAACCCACAGAGATAGATATCAATACACAGACAGATCTAGAGAGAACTACTGAGATAAACAGACATACCGGGGCACACTTAGAGAGAGAGAAATTTACATGGAGAGAATGACATGGCCATTGGGCAAAGAAGGCAAAAAATGGTGGCAAGACCCTAGGTGTGAAGGCAAAAGTAGTTCTGCTACTTATTACTTGGAACTGTGTGACTTTGGGAAAGCCCCTTTTAGAGTCTCAGTTTCCTCATCTGTAAAATGAGAGAATTGGGCTTACTGACTCTGAGGGTCCCTTCTAGCTTTAAATCTGTGATTTTATGACATGGAACAATACAAATAGAAATGGAAGTGATGTTACAGAGAGATGAACTGGGCCATTCTCAGCAAAGCCCTTCCCTAACTCTCTGTACCATAAGGTTGGAACCATCAGTTCAATGGCCAGCCTAGACTTCCTTAAGCATCCCTTACAGAGCCAACCTGTAGGGAAGAGGCTCTAAATAAGGGTCTGGTCCAAGTAAGGGACCACCACTCCCATCTCCTTCTCTATCATCTGCATGCTTCTGAATAAGCATTGGTTACCTTTGCCATTTGTCCACCCTAAAAGTCAGGCTTTAATCCCTGGCCCACTCCACATGAAAGTCCTCTGTGTTACCAACCACAGGGAGTGGGAGATGAGGCATTCAATGTTGGTTTTGTTTCTCGTCCCCTCTTTGCCTTCCTTCTCTTGCACCCCAGTTATGAAGGGCAAGGCAAATGGCCTGAAGTAAGAAGTATGGAGTTAGAGCATCCCAAAGTCAAAAGGACCCTCATATAGCCACCAATTTATTTCAAGACCTCATGTCTTAAATCTGGAATGCTTTCCTTTCTCACCTCTACTCAGGGAATCCTCACTTTTCTTCAGGTGCCAGCTGCAGGGCATCTAGTTATCATTCTCTATCACACTTCCAGAGTTTGTCTATCTTCTTTGTGTGATTGTGTACATGTTTTTCTTTGGTGGAATTTAAGCTCCTTAAGGGAAGAGACTCCCCCTACCCTCCCACACAAATACCCTTTGGAATTTCCAGTATTTTTTATTTCCTTGGACAGTAAGTACTTAAATGTTTGTTGAATTAAAGTTGCTTTCAAGACCCAAGGGCAGAGAGAGAAGGGGATGATCTTAATTGAATCTGGGGTCTTTGTGGCTGGCTATCTCTTGATGCTTTGCATAGACACAAAGGGTTCTGGGCTGGTTGCTGCTGACCTTGCCCTTCTTGGAGCATGTCTTACACTGTCTGTTGCCCTACTATGTTGTCAGGGCCACCCTGTTTTCCCTACCAAAGATGTGAAAACTCTTCTTGATCTCACCTCTCAGACTTAGCTATTTTCTCCATTACCCCCAAACTGCTGAGGAGGTTCCTCTATACACACTTTTTCCTTTGTGTGAATCAAATATACACCTTCCCTACTCTAAGATTAGGTTTGGCAATTTACTGTTTTATAAATTAAAGGATTTAACCTTTAGGGATAAGAATTCACTATCTGACAAAAACTGTTGAGAATATTAGAAAAAATTCTCATACCAGGAATGGACCAACATCTCACATTATATACTAAGATAAGGTCAACATGGGTGCTTGATCTAAACATAAAGGGAGAGATACCATAAACAAATTAGAGAAATAAAGAGTAGCCTACCTAGAATTTGGGGCCAAACAAAAGGGAAAGCATTATAAAATGTAAAATGGATAGTTCTGATTAAATTAAATTTAACAAACAAACAAAACAAAGGCAACCAAGATTAAAAAGAAAGCAGAAAGCTAGGTAAAATTTTTTTTTCAAGTATCTCTGATAAAGGACTAATTTCTCATATATAGAGAACTAAGTCAAATTTATTCTTTATAAAATCACTTTTCCAACTGATGAATGGTCAAAAGATATAAAAAGCATTTTTCAGATGAAGAAATCAAAGTCATGTATAGTCATATGGAAAAATGCTCTAAATCACTCCTGATTAGAGAAATGAAAATTAAAACAACTCTGAGGTACCATCTCCCACCTATCAGACTGGCTAATATGACAAAAAAGGAAAATGATAAATGTTGGAGGGAGTGTGGGAAAAGGGACACTAATACTGTGAAGATAGGATTAACTCTCCTCTTGCCTATTTTTAGCTAATCAGATCAAGAACTTTTGTACCCCCTACTTATCATTAAATAGGAGAGTTCAGGAATCACTAGAGTAAGTGACAACTCCAAAGGTCACTTCCCCCTCCTCCCCTTGGGCAATGCTAAGCAAACTGAAAGACAATCTGTAAAGAAGGAGTGGTGATAGGAAGTGGTGGTGGAAAAAGGGGGTATAAAAAGAGACCAACAGGGTCTAGTATTCATTCCCTTCCTGTCATTTGGAGAGAATGGTTCCAGGCATTCCCTTCCTGGTGTTTGGAGAGACTGGTTGTGGAGATTCCTGCTTTGGCTTTGGAGGAGGCTGCATTGGTGGGACCCTGGCTGAAGACACCACCAGGACTTCTGGCTTGGAGAGATTCCTGCCTTGGTGGCTCTGCAGAGATGTTGGCACTTTGGTGGGACACTCCCTTTAGCATGATTTCCATGGAGAGACTTCTTTGGATCCTGTATCAGCTTGCTGGTGATCAGCTTGGACTTCCACATGGAGACTAGAACTTTGTGGAGATTGGAACTTTGTCAGGGAGATGAATTTCATTGGATCAGCACTTAGGGTAGGCCAGGCAACATTTTCCCTCTTTTCCTCCTACATTTCATACTTCAACTCTTTCTCTTCCTTGTTATAAATAAAAGTTGCTAAGTTTTTTCTGGCTTAGGGATAATATTTTGAATTCAGTGACCACAATATTGAATTTATAACTCTCTTATTTAGTCAAAACCCCAATTTAACCCTTACAATACATTGTTGGTGGAGTTGCAATCTGATGCAACCATTCTGAAGAACAATTTGGAACTATGCTTAAAGGACTTAAAAAATGGTGCATACCCTTTTTATCCATCAATGCCATTACTAGGTTTGTATCCCAAAGAGACTTTAAAAAAATGGAAAATATTTATAGCAGCTCTTTTTATGGTGGCAAAAAATTGGAAACTAAAGGAATATCCCTCAGTTGGGGAATGACAACAAATTGTGGTATATGATGGTGATGGAATACTATTGTGCTATAAGGAATGGTGAATAGGATGATTTTGAAAAGAACTGGAAAGACCTCCATGAATTGATGCAAAATGAAATGAGCAGAACCAGGAGAACATTGTACACAGAAAGTGAAACATTGTGGGTGATCCAATGTAATAGACTTCGCTACTAATAGCAATGCAATGATCCAGGATAATTCTAAAGAACTTAAGAGAAAGAACTATTGGAGTAGAAATGTAGAAGGAAACATGATTTATTACATGTTTATTTGGGTTTTGGTTTTACACATTTATTCACTTACAAAAATGAATAATATGGAAAAAAAGGAAAATTTTGCTTTGCTATTCAAAAAAGTCAACAGAAAAACAGAAAATAAAATTTATAAATAGAAAAAAAAAAAGAAAAGCGAATCTCTCCTGAACAGGACAAAAAAAAGGTGAGGCTCAAAGTGTTGGAGATGAATTTGAAGCCACATAAGAGAAAAATGGACTCGGTCAAGGTTGAAGAACCCGAGTTCCTAATGGATGTCAACCATTTAAGTTTCAACTTGTTCTCTAGCCATTCTAAAGGTCTTGGGAGTAAAGAATTCAAATGCAGGGAGTTATCCAGTATTGGATATTGACTGGGGAAAGGGAAGCGGATCTGAGGAATTCTGGGGTGTTATGGAAGGCAGAGTATATTTAGTATTTAGAGTTCTTAGGTTCAAATCCAAGTGCTACTAATTATTTATTGTAGAATCATACAGATCAAGATAAAAGGGACCCCATAAGTCACTGATGGTGAACCTTTTAGAGACTGAGTGCCCAAACTACACTCACATGCCACATGTGAGCCCCTACCTTATTCCAGACAAGAGAGGGAGGAAGCACTCCCATTGGGCTGTGGGCAAGAAGGGTGGTCACATGAGAAATGTCCTCAGACACATGTGGAGAGGGGGAAGGGAGCAACCTCCTCTGGCATGTGTGCCTTAGGTTCACCAATACAAATCTAGGTCATTGAGCTCAATCCTCTCATTTTACAATGGAGAAATGGGGGAGGGGCAGAAGAGAGAGAGAGAAGGAAAGAGAAAGGAAGAGGGGGAAGAGAGAGGGGAGAAATAAAGGGAGGAAGGGAGAGGGAGGGAGAGACAGAAGGGGAGAAAGATAGAGACAGAAAGAGGGAGAGACAAAGAGAGAGGGAGGAAGAGGGAAAGAGACAGAAAGAGGGAGAGCCAGAGAGGAGAAAGACAGAGAGAGGGGAAGACAGAAGGAAAGAGAGAAAGTAGGAGGATAGAGAGGGAGAGAGAACAGACTTCCTGTGAGGTCAACTTAAGAGACCCCCAGCTCCTCCCTCATTGCTTCATCACAGGAAGAGGTGGTTCTTAAGGACACAACAAGTCTCCTCCTCCTCCTCATCATGTGGCTGGAGCACTGCAGTCCAAAATGGCTGCCTGGAGCTTGTGGATTTCATTACCTAATCTCTCAAGTGGGTCAAGTGGCTGCTCAGCCCTGCCCTAAATCCTGTTATTCTTTACAAGATCTTAACAAAAGAAGGGAGATCCAACCTACTTTCATAGCCCAGGGGGAGGAGAGATGGGGGGTTGAAACTGTTTTAATCTTAAAAATCAAACTATCAAACTGTTTGGGGAAGGGGGACTAAAGGGGAGATTATTTCACAAAAGATATCCCAGTTCAATATTAATTTCTCACACTCCACTGTTGTTCAGTTGTTTTAGTCACTCAATTCTTCCATCACCTCATTTGGGGTTTTCTAGGCAAAGATACTGGATGATTTACCATTTCACATTACAAATGAAGAAACCGAGGCAAATAGGATTAAGTGACTTGCCCAGGCACAGGGCACATGGAGTGTCTGAGACTGGATTTCAAGTCAGAAGGATGAACCTTCCTGCCTTTATTAGGCCTGGCATTCTCTCCCCTGTACAGGTGTATAACATTATAAATATAACGGTGCATGTCAGCTTCACACTCTCAGTTAACACTTCAGAACCATTATGCCCAAGACAAATGCAGATATCCAGACATGCACAGCACACATAGTCATACACATAGATATGAACTCATGCTACATTTGCAAACAGGAATGGGAGCATGTGTACTTGCCCCCACAGGCATGGACAGCCATCCCCACAGATGCCGTCATTCAGAATCTCCAGGACAGCAAACATTGCTTAAGAGGAAAGACCTGGAATCTTCTCTAAGTCTAAGGACCCTCTAAGTAGGTCTCCAGGTGCTTTCCAGGGGAATTCATTCCACCCATAAGCCCAGTTCACCCAGCTCAATAGGCTTCCTGGAATGGTGTATCCATCAATCCACCCCCACCCACTAAGAATCAACTGAGGTTTCTGGTTCTCTCTTCAATTCAAAGAATTTACTTAACTTGACCTCTGGCCCATCATTCAACAAATCTTATCTTTATCTCCTCCTTTGGTCTCACTTTCTCTTAGGAGAGGTGGGTCAGGCCAGTGTCTCCCAGGATTGGTTCTTTGGGGGAAGAGTTCCTTAAGAAATGTTTCCAACACCTGCAGAGGGAGGGATGGGATCCCTCCAGAGAGAGTTCAAGGGGGAGACAGAGACTCAACCCCACTAGTGAGGGAAATCCTTGGGACAGCAGTGCCATCTGCTGGAAGCACTGGGGACTGGCCTTCACTGGTGAGGAGGGGGAAGGGAGATGCTGGGGATCCAGGTTTCCTCCATCCCTCAGGAATGCTGTCTGCCCATCAGGCCTACCCAGTCTATAGCTGGGGACATCCCCTCCCAGGCTCCTCCAGCCCTCAAGACTTTTCTCTTCCGAAAGGTCATCTATTGTGCCTGGTTGCACTGAACCCACAGAGGAAATCGGGTTCTAATGAATAGGAGCAGGACAAAGGGAAAGGAGGTAAAAGTAACAATAGGGCTGTCTGTCAGGAGCTCTGCTTGGTGACAGTTAAGGAAGTGCCTGGTGAGTCTGATCTGGGACAAAGACGGGAACTCCCAGAAACCAGTTGAGCTCAGGGACGAGCCCTGGTGCACTCTAGGAAATGAGATGACATTTCTCCGGGGCTTTTCACTTTCAGACATGACCTCACTTAGTCATCTGAACATCATCATGTCTGCACCACAGATAAAGAAACTGAGGCTAAGAAGCGAATGGAGCAGCGCTAGTGAAGATGCAGAAGAGTCTGTGGGAATCCCAAGACAATCTGGGATGCACAAGACAAGCTGTGTGCATGTGGAGGGACTGGACAGGCTCTCTGATCTGGAAAGGAGCCAGTGATTCCAGTTCCCTGAGGGCCTGCAGCAAGCAGTCAAGGCAGGAGAAAAGCAATGAGGAGGAAGAACTTAGACTTTATTTACAGTTTCAGCCATGCTCTGCTCCAACCAGGTCCCCATAGTCCCAGCTCCCTCTCCCTCTCCAAAGCTACTTCTGAGAGAGGCTTGGAGTGAGTGGAGGCTCCTCATTTCCTCTGGGCCAGGGCCCTAGCACGCTGAATTTTGTCAGCTGTGGCTCCATCTGAGGCCCCAGTGCAATGGGACAGGACAAGGCTTAGCTCTGCCTCATTCCGGTGTTCAATGGCCACATCTGCAGCCTGAGCCACATCCCTAAAGTGGAAAAAGGAAGAAGGGATGGTGGGGGAAGACCACCCACCCGCAGCCTCTTAGGAAGTCACAGAGACGCCCAGACTGCCCACCATATTCTGCCAGGTTGGCCTCCTCCCCTTCTCCCTCCAGGCTTCTCCCCAAAGCATACCCGATGAGGAGGAAGGCCTTGACTCTCTGCTCGGGGCTCACTCGAGCAGCAAACTTCTTGGCTTCGAATTTGTTGTGTCGTTTCATGCACACTTCCACAAAGGGCTCAGGAAGAAAGGGCAGGGAAGTCATTACTAGAGCTTAGCTGTGAGGCCCAGCTTTTCTCCAGAGCAGGATCCTTTTAGCCACCCCCTACCCTGTGGGAGGCTCTCTGAGTTGTGGGGATACAGGAAGGACAAGTCTCTTCCAGGTTTGGGGAGGAAAGCATGAGGGACTGGGAGGCCTTTCCTTACCAAATATCCAATGGGTGACTTCTTGCTTTTGGAAAACTTCTCTAGTTCTTCCCAGTCCTCCCGATCGGCCAATGCAGTCAGCTTTAGCCACCAGAACCTGGGGCAAGAGGAAAGGGCAATGGACAAGATGATTGGCAGCCAGAAGGTGGCAAGAGTAAGACCCAGGATCTGGAGGAGGCGCATGCAGTACCCGGTCTAGACCCCGCCCCAGTCATGCCTTTTGTCAGGGATTCGGAAGTCCCGAGCCAGCTGCTCAGCACGCTTGTTGCTCCCACTGAGGAGGAGGGAGGTCACTGTGTCATGCAGAGACAGGTCCAGGAAGTGCCCACCCAGCTCATCCTCCAGGCGCCGCTGCAGCCGCAGGAGTCGCATCTGTTCCTCTGTGGCCTTGGAGGGGCAGAGATAGAGTTCCATGGGGGAGAAGGAAAAGGGGGTGTGGAATGTGTGTGTGTGTGGAATGAGGGGAAACTAATGAGAAGGGGAAGGCCAGGTGCCTCCGAGGGCAGGGCCCACTCTGGGCATCATGGGCATCTGAGCCCTTCATTTTAGAGGAGGAGACTCAGTCTAGGCACGGAGACGCCCAAGTTCACACAGGAAGTCTGTGACACAGTCAGCACTGGAACCAACTTCCTGAGCAAAGGGCTGTGGGGTTAGAGGAAGGAGTCTAGGGGTGGGAGGAGAGCAAGGCAGCAAACCTTAGCAGCAAAGTCATTCTTGGCCTTGTAGTATTCGTCAGCTGCTGTCTGAAGGGCTGCTACCCTGCCCTCGATCCGCTGTAGGAGAAAAGGCTGATGAGCTCAGAGCAATTCCTTCTCCTCCTCCTGCTCCCCAAGGACCGCATTCCCCAACCCTGCTGCCCAGCCTCATCTAGGCTTCACCTTCTCTAGACCTCGCCACTGTGCCTCAGTTATTCTCTTGGCCACACGGCAAGTTAACTCTCCCTGACTGCCTGGGTGAAGAGGCCTTCTTGACAAATCCCAGGGGGTTTGCTTGGGCGGGCCTCATTTCTGGGAGCCGAGGACCCAGCAGAGATGCCTATTGTTTCCCTGGCCCTTTGCCACAGTGCAGCCCAGGGTCCCCTGACCTCCTCAGCAGCATAGCTGGCTCGGATGTGGAAGTTGCCAAGCTCTTGGTGATTGTCATCTTGGTTGTAAAGATCCTTCAGTGTCTCCAGCTCCTGGTGCTTGCAGAACTGGGTAAGCATCAGGGTGAAGCATGTTAGGCAGAGCCGATCAAGACTGACTATAAACATGGTCCACCCCTGCCCCTCACTCACTCTCACGCACCTGTCTATACAGACTCAGAGCCACAGGCTGGTTCCTGAGGGTCATGAAGAAATCTCCACGATTCAGTTCGTTCTTCAGGTGTAAGACAACTGTAAACACTGAGGCCAAGAGAGGGCAGTGGATGGAGGCCTCCACCGCAGGAGAGGCCTGGGGTGGGGACACATGGGCCCCAGCCTCTCCTGGGCACAACAGGAGAGCTGGACAAATGCCTCACATGGGACTCTAGTAGCTCGGGAAAGGAAACAAAGAAGCCCCCCAAAGATAAAGGACTCAGGAGCCCTGGAATAAGAGTTTGGCCAGAACCAGAGGGGAGTCAATGAAGCTTGAGGAGGTAGAAAGAGGCCAGTCCAGCCCTGTTCCATCTCTTCCTGCCTCAAGTTACCATCGGCAAACCTCGAGGGAACTGAAGCACAGTCTGGCTCTCAGGTCCCCTCCTATGATTCGCCCCCTGTCCTCACCTAGGTCAGTGTCCCCGCTCTCAATGGCCTTACTCAAGGCCAGTTTGCTCCTCTTCATTTTCAGCAGAAGTGGCACCTGCTCCCCAGAGCGGGGCTCATATTCCAGCAGCTGGTGGGACAGAGCAGAAAGAGGTCGGACCTAGGCTCCCAGGTCAGAGCCGAGGAGCAGCAGGAAGGTGGCAGTCATGAGGGATTTTCTCTAAGAACAAGGGAAACATTAGTCATCTCCTCTCTTTACAAACAAGAATGCAGAGCCCCAAGCCCTCCAGGGGCAGAAATGGAAACTGGGTGCTCTGATTCCAAATTGCAGCACTCTTTCTGACCCCACTTTCCCCCCATGAGGAAGGAAACACAAGGGGAAATGAGGGTACATATGGATGGGGGAGCAAAGGGCTAAAAGTTAAGTTCCCTCAGACCTTGATGGCCAGCTCGGTCCGGCCACAGCCATAGGCGCGGGCAGCGATGTCCGAATAGGAGACACCCGGTGTATCTCCAAGCTTCTGGTTAATGGCACGAGCGACGTCTTCATCCGACACATCCTTCTGCTGTACCTGGGGTTAGGGGGAAGTGCTGAAGGGGAGCCATCAAGACCCTTATCCCCTAACACATCCTGGGGCTCTGCTTCCTTTCTCCCATTTCCCAGGACCTCATGGTGGGTGCTCCCTGGTGGCTTCCTTGGACTCCCTGAAAGACCCTGACTTTTTCTACCTTGTAGCAGGCCCAGTGAGCCAGGATGCGGCTGACACCTTGAACCTCAGGAAGTCGAAGGTACTCGCAGATTTGAATGGCCAGAGGATAGAGTCGCCGTAACACCAGCCTAGGGGTGAGGAAGGAAATGGGGGAAAGAGGCCTCTGGAAGAAAGGCTATCCCAGCAACCAACTTATCTCCCAAAGGGGGCAATGCCCCATCCCCTACCTGTCCAGCAGAACTTCGATGGTGAGCTGCTTGTATCTGGATAACAGGTAAGGAGCCAAACGAGAGATGACCCCCTCCACCACCACCTCCCCTTTAAATGAGGTACCACCAACACTCCAGGGGATCCTGACGGGCCAACGTCAGCATCTCCTGGCCCCTGGGAGAGGGACGACACATTCTTGGATACTGGGTATAGGTGAGAGGGATTCCAATGGGATAGTCTCGTACAGCATTGAGCACTCTCAGGTCCTGACACATGCGCACAAAGGTGTCTGGTGGAAACTTGTCAATAAAACACTTTCCAAAGGAGGCTGCCTAGGATGGACAGGAGGGTTGGAGGGGGCCAGCCCCTGTCTCCTGACCCCTTGTCCACCGTCCCCTTCTCCTCCCTCCTAACCCTGAGCAGGCTCTTCTGCATTTCAGGCTGGTGCTCGTGGCCAGCAGCCTCAATACACTGCCGGACGGCCTGGGGCAGCTGTTCCCGCTCCTGGATCTCCCGGAGATACTCATCCGCTTTCTGGCTTTCTTTCTAAAGGGTGAAGAGGGAGAGGGCCAGAGTAGTGACACTAGGCTAGGAAGCAGCCTCCCTCCATGGTAGTGGGGCTAGCGATAGAACAGAGGCAGTGGACATCCGTCCTAACGGGTCAGGGATGAACCCAGATTGCTGAATCCTTTAGAAAGGGTCTGGCCTAGTGACAGATCTGCTCAAACCTTTCTGAACTCACACACTGAGACCCTCTGGAGCCGTCAGTCTTCCACCTTCACGTTCTTGGGATGGGGCGAGATGAGGTGGGCTAGGATGGTCTGGACTTCAGCCTAAGGTTTTTTCCTTCTAGCTCCCAGAGGGACCCAGAGGAAAGTCTGGAAAATGAGGTAATTTCTCTGCCTCCATTCCCTTTCTGGGTCTTTTCAGCCTTCATCTTGTTGAATGGAAGAGGCCTCGTCCTCTGGGCACCGTCCCTTCCACCTAGCTTCCCCTCACTGCACTGAGCACAAGGCCTGATGCTGTGGTGCCTCCAAGCATGAAGTCTATCAGGCTACTATATGCTAGGGTTGGGGGAGGGAGAGGGCAGGACAAGCCCTAGAACAAGATAGGAAGACTTACACGGGTAGGAGGAGGCCATGGGAGAGGGCAGAGGCCGCCAGGGCCTTACCTCATATTCCTTCTGGGCCTCCAGTAGAAGAGCTCCTGGGGCCATGGAAGCAATCCTGAAGATCTCCTCACTGGCCACTGTGGATGTGGGAGGAATGGTAAGCACGCAGCACCTCAGCACCCAGCTAATGCTGCCCGACCAGCCTGTAATCAGGGGCTACCTTTCTCCACCCCGTCAGGACAATATGTTTTTGGTAACCACCACCTGCAGGGCCCTGTGCTCCAGGATTTATTTTTTCCTACTGGTTCTCTGTGGCTGCCATCAAGGCCTGGCTTCTCTTGGATGCCCCAGCACACTTCTCAATAGATGCTCTGGGGCCTTCTCCCTACCAACATCTTCCCTCCCAGAGAGACAGAGCCTCACCTGGAACTTCATGTAAAAATTCATGGACGTTTCGTGAGAAGATCCGAACTCCATCCAGCTCAGGCACCAGATAGGAATCCTCATCTAGTACAAACCTGGGCTCTTGTCAAGGAAGGCTCCGGGAAATGGGGCAGGGAAGGGCCAGGCTACTCCCCAAAGCTCAGAGCAGAGAGGGGAAATGCAGTCCCCATCACCCTCAACCTTCTGGGGTCCTCCTCTACTAACTGGCCCAAATGAGCCCCAAGGATACTGGATGCTTTCAGGTACATTTCCAGCTACCAGAAGCCGTCGCTCCCAGGCCACCACGACAGCCTTTTGCTTGCCCTTTGGGCGGCTACACCTGCCATTAGGGACACATCATGTCATAGGCCACAAAATTCATGCTCCTCCCACACCAGGCTTCAAGGCAAGCAGCCCGCCTCCCTCCAGGTGCCATCCCAGGGCCCCCAGACCCTCGCCATCCCCTTACCAGGCCATCTGCTTGGGTGGGGCTCGTATGTTGCAGTTGAACTCATAAAGCTTCTCCTGGAGTGGGCCAAGGATGCCATTAATGCTCCTTACCTTCTACTGGGCCCTCCTCATCAGTGCCCCCAAGACAGTCCCTAAAGAATGTGCTAGAGTCCTCGGGGCCAGGGAGGGAGGTTCAGAAATTAGAGTGTCCTTAATAGCTCACCTTAAGGGAAGCCAGGCCCATCCAAATATGGCCTGTGTCAGTAAATAATGCCAGGTACCGATAATTGAAGGACACAGCCATCTGGAGGAAGCCACCCACTCCCGGAGCCAAGCCAGGGGGCACCTGAAAGCACGACACACAGGTTGTGAGTGAGGAGAGAAAGTGCCAATGAGCTGGGGTAGAGTTGCTTCCTCCAGCCTTCCCCAGCATGCACTTACAGCCCCTGAAGGGGTCAAAATGTCCATCCTATTTACTCACCACCCCTGAGCAGGCTGTATTGTCTAACAGGAAGAGGTCAGGACCAACAGCTAAAAGCACAAAGGTCACTCTATCTTGGAACAAAACCGTCCAGCATGAGGGCAGAGCCTGGAGTCCTAGGAGGAAAAATGAGCATGGGGGACCCTGAGGTTCTAGGGGCTGAGGTCAGGGTAAAGGAGTAGGGCCTAGTTCCCCAGCATCCATCCCTACAAATACACACCACACACAGTGGTCCATCGAAAGCAGACGTGCCCACCTCCTCCATGCCCCATGTGCTTCCCCAACCTCCAGACTGCACTCAGTGGAGAACACCTGACATCTAGAAGAGGGAGCAGTACCTGGCACCTCAGGCATCCTACGAAGCTTCAGGTCACCTACATTGGCACTGAGTGTAAAACGATGGGCACCAGTGAGGATGGCAATCCCTGACCCAAACTCTGTGTGGAACACTCGGGCGTCCAGAACCCGGTTCTGGAGCACCTCCTGGGGTAAGACAGGGAGAAGCAGTTATCTGCCTAATGCTCTCTCTCAGATGGCCTGGAGGCCTCCCCTAATCCATTTAGTCCTAGGGTATGGAACACAGTAGCAACTAGGACTCCCTTAGGTCCATCTCTGCCCCAGCCAGCACCACTAGCCTCTGCTATTCCCTCTCCCAGCGGGCCCCCCCAAGCCCTGCACAAACAAAGTCCTGGCCTCCCAATCCCAGGCCTTACCCAGTCTCACACCTACATTGCCCATGCTGAAGTGTCTCCGGAAGTCACCATGCAGCCCATAGACCAGTACAGAGCCATCTTCTTGTACACATAGCAGCTCCTCCTCTGCTGACCAGCCCAGTAACACCACTGGCCCACTCTTCCACTGGATGGGGGGGCGGGGGGGAACACAGAGAATGTGAACAAGGTTGATGGAGAAAGGGTACAGGAAAGGATGAATCCTGGGCTCCCAAAGGAAGGTAGGAAGGGATGTCATGTCCTAGCCTAGGGCTGATGCTGAATAGTTACAGTCCAACAAGGGATGTACAGGACAGACTAGAGGTGGAACCAAAGATATGTAGTGGGGAGAGGCAGGGTGGATGGGGCTCCATATTACTACAGGTGGAGAACAGGGAAGTGGGCAAGGACCGTCCTGGGGCTGGGAGGCATACCAACAAGCTGGCTAGAGACACTCCAGAGGATGAATAAATTTGAAGCAATGGACGAATACTAGGTGACTTCTCCTTCTTCCAAGGATTTCTCAATAGAGCTGGGAAAAGGGAAATTACATGGATACTGCCCAAAGCGCTTGCTCTCAGACCTGTTTCCCTCCTCTCCCTCACAAGACCACAATCTCCCCTAAGCCAGAAAGTCAGAAAGCCCCTAAGGCACAAGGGAGGAAAGAGAGGCTGTGTAGGGGACAGAGAATGGCCCGTACCAATGGGGCCCCCGTAAGGAGCCGCAGCTACCAGGCAGTCTCTGAGTGGTTCCTTCAGGTCCCAGTCCATGGTATAGAGCTCAAACTTCCTGCATAAACAGAAAAGAGGCAAGATCAGTATCATGGTAGGAAATCTGGGGGACAAGATTTTCTGAGACTACCAAGTTCACAGGAGTTCATAAAAGGAACTCCTACAGGGAGCTGGGTGGCTTGGTGGATTAAAAGTCAGGCCCAGAGATAGGAGGTCCTGGGTTCAAATCTGACCTCAGACACTTCCTAGCCATGTGACCCTGGGCAAGTCACTTGACCCCCATTGCCTAGCCCTTACCACTCTTCTGCCCTGGAACCAATACACAGGATTGATTCTAATATGGAAGGTAAGGGTTAAAAAAAAAAAGGGAACTTCAAAGGATGCAGGGTTTGGTAAGTCCAAAGAATGCAAGGTAAGCCTGGAGAACAGAAGGCTGAGACCTAGGTGCAAGGACAGGTACCACCTAAGCCTGAATACCAAGGAGAATGGCAGAAGAGTTGACTCACATCTGCCCTCCAAGGGGAGGTCCTATTGTCAGGGGAAGATCTGCCCAGGGTCGAATACAGGGAAGCAAGCAACTGTGGCCAGAAGAAAAGCCTTCCCTGAGAGGTGGGGGAGAGGAAGAGTTAAGAAAAGGGAATAAGCATTTCTATAGCACCTACTATGTGCCAACAGAATTCTAAGTGCTTTTACAATCATCCTCTCAACTGATCCTCACAACAACCCTTGCAGGGAGGTGCCATTATTATCCTCATTTTTAGAGTTAAGGAAATGGAGACTCATAAAGGTTTGGTGACTTGCCCAGGGTCACACAGTGAGAAAGTGTATGAGGCCAGATTTGAACTCGGGAGGGTTCCTGAAGCCAAGCCCAGTGCTCTCTCCACTACACCATCTATCACTCCTGGTAGTAATATAGAGGATCTCGGCCTGGCTCGAATAGGACCAACACAGCTGAGGGCTTCAAAAAAAAGCTCTGAAGACCTCAAGCAAGAGTTCCATAAGGAGGTACTGGAGGAGGCAGCATGGTGGAGAAGACTGGACCTGGAGTCAGAAAAGCTGAGTTCAAACAGTGCCTCAGATACTTCCTGCCCTGTGACCTTGAGCAAGTCACTGAGCCTCTGTTTGCTTGTTTCCTCACTGTAAAATGGGGAGAATTGTTGCTCCCTACATCGAATGGGACAACAGCACACAGTCCTCTGCCGTTCTGAATAGCTACATCTGTGGTGGCACTACATCAGATGATGCTGATTCGGCACAGATCACATGACCCTCTAGGCCTCAGCTTTCTGATCTCCCTTTCACAGACATTCCTAGAAAAAGCTGTCTGAACTGACTGTCTACATTTCTTCACTGACTGTCTACATTTCTTCACTTCCCTTAAGCCCTCGCTGCTCCAAGTTGACTAATGATCTCTGAACTGCTAAATCGAACAGATGTTTCTCAGCCTACGCCTTCCTTCCTTCCTTGCACTGGTAGATATCATTCATTCCATGTTGCCCACAGAGCCTCTCTTTTCTCCTTTCTGAAGTCAGGAAGACTTGAGTTCAAATCTAGTCTCACACACTTTCTAGCTGTGTGACCCTGGGCAAGTCACTGAACGACTGTCTGATGTCTCTGCAGGATATGGCACTTCTGATCATTCTCCCTTTCTGTATATTCTCTTCTCCTCGTGTCTTCAGGGGATTTACTCTCCCCTGGTTCTCTCAGCCTCCTTTGCAAGATCATCAGACACATTCCTGCTTTTCTAGTTAAAGCTCTGTCCTGGATCCTAGTCTCTTCTCTGTCTACACCTTTTCTCTTGATATTCCCATCAACTCCCGTGGGTTTAACGATTGACTACATACAAAGATTCATAAACCCATACCATCAGCTCTCGTGCCTATCTGCCAAGCTCATCATTTGCCCACTGAGGTGCCAGAGGCATCTCAAACTCAACTGGTTCAAAATACTGTTTCTCCTACCCATTCTGCCTCTTCACCAAACTTTCTTATTTTGGTTAAGGGCATGACTATCCTACTAGTCACTTTGGTTTGCAATCTCAGAACCATCCCTGACTCTTCCTTGTTGGCCAAATTTGATTATAGTCTCCAACATCTCTTAACATTTATTCCCCTTTCTCTTCCCTCACATAGCCATTACCTGAGTTTGTCTTTTCACCTACTCTCACTACTTCTGACTACTATACCACTTCTTCTTTTTTTTTTTTTTTTTTTAATTCTTATCTTCCATTTTAAAATCAATGCTAAGTACATATTCCAAGGCAGGAAAGAAGTAAGGGCTAGGCTAAACTTGCCCAGGGTGTCTACTAAGAAGTGTCTGAGGCCAAATTTGAACCCAGGTCCTCCCATCTCTAGGCCTGGTGCTCTATCCACTGAACCACCTTGCTGCCCCCTAATACTATATCACTTCTTAATTGTCTCCCCATGTCCAATCTCTCCTCCATTCAAATCATCTTCCACAGAGCTTTAATTGGTATTACCAAAGCATTTAATAATCATTCCCTGGCTCAAAAAGCTTCAGTGTCTTCTTTCTACTGACTCAAATAAAATACGAAATCCTCTCTGGCATCAAAAGTCCTTCCCAATCTGCCTCCAAACCATTTTTCTACCCTAATTTCACATTCATTGCTTTCACAGTCTACATTCAGGCCAAACTGGCCTATTAGCCACTGCCCATATGGCACTCTTCTATCTCTGTGCAAGCAGTTCCCCATGCCAAGTGTTTCCCTTCCTCATCCCTGACTCCTGGAATATCTCCCTGCCTTGAAGGCTAAGTTCAAGCACCAACTCCAAGTAGGCCCAGCTCCAAACAGGTGCTTTCTTGATTCCTTCAGGTGCTATGTTCCCCTCTCTCCTAATCCTTTGAATTTATCTGGACACATTTTGTATTTAGAAGGTCCTAGCATAATGGGAAGAGATGGTTTGAGAGTCAGGAAGAGCTGGGTTTGGAGTTCTGATACTTTCCAGCTATATGGCCATAGAAAAATCACTTAAACCCGTGGTGCCAGAGAGGGCACACATGAACCCTCTCTGCGGGCACTTGAGCTGTCGCCCATCAGAGCTCATTTCTAAAAAGGCAGAGGAACTCGGGCTAGCTGCTCCCCTCCCCCTCTCCACTACTCCTGATGACATTTTTTTCACATCTCCAGCTCCTCCCTCTGCCCAGCTGCCCAATAGGGACACTTCTCTCTCCTATCTGGAGTAAGGGGGTAGGCAGTCAGTTGGGAGAAGGGGGACACGTGGTATGGCACATCACTTGGTCTCTAAAAAGGTCACCATCACTGACAAACTCTCGGGGGGGGGGCCACACAATTCTAAAATCAAGTTGCAGAATAGGTGGAAGTCTGCTATCTACACAGTAAAGGGAGTCTGCTTATTAGGAGTAACAATGAAATCACAATTGCATTAAAAAAATTAGACTGAGATGCCTAGGTAGCACAGTGGATAGAGTACCAGGCCTAGAGTTGGGAAGACCTGGTTTAAAATCTGGCCTCAGACACTTCCTACCTGTCAAGTCACTTAACCCCTTACTGTTTTTCTGTCTTGGAACTGATATGCAGCATGGATTCCAAGACAGAAAGTAAGTTTTTAAAAATTGTACTGATGCTTCCGGGTTAAGATGGCGGCAGAGTAAGAAGCAGCTCTTAACCTCTCCTGACCGAAACACACAAAACTCCTCAAGGGGACATAAAAACAAGTCCAGACGAACGGAGGAACCCCACAACAGGGCACAGCGTGGAAGGTACGTGGAATCGAGACATTTCCAGGCTAAAAAGGGCTCTCACTCACTCAATCGCGAGCTGAGCAACCGCCCCACCCCCACCCCCTCCACACTCACCTATAGCTCCGAACCCAGCTAAAAAGAAATAGAGCAAGTTTGGGGCACCCATCGAGTCATCAGCAGCTCCGGGACCTGTTCCTGACAGCAGCAAGACTTAGGACCCCATTAAGTCATAAAAAGCACGCGAAATCTGAGCGCGCGCGCCGGAGCAGGACGCTGGGCGCGCAGAGTGCCGGCTGAGTAGAGGCGTGGGTGGAGGCAGAACTAAGCCTAAGTGGGGAACCAGTGCAGACGGGTATACGACTGTGGAAGCAGCGCCCTGAGACTTGTAAAGAAACCTCCAGCAGAGGATCAAGCAAGAGGGCCCACCAGGGGGCTTGACCTTGGAAAAAACCAGAATTCAGACCTCAGGAGCCAATAGATTGGGAACAGACACTGAGCCCGAGGATAAAGCTGAGAAGCTGCTGGGCTAATGATGGCTACTCAGCATCAGCATCAGGAGGTTCAGAAGAGAAAGAATAATAACAAAAAGAAGAAGTCTTTAACACTCGACAGCTTTTACACAGAGAAAATCCAGACAACCGAGCAAACAGAGGAGGAGAACAAACAAGCATCCGGACCCTCCTCAAATAAGGAAAACTCCTCACAAGCTATGGAAGAGTTCAAAACTGAGATTTTGAGGAAAATGGAAGAGATCTGGCAAGAAAATAACAGCTTAAAAGGTAGAATCTTGCAACTGGAAAGCGAGGCTCAGAAATCAAATGAACTGATAAGCAAATTGAACACCAGAAATGACAAGATTGAAAAGGAATACCAAAAGATTATAGCCGAAAACCAAAAAATTATAGCCGATAACCAGTCCCTAAAGGCTAGAGTCGAGCAATTAGAAACCAATGATCTCTCAAGACAACAAGAACAAATAAAACAAAGTCAAAAGACTGAAAAAATAGAAGGAAATATGAAATATCTCAATGAGAGAGTGACAGACCAAGAAAACCGGTCTAGAAGAGACAATTTGAGAATAATTGGTCTTCCAGAAAACCCAGAAATTAATAGAAACCTGGACTCCGTACTAAAAGAAATTATTCAGCAAAATTGCCCTGAAGTCCTACAACAAGAGGGCAATATAGACATCGAAAGGATCCATAGAACACCCACCATATTCGACCCAGAGAAGAAATCGGTTAGAAATATTATTGCCAAATTCAAAAGCTTTCAAGCAAAAGAAAAAATCTTACAAGAAGCCAGAAAGAGACAATTCAAATATCAAGGAGCACCAATCAGGATCACACAGGATCTGGCAGCCTCCACACTAAAAGACCGTAAGGCTTGGAATACAATATTTAGAAAGGCAAGAGAGCTGGGCCTGCAACCACGGATCAACTACCCATCAAAATTGACTATATATTTCCAGGGGAAAGTATGGGCATTCAACAAAATTGAAGAATTCCA
>NC_058135.1:227423581-227448962 GCF_016433145.1 Gracilinanus agilis | reverse complement strand
CTCTCTCTCTCTCTCTCTCTCTCTCTCTCTCTCTCTCTCTCTCTCGTAAATAAATTTCCATAAAAGTCAATTTTGATTTGAGATTATTCTTAATTGAGGACTGATAATAGTTCAATCCTCTAGTGACCACCTTTAATATATTGAACCCATAAAACCCCCTTTTATCCCTTACAAAACACAAAGTCAAAAAGACCAACCAATCCCAGTAGGAGTGATGAAATTTTGAGCCAAGACAAGGGGACCTGAAATTGTGTGAGACTTGAGGTTGTGGCGCTTAACATATGTTAAGACACAGGACTCCTTGTACACACTCCTTGTGAAATACTTTCTACCAAGCACCTCAATTTGGCTGTCATCCTGGCTCCCATCATCTAGTCCCTTTTCTTTCTTTCACAGTGTGGCAAACTTTCCGTAGTCTTGGCTACTGATTGGGTAAGTGTATAATTATATAAATCACTTTAGTTGGGCCCTGATTCAAGGCCCTATTATAGGTTTATTTTTCCTTTACTTAGATTTTTTTTAGACATAAGACTTTGATATTTTATATTTCATTCACAAGTTATTTTTTCTCTTTTATTTGGATTTTTTGATATTTTTAGTTTTCTTTTGCCAATTGATTCATATACCTCATAACTCAGCCATGCATCCCTGAGTGATCCCTGTGTTTGTTATTATCCTCCTCCTCAGGGGGGACTATGTTATTGTTGTGAACTTTGAGCATAATTTAGAACAAGAGACTACCTCTCAGATTTCAGAAGGCAAAACTGTTTGGAGAAGGTGCTAGGAAAATGGCTGCAGAGACCACACACTGCATCAGAAGATCCAGAGTGAACTTTGGGATGTGCACATTTGAACTTTGGAGGGGGGAGGGTTGGATGAATGCATTTGTTTTTAATGTATACTCTTATACCAAAGGGGACCGACCCCAAATTGGCTTTTTGTCAATGTAGCAATCATTGATTTTTGTTCTTTTTTCTCTTTTATTTCCCTTTTATCCCCAAACTATTGTAAGTTTTAAGCTGATTATGTTTCCATGATCTAGTGGGGAGACTGGTCTCCCAAAGGATCATGGGGGGAATGTATAAGTGGAAATTTTTTATCTTTTGAACTACGTTCCCCAGAATTCCTTTCATTTCCCAGCATCCGTTTCCCTGCACCCCCACATTTATGTCTTCAAGTCATTGTTTATATAGTTCTTTAATTCTTCCCTCTCGCAACCGCGGTTTGGTTAGCTAGCTTTTTTTACTTTAGTTATTATTAATAAACTTTATAAAATATAAGTTATTATATACTAATTTTAATCTTTATACTTACTGCTCAGAGAGGGGACAGGGCAGAAAGGGAAGGGTCAGAAGGTAGAGAATTTGGAATACAAAACTTTAAAAAAAGAATGTTAAAAAAATTATATTGGGAAGGGGCAGAGCCAACATGGAGGTGTAGAAGTAGGGAAAGCTCAAACCACCTGAATCTTCTCCAACCAACATTAAAATAATGCTTCAAAATGAATTCTGGTGTAACAGAACCAACAAGGGGCCAGAGTGAAGCAACTTTCCTAAGGAAAACAACTTGAAAGGCAGGCAGAGAGTCTGGTTCACTAGGGTGAGAGGGGAGAGCACCCACCAAGGAGTACAGGCACAGGCCAACAGTAAGCCTCCCCTTCGTCCCCACATCTACTGTTCCAGGTTCCAAGCCAACATGAAGACCCTGCCGATACCAATAGCAGTACAATCCAAGCCTATAGTGAGGCCCCAAGCCCTAGCACAGAGCAGTCCACAGCATGCCTGGAGCCCAGAAGGAGGCTCTGAGCTCTGCCCAAGCCCTAATTGAGGCCCCAGGTCCCAGAGCAAGGCAGTCAGCCAGGGTCCTGGCTGGTGGGAGCCAAGGGGAGGTCCAGAGCCCTTGTCCAAGGCTGCAGTGAGGACTTGAATTCCAGGATGAGGCAGTCTGCTGCACACACTCTGGTAAACCCAGAGCAAGGCCTAGAGCTCCAGTGAAAGGCAGTCCACAGCTGGTGTAAACCCAGAGCTAGCCCCTACCCAAGATGAAAGCAAAATTATAAGCCCCAGGGCAAGGCAATCTACAGTGTGCTTGACCTGATTGGCCCAGAGCAAGACCAAAAGCCCCAGCCTGAGCCTTGGGCTAGATCCTGAGCCATCAACAGTGATGGAGTGCTTAAATCAGCAATGGAAGATACTTTCAGAGCTTCCAGCCCACAGGCAAGCATACCACCTTAGAAGAACTAAAATCTGCAGAAACACAGAAATAGAGGTGAAGGTAGCAGTAAAATAAAATTGAAGTTTAAGAGTACCCACTCTACCCTGAGAACAGAGCCCACCTTTGAGATAAAAGTGAAATTTGAGAAAAAGGCAGGGAAAATGAGCAAACATAAAAAAAAACCTTAACTAGAAAATTTTTATGGAGATAAAGAAAAGCAAGACACAGACACAGAGGGGGACAGTGAAAGTTAAGTAAACACAGGCAAAGCCTCAAAGAAAAATATGAACTGGTCTCAGTCTTTGGAAGAGCTCAAAAAGGATTAAAAAATCAATTAAGAGAGGGGGCAGCTGGGTAGCTCAGTGGATTGAGAGTCAGGCCTAGAGATGGGAGGTCCTAGGTTCAAATCTGGCCTCAGACACTTCCCAGCTATGTGACCCTGGGCAAGTCACTTGACCCCCATTGCCCGCCCTTACCACTCTTCCACCTAGGAGCCAATACACAGAAGTTAAGGGTTTAAAAATGAAAAAAAAATCAATTAAGAGGTAGAGAGGGATGTGACAAAATTGGGATACTAATGCATTATTGGTGGAGTTACGAATTGATCCAAACAATCTGGAAGGTAATTTGGAATTATGGTCAAAGGGAATGTCTTTCCTTTAATCCAGCAATACTACTATTAGGTTTGTACCCCAAAGAGATAATAAAAAAAGGATGGTACAAAAATATTCATAACTGTACTCTTTGTGGTGGCAAAAAACTGGAAAATGAGAGGGTGTCCTTCAATTGGGGAATGGCTAAACAAATCATGGTATATGATGGTGAAGGTATACTATCGTGCTATAAGGAATGATGAGCTGCTTGATTTCTATATGAACTAGAAAGACGTCCATAAATATATGCAGAGTGAAATGAGCAGAACCACTCACAGAAAGTGAAATCCAATGTAATGGCCTTGACTACTAATAGCAATGCAATCAATGATCCAGGACAATCCTGAGGGACTTATAAGAAAGAGCGCTATCCACATAGAGTGAAAGAATTGTGGGGGTAGAAATGTAGAAGAAAAGCATATGACTTATCACTTGTTTATATGGGTATATGATCTGGGTTTTGGTTTTAAAAGATTTGTCTTTTGCAAAAATGAATAATATGGAAATAGATATCAAGTGATAACATTTGTATAACCCAGTAGAATTGCTTATTAGTTCTAGAAAGGGGAAGAGAAGAGAGGAGGGAAAGAACCATTTAAACATGGAAAAATATTTTTTAAATTAAAAAAAAATTTAAATAAAAAAAGAGGTAGAGAAAAAATGGGAAGAGAAAAGAAAGTGATGCAAGAAGAAAATTATAGTTTTTAAAGCAGAATTGGCCAAATGGAAAAAGAGGTTCAAAAGCTCATGGAAGAAAATCATTTTTTGAAAATCAGAATTAGGCAACTAGAATCTAATGACTATATGAGAAATCAAGAAAAAACAAAACAATATCAAACAAATAAAAAATAAACAGAGGAAAACATTAAATATCTCAGTGAAAAAACAACTGACCTGGTAAATAGAGTCAGGAGTGACAATTATTGGACTACCTAAAAGTCTCATGAGCATAAAAAAAGCCTAGATATCATATATTATAAGAAATTATCAAAGAAAATTGCCCTAATATTCTTGAATAATAGCTTAAAATAAAAATTGAAAGAATCCACAGATCATGTGAAATAAATCCCCAAATGACAACTCATAGGAATATTCCAAGACAGAAGGTAAGGGTTTAAAAAAAATATGTGTGTGTGTGTGTGTGTGTGTGTGTGTGTGTGTGTGTGTGTGTACACACAAACACATCTTGATAAAAGGCAATATAGACAATGAAGTAATATCAGTACTTAACATATATGCACAAAATGGTATAGTCTCTAGATTTTTTTTTTTTAATTTTTAAACCCTTAACTTCTGTGCATTGACTCATAGGTGGAAGAGTGGTAAGGGTAGGCAATGGGGGTCAAGTGACTTGCCCAGGGTCACATAGCTGAGAAGTGTCTGAGGCCAGATTTGAACCTAGGACCCTCCTGTCTCTAGGCCTGGCTCTCAATCCACTGAGCTACTCAGCTGCCTCCTCTAGATTTTTTTAAAGAAGAAACTAAAGGATCTTAAGGAGGAAATAGACAGTAAAACTACACTAGTGGGGGACCTCAACCCTCCCCTATCAGAACTAGATTAATCTAATTGAAAAATAAATAAGAAGTAAAGGAAATCAATAAAATTTTAGAAAACCTAAGATTTAATAAACATCTGGAGAAAATTGAATAGGGATAAAAAGAAATATACCTTCTTTTCAGCATCACATGATACATAAAAAAAATTGGCCATGTACTAGGGCATAAAAACTTCACAACCAAATGCAGAAAAGCAGAAATAACAAGTGCAATTTTTTCATATCACAATGCAATAAAAATTACAATCAATAAGGGTTCGTGGAAAGGTAAATTAAAAATCAATTGGAAACTAAATAATCTAATTTTTCAAAATGGGTGGGTCAAGGGACAAATCACAAAAACAATCACTGATTTCATTAAAGAGAATGACAATGAGTAGACAACATATCAAAATTTATGAGATATATAGACAAGGCAGTACTTGGGAAAATTTATTTCCTTTAATGTTTAATCAATAAAACAGAGAAAAAACAGACCAATGAGTTGGGCATGCAACTAAAAAAAACTAGAAAAAGAACAAATTAAAAATCCCTAATTAAAGACTAACTTGGAAATCCTAAAAATCAAAGGAGAATGATCAAATGTGATATACTTTGCTACTAAGAGTAATACAATGATCTAGAACAATTCTGAGGAACTTATAAAAAGAATGCTATCCACATCCAGAGAAAGAACTGTTGGAGTGTAAATGCAGATGAAAACATATGATATATTGCATATTTACTTAGATACATAATTTGAGGTTTTGGTTTTATAAGATTATTCACTTAAAAATGAATAATATGGAAATATGTTTGCATAATGCATGTATAACCAGATTTAATTGCTTGTCAGCTCTGGGAGTGGGGAGGGAACAAAGAAGGGAGACAACATGAATTATATAACTTCAGAAAACTTATGTGGAAATTTGTTATTAAAATAAAATAAATAAATTTGGAAAAAAAGTTTTTGTACAAACAAAACAAATGCAAGTAGGGAGACAACAAACTGGGGGGAGGTAATTTTTATAACAAATTTCTCTAATAACGATCTCATTTCTCAAATATATAAAGAATTAAGTCAAATTTATAAGAATATAAGTCATTCCCCAATTGACAAATGGTCAGAGGATATGAATAGGCAGTTTTCAGATGAAGAAATCAAAGCTATCAATAATTTTATGAAAAATGTTCTCGATTACTCTTGATTAGAGAAATGCAAATTAAAACAACTCTGAGGGGGCAGCTGGGTAGCTCAGTGGATTGAGAGCCAGGCCTAGAGACAGGAGGTCCTAGGTTCAAATCCGGCCTCAGACACTTCCCAGCTGTGTGACCCTGGGCAAGTCACTTGACCCCCACTGCCTACCCTTACCAATCTTCCACCTATAAGTCAATACACAGAAGTTAAGGGTTTAAAATTAAATAAACAAATAAATAAATAAATAAAAATAAAAAAAAAAAACAACTCTGAGGTACCATCTCTCACCTATAAGATTGGCCAATATGTCAGTAAAAGAAAATGATAAATGTCGAAGGGGATGTGGCAAAACAGGGCCACTAATGCATTGCTGGTGGAGCTGTGAACTGATCCAACCATTCTGGAGAGCAATTTGGAATTGTACTCAAAAGGCTATAAATCAATACATATCCTTTGATCTGATAATATCACTACTTGGTCTGTATCCCAAAGAGATTTTTTTTAAATGGGAAAGGATCTACTTATACAAAAATATTTATAACTATTCTTTTTGTGGTGGCAAAGAATTGGAAATTGAAGGGATGTTCATCAACTGAAGAATGGCTGAACAAATTGTGGTATGTGCTGGTGATGGAATACTATTGTGCTCTGTGCAGGATGTGTGCAGAAAGACCTTCATGGACTTATACAGAGTAAAATAAGCAGAATCAGGAAAACATTGTACACAGTAACAACAATATTGTGGAACAATCAACTGTGATAGACTTGGGTACTAACAGCAACACAATGATCCAGGACAATTCTGAGGGATTTATGTCAAAGAATGCTAGCCACCTCGAGAGAAAGAACTGTTGGAGTAAGAATGCATTTGAAACCATATGATTTTTCAATTGTTTATTTGAGCTTATGTTTGGGGGGGGGTTGGTTTTACAAGATAACTCACTTAAAAAATTAACAGTATGGAAATTTTTTTTACATGATAATACATGTATTGTATTACCCGGATTGAAACACCTGCCAGCACTGAAGGTAGAAGAGAAGAGAGGGAGGAAGACATAAGTTTGATCATATAACTTGGGAAAACTTCTGTGGAAATTTGTTATTACATGTAATTGATTTTTTTTAAATGTATGAGATACAACCAAAGCAGTACTTAGGGAAAAATTGCTTATCTCAATAAAACAGACAAAAAGCAGACCAATGAACTGGGTATGCGACTAAAAAAACTCAAAAAAGAACAAGTTTTTAAATTCCCAATTGAAGATTAAATTGGAAATCCTAAAAAACCAAAGGATAAATTAATAACATTGAAAGAGAACTACTGAACTAATAAGTAAGACCAAAAGTTAGTTTTATGAAAAGACAAATATAATAGAACACTGGTTAATTTTATTTTAAAAAGGAAAGAAGAAAATCAAATAATAAGTGTCAAAAATAAGAGGGTGAATTGGCCACCAAGGAAGAGGAAATTAATTATTAGGAGCTATTTTGCCCAATTATATGCCAACAAATGTGACAATCTAAGTGAAATGGATGAATATTTACAAAAATATAAATTACCCAGATTAATAAAAGAAGAAATAAAATACTTAAATAATCCTATCTCAGAAAAAGAAATTAAACAAACTATCAATGAACTCCCTAAGAAAAAATCCCTAGGGCCAGATGGATTCACAAGTGAATTCTATCAAACATTTAAAGAACAATTAATCCCAATGCTATATAAACTATTTGAGAAAATAGGCAGAGAAGGAAGCCTACCAAATTCTTTTTATGACACAAATATGGTACTTTTACCTAAGCCAGGAAGAACAAAAACAGAAAGGAAATTATAGGCCAGTTTCATTAATGAATATAGATGTAAAAATGTCATATAAAATATAGCAAGGAGACTATAGTAATATATCAAAAAAAAAAAAAACATTCACTATGAGCTGGTGGAATTTATGCCAGGAATGCAGGCAGTATAATTGACTATATCAATAACCAAACTAACAGAAATCAAATGATTATCTCAATAGATGAAGAAAAAGCTTTCAACAAAATACAAAACCCATTCCTATTAAAAAACACTAGAAAACATAGGAATAAATGGGCCTTTCCTTAAATGATAAGCAATATCTACCTAAAACCATCACCAAGTATCATCTGCAATGGGGATAAATTACAAGTCTTCTCAATAAGATCAGGGGTAAAGCAAGGATGCCCATTATTACCACTATTATTTAATGTTGTACTAGAAATGTTAGCTTTAGAAATAAGAAAAAGAAATTGAAGGAATTAAAGTAGGCAATGAGGAAACTAAACTATCACTCTTTGTAGATGATATGATGGTATAGTTAGAAAATCAACTAAAAGTAGCTGAAAATAATAATTTTAGCAAAGTTGCAGGATACAAAATAAAACCACATAAATCATCAGTTTTTCTATATATTACCAATAAAGTTCAGCAGCAAGAGATAGAAAGAAAAATTCCATTTAAAATAGCCCTAGACAATATAAACTATTTGGGGATCTATTTGCTGAAACAAAATACAGGAATTATATAAACACAATTACAAAAAAACTTTTCATACAAATTAAGTCAGATCTAACTAACTAGAAAAATATTAACTGCTCATGGATGGCCACACTAAAATTTTAAAAATGATAATTCTACCTAAATTAAATTACTTATTCTGTGCCATACCAAACTACTAAATAATTATTTTATAGAACTAGAAAAAAATAACAAAATTCATCTGGAAGAAAAGGTTAAGAATATTAAGAGAACTAGTGAAAAAAAAAATGTGAAGGCAAGTGGCCTAGCAGTACAGATCTCAGACTGTAATATAAAGCAGTAATCATCAAAAACAGTCTAGTACTGGCTAAGGAATAGGATGGTAGATAAATGGATTAGCTTAAATACACAATATATCAGGATAAATGGCCTTAGCAGCCTAGTGTTTAATAAACCCAAAGACTCTAGCTTTTGAGGTAAAAACTCACTACTTAATAAAAACTGCTGGGAAAACTGGAGAACAATATGGCAAAAACTAGGAATAGACAATATCCCATCCTATATCACAGTCAAAATCGGTTTATCTAGATATAGAGTGATATCATAAGTAAATTAGAGAAACATAAAATAGTTTACCTGACAGACCTGCAGAGAAAGGAAGAATTTTTGGAAAACAAGACATTGTATTAGAAGTAAAATGAATAATTTTAATTATATTTAATTTTAAAAGTTTTATATAAGCAAAACTAATATAATCAAGATTAGAAGTGAAACAACAAACTAGGAAAAAAGTTTTATGACAAATTTCTCTGCTAAAGGTCTCATTTCTCAAATTTACAGAGAACTATGTCAAATTCATAAGAACAAAAGCCATTCCCCAAATGACAATGGTCAAAGGATATAAGCAAACAATTTTCAAATGAAGAAGTCAAAACTACTAATAATCATATGAAAAAATGTTCTCAAACACTCTTGATTGGAGAAATGCAAATTAAAACAACTCTGAGGTACCATCTCATCACTATTAGATTGGCCAATATAATAGGAAAGGAGAGTGATAAATTTTGGAGAGAGTGTAGCAAAATTGGGAGACTAATGCATTGTTGGTGGAGTTGTAAACTGATAAGACCATTCTGGAGGGCAATCTGGATCTATGCCCAAAGGAAGATAAAACTGTGCATACCCCTTGATCTTGTAATACTACTTGGTCTATATCCCAAAGAGATTATTAAAAAAGAGGAAAAGACCTACTTGAACAAAAATATTTATAGCAGCTCCTTTTGTGGTGGCAAAGAATTAGAAAATGAGGAAATGTTCATCAATTAGGGAATGGCTGAACAAACTGTGGTACATTGGTGATAGAATACTATTCTGATATAATTAACCATAAGCAGGATGATTTCAGAAAAAGCTGAAAAGAGCTACATAAACGGATACAGAGCAAAATAAATAGAACCAGGAAAACACTGTATAAAGTAACAAGAATATTGTGCCATGATAAACTGTGAAAGACTTAGCTACTCCCAGCAGCACAAAGATCTGAGATGATTCTGAAGGACTTGTGACAATGAATGCCATCCACCTCCAGAGAAAGAACTGGTGGAGTCAGATGGAAATCAAAGCATACTATGTTCCACATTAGTTTTATTTATGGTTTTATTCTGGAGGTTTTAATTTATGTGAGCATTCTCTTACGACAATGATCAATATGGAAGTATGCTTTGCATGATAATACATGTGTAATCCAGATCAAATTGCTCACCATCTCTGAGAGCTGGGAGGGAAGGGAGGAATGGAGACAATTTGGATCTTACATTTCAGGAAAATGTACTTGGAAAATTGTTAATGCATGTAATTGGGAAAACAAAACATCTTTGAACAAATCAAGTAAAGTATTGCAAAAAGTTATTTTACATGTAATAAAGGAAAAAATAAAATATATTTTTTAAAAGACTTTGGAGGAAAAAAATGTTAGTTGAATAAATGATGTCTAAGGTCCCTTCTGGCCCTAAATCCAAGAAACTCAAGAACTTCTTTCTTCCCGCATTGACTAGCATAAATACTACCAATCTAAGCGCTTCTTGACAGGAGCCTAGCTAGGTATGGCATGGTAGTAATAAGAACTCACTTCACAATAGATGGGCTGTGATTTGCAACATTGGAGGGAATAGCCACATTGATGAACCAATAAATCCTCTGGAGTATTGGGACATGCAGAGAGGAATATTACAATTAGGAGAACCATCCAAAAATCAAAACAGGCCCTGGATGGTGAGCTTCTGGACACATAAATCTTTTTTTATTCTTTTAACTCCTTATTTTCCATCTTAGAATGATACTAAATATGGATTCCTAGGCAGAAAAACAATACGGGCTAGGCAATGGGGATTAAGTGACTTGCCCAGGATCACACAGCTAGGAAATATCTGAGGCCAAATTTGAACTCAGGACCTCCTGTCTCTAGACCTGGCTTTGAATCCATTGAGCCACCTAGCTCCCCAAACATGAATTTTTAATGAAAACCTGTATAACTACTTTCTGAAATGTTGTAGAGAATTCATGATCTTTTAAATACCCTTACTCTCTGTCCTAATAACAACTCTAGGGCAGAAGAGCAAGGAATAGGCAAACAGGGTTAAGTGACTTGCCCAGGGTCACAGAGCTAGGAAGTTATCCTAGGCCAAATTTGAATTCAAGTCCTCTTGACTCCAGGCCTGGCTCTGGATCCAATGTGTCACTAGAGAATTTCTGATTTAAAAAGAAATGAGACTATATAATTCTGAGATCTCTTCCATCTTTAATGGTCTATGGGGAGGGCAGAAGTGAATGTCATGTGGTGTTACTATAAAGTTATGAAACTGGTCTCCTTATATCACTTGCAAACCAGCCCTTAAGACAATAAACAAAAATGGAATTGCAAAAATGCTTTGAGAAATGTCAGCAGTGTTGGAACAAGTGTATAGTCTCCCAGGGTGACTACTTTGAAGAAATCACCTTCCAACTGTATTCTATAAGTTATAAAATGCTTATTATTTGGGACCTTTCTGTCTGATTTGCAGCTGAAAACTATGTGTTTTCTCCAAAATGAAACCCCAGGGTTTAAGACAGTGCTTTGACCACACTTAATGAGTTTTTCACTCATTCATTATAATGGTTAATAATATGATATAAAAAATGTATAGCATTTTGAAATACAATATGACTCTCACTTTTAAAAAAAGGGAAAGAAACTTGTCTCAAATGTACAAAGTACATTATCATTTCCTGGAGGAGATTTTACCCATTACCTTGTTTGAGTTTCTCAGCATCCCTCTGGAATAGACAGGGATCATAGGATTTCAAAATCTAAAGGAACTTAAGAACCCATCTAGTTCAACCTTCTCATTTTTTTTCAACCTCCTTATTTTTCAGATGAAAAAACTAAGATGAAGAAAAGGAATTTGTCTCATGTCACAAAGGTACTAACAAGCTGGGATTCAAACTTGGATTTTTTTTTAATTGCTCATTTTTATAAGTAATTTTCTAGAACCCAAACTCCAAAACATAAACCCAAATAAAAAAGTGAAAAATTCTATGGTTTCTTCTGCATTCTGACTCCAACTTTCTCTGGAGGTGGAGAGCATTCTTTGTTATAAGTCCCTCAGAATTGCCCTGGATCACCATACCATTGCTGGGTTTGTACCCCAAAGAGATCATAGATAAACAGACTTGTACGAAAATATTTATAGCTGGGTTTTTTGTGGTGGCAAAAAACTGGAAAAGGAGGGTATGTCCTTCAATTGGGGAATGGCTGAACAAATTGTGGTATATGCTGGTGATGGAATACTATTGCACTCAAAGGAATAATGAACTGGAGGAGTTCCATGTGAACTGTAAAGACCTCCAGGTACTGATGCAGAGCAAAAGGAGCAGAACCAGAAGAACACTGTACACAGCGACTGATATACTGTGGTAAAATCGAATGTAATGGACTTCTGTACTAGCAGCAATGCAATGACCCAGGACAATTCTGAGGGACTTATGGAAAAGAACGCTACCCACATTCAGAGGAAGAGCTACAGGAGAGAAAACACAGAAGAAAAGCAACTGCTTGAACACATGGGTTGAGGCGGACATGATTGGGGATATAGACTAGAAACTACCATACCAATGCAATTATCAACAATTTGGAAATAGGTCTTGATCAATGACACATGTTAAAACCAGTGGAAATGTGTATCAGCCATGGGTGGGAGTGAAGGGGAAAGTAGGAGCATGAATCATGTAACTATGTTAAAAATGAATATTAATAAATGTTTTAAAAAATTGCCCTGGATCATTGTACTGCCAATAATAGCTATGTCTATCACAGTTGATCATTCAACAATATTGTTGTTACTGTGTACAATGTTCTCTCCTGGTTCTGCTTATTTCATTCTGTATCAGTTCATGGAGGTCTTTCCATTTTTTTCTGAAATCATTCTATTCCTTACAGCACAAAAGTATTCCATCATCATCATATACTACAATTTGTTCAGCCCTTCCCTAACTGGTAGACATCCTCTCAATTTCCAATTCTTTGCCACCACAAAAAGAGCAGTTATAAAAATTTTTGTACAAGTAGGTCTTTTCCCCACTTTTTAATATCTCTTTGGGATACAGGCTTACTAGTGGTATTACTGGATTAAAGAATATGCATTCTTTTATAGCCCTTTGGGCATAATTTCAAATTGTCCTCCAGAATGTTTGGATCAGTTCACAACTCCACCAGCAATGCATTAATGTCCCAATTTTGCCACATCCCCTCCAACGTTTATTATTTTTCTTTACTGACATACTGGCCAATCTTAGAGGTGAGAGATGGTACCTCACAGTTGTTTTAATTTGCATTTCTCTAATCAAGAGTGATTGAGAACATTTTTTTCATATGATTGCTGATAGCTTTGATTTCTTCATCTGAAAACTGTGTAGTCATATCCTTTGACTATTTGTCAACTGGGGAATGACTTGTACTCTTATAAATTTGATTTAGTTCTTTATACATTTGAAAAATGAGATTTTGTCAGAGAAATTTGTTATAAAAATTTTCCCCTAGTTTGTTGCTTCCCTTCTAATCTTGGTCTCATTGGTTTTGTTTGTAGAAAAAAACTTTTTAAAATTTAATATAACCAAAATTATTTCTTTTACATCTTGTTATGTTCTCTATCTCTTGTACGGTCATAAATTCTTCCCTTGTCCATAGATCCAATTAACAATTAAACTATTCTACATTCCCCCAGTTTACTTATATTATTCTTTATGTCTAAATTATATACCCATTTTGACTTTATCATGATATAGGGTGTGAGACACTGATCTATACCTAATTTATTTTGCCATAATGTTTTCCAATTTTCCCAGTGGTTTTTGTGAAATAGTGAGTTCTGATCCCCCAAACTGGGATCTTTGGATTTATCAAACATTAGATTGTTAAAATCATTTACCCTTAATCTATTCCACTGATCTACCATTCTATTCCTTAGCAGTACCAGATTGTTTTAATGATTATTGCTTTATAGTACAGTTTAATTTCTGGTACCCCTAAGCCATCATCATTCATATTTTTTATTAGTTCCTTTGATATTCTTACCTTTTGTTCTTCCAGATGAATTTTGTTATTATTTTTTTCTAGTTCTATAAAATAGTTTTTTGGTAGTTTAATTGGTATTAACTTAGGTAGAATTGTCATTTTTGTTATTTTAGCTTGATCATCCATGAGCAATTAATGTTTTTCCAATTGTTTAGAATTGCCTTAATTTGTATGGAAAGTGTTTTATAATTGTGTTCATATAATTTCTTTGTCTTGGCAGACAGATTCCCAAGTATTTTATCAAAGGCTGGATTTTTTTTAACTCCAAATCTCGTGTTCTTTTCCCTCAGCTATTCTGCCTCTTCCTACAGTTGTGCCCTTTTTATGAATGAAGAAACTCAGAGAGATGAAGCTTGTTCAAGGTCTGAGAAAGAACAAATTATAGAATCAAAACTCAAGGTCTTTGGGGTTCTTTACAACACCCTACACTGCCTCAGCTAGAAAACTCCTTAGAAAAGTAAACAGCTGTCTGTATCCTTGAGAAATGTTAAAATAAGGGACAGGTGAACTAAGGAATCCTATATGCTAACACTTGGTGGTGATGGTAGGAGGGATGAGGAAACTGGGCAAAAGAATCCTAAAATACACAGACCCTTCTTTCAGAGATCAGAAATAAAGCACCAACCAGGTCACCTTAATTAGTCCCAGAGAGAGAGAGAGAGAGACAGTGTAGAAGAGTTTCTAGAGTGACCCACAATTGAGGTATTCTTATTGCCAAAAGCAAAACAATGAATCAGTCCTTGGTTTGCCTTAATAATTCCATTCTTGAAACCTAAAGGCACACTCAAAAATTCAGAGAATATCTACTCTAGACTTGATTCTCACCAAAGAGGAACTGGTGGCTGGTATAGAAATGACAACTCTTTTGGAGAAGTAACTGCTCCATCTTAAAATTTGTGAGAGGAAGAAGTTAGTAGTTTGAAATGTAACTGAAATATGAAGGACAAATTCCTTTGGTGTGAAGGAGTTTGTTGTATTTTGTTTCTTGGTTTGCTTTTGAAGGAGGAGGCAAGAAAGTGCTCTTTAGCTAGGTTTTTAAGTCATATTTTTCTATTCCGTTCCAAATTCTTTCCTTCCTTACCTCAACCCTTCCCTACCCATTGAGAAGACAAGAAACATCTCTTCGTGTGTGTGTGTGTGTGTGTGTGTGTGTGTGTGTGTGTGTGTGTGTGTGTGTGTGTGTATACAGCTAGTATTTAGAATGGATGGATGGGACAACAGATGACAAATGAAGAGAGGAAGGCAGAATGACTCAATTTTTTTTGTTTTATTTTTTCTTCTAAGAAGAGTGATATTTAACTGGAAAGAATGGAACAAATACAGTTCTCACTTTATCCAAATTTGATTTTATGTAAAGAATTCTGAAAGAAATCTGCATTAAAAAAATAAAACCTGGGGGCAGCTGGGTAGCTCAGTGGAGTGAGAGCCAGGCCTAGAGACAGGAAGTCCTAGGTTCAAATCTGGCCTCAGCCACTTCCCAGCTGTGTGACCCTGGGCAAGTCACTTGACCCCCATTGCCCACCCTTACCAATCTTCCACCTATGAGACAATACACTGAAGTACAAGGGTTTTAAAAATAAATAAATAAATAAAACCTATATTAACTATTGTTCAATACCACATCCTATCTCCAGCCACTCCTGTCCTCCATTAGACACTGAAGCCTCTCATCCCGACCCCCAAACAAAAAACCTTTCAAGTAAAAGCAGAAGAATGACCTCCACAGACACCACTACCACAACCACCTCAGCGTGGCTTGCCACTTCCCTTGGATGCTTTTTAAAAATTATAATAAAGACCAGCTAGGTGGCTCAGTGGATTGAGAGCCAGGCCTAGAGTCAGAAGTTTGTGGGTTCAAATCTGGCCTCAGACACATCCTAGCTATGTAACCCTGGGCAAATTACTTAGCCATCACTGCCTAGCCCTTACCATGCTTCTGCTTTAAAATTGATACTCAGTATTTATTCTAACACAGAAGGTAAGGGGTTATTTTGTTTTTTAATTTAAGAAATTTTGCAGTACTTCTAAAGATGTTAAGGTTCTTCCTGAAATAAAGGCCTATCTTTTTAGCACTAATAGTCTTCTATACTATAATGGAAAGCCTTTTGGTTAAAGGAAAAAGTGCTCGATTTGGAATGGAAGGACTGTCTTAGAATTGGGGTTCTGTTATTAATCACCTACGTGACCTTGTCAAGTTTCCTCTGGATAAGTTTCTTCATTTGTAAAACTGACCTCTGGTATTCCTCCCAACTCTAACCCTCCAATCCTGTGGCAATGGTCTGTGGAATGCTACACTCTCCAAAGAACTCCTCCATTTGAAGATAATCCACAGGGAGTTTGACAGGCACATAGTAGGCCTGAATAGGTGGCAACACATGACAAACCAAAGATCACAATATACAGAATATCAACAAACATGCCCCCAAAAAGGAGGGCGGCCATATGGTGAGAAAGAGAAAGGTCAGACAGCCTGTGTTCTCTCTTGGCATCCATGAAATTTCAAGAATAAAGATTCAGCAATTTATAGTAGGCAATGCACAAGAATCACACAGGATGAGAAGGTGTGGATGGGCAATTGTGGAAGGGGGTAATTGAAATGGCAATGTTACAGATCCACTGAAGCGTCACAACTAGACTGACAGATCAAGGAAGTTTTATGTAGTTTGCCTAGATTTTAGCAAAGCATTTGACAGTGGACTGAGAAAGATATAGACTAGAGGACAGTACAATTAGGTGAATTTAGAACAGGTGGAAAGGCTGAATGCAAAAAGAGTTGCCATTAATGGCTTAAAGTCAATTTGGGATAGAAGTCTCCTATGGAAAATTCCATAGGAATTAACAGTTGGTTTTTAAAAATATTTTTAATCATTAACCTAGAAAAAAAGCAGAGATAGAAAGCTTATGAATTGTGTAGCTGACACAAAGCTAGGAGGCACCACTAGCACAAAGGACTTTAGAGGAAGAATCAGAAGTGTGTAGATTTCAAGTTCACAATGAAAACTTAATCAGTTCTGAAAGAGCAGGCTTTAGCTCACCCCTGAGCAGGAACCAAAACGACTTCCAGAGATTAGAACTTTGGACCAAATCTAATAAAATAATATTTTTCTTTACTAATGTCTTTTGTTTTTATATTACAGTCATTTCAAAATAACTCTTTTCTTCCTTATCCACTATCTTGAGTTTTTGTTTTTTGATTATTCCTTTTCTATTTAGCTCCAGCACAGCCGTTTTATTTGTTAGAAAAATCATGTAGCCAGTTGAGGCAATGAAATTTAGCTGAGACTTCAAATAATTTACATAAGATGAATAACTGGTTGGCATAAAAGAACTCTGGTCCTGTTTTAAGATAACCATTTTTGCTAGACTAACTCCTGTATCAATTTTCCAGATGTATTTTTTCCCCTTCTGCTATCTGTGACATGTAACTATCCAACCTCCCCATTTGCAAGCTACAAATTTTATAAGCCTATTTTTGAAATGTAAATCCTAATTGTATTTTTTCCACTGATATAAATGGAAACTATATAAGCCCCTAGGAGAAACTCTGACTCTTGCCCAGAAGTAATTTAGAAACTCTAAGGATAACAAAACCTGGTTTTAAAATATCTCTTCATGTTGATAAGCATGACTGACAGCAATACCTATCAACAAATCACTGGATATTTTCATATCACCACCAAAGCATCCTTTGGAACAAAGCAAAAAAGTTCAGTAAAACAAATTCAGAAGCAACTACAACCTCCCTACTGCTTGGGCTGTGTTCCATCAAAAATGACTAGGACAATAAATAAATAAACAAATAAACAAATAAATATGACTAGAACAACTTGATCCATAGTGCATTCAGCTGAACTAGCCTAAATGTCATGCTTGAAGAGCTGATATCACTTAGAAAACCTAGAAGGGAGTGAAGAGGCACAGAAATGCTTTGATTCTTGGAACTAGTGTTAAGCAGTTCTTTCTCTCTGAGAATCATTGATTCCTGGGTCACTGAGCAATAATCCTGGATTGCCACTTGGCTATGGGGCAAGCAAAGGAGGCAGACCTAGACCAGTTTCAAATCAGGGCATCTTGACAGCAACAGGGATGCTATTGACCACTATTTTCCCCTTAAATCCTCCCATCTTCCAAACTTCCCTAGATCCCATGAAGATACCACCATCCTCAGTTACTCAGATTAAAATCCTTGGAATGTCCCCATTTGATAAGTGGTTAAAAGATACAAATAGATAATTATCAAATGAAGAAATTAAAATTACCTATAGTCATATAAGGAAATGCTCCAAATCACTACTGATTAGAGAAATGCAAATGAAGATATAATTCTGAAATATCATCTCACATCTATCAGAGTGGCTAATAAGACTAAAAAGGAAAATGATAAATGGTGTAGGGGATGTGGGAAAATTGGGACACTACCATTGGCCGAACTATAAACTGATAACACAACCATTCTGGAGAACAATATGGTTTAGTTTAGTCAGAGGGTCATAAAACCATGCCTACCCTCTGACTCAGTAATACCACTACTGGGCCTGGATTACAGAGATCAGAAATAAGGAAAAAGAACCTATTTGTACCCAAATATTTTTAGCAGCTCTTTTTGTGGAGGCAAAGAATTGGAAACTGAGGGGGTATCCATCAATTGGGAATTGCTGAACAAATTGTGGAATACAGCTGTAATGGAAAACTGGCACCATAAAGGAATGATGAACAGTATTTCAGAAAATCTGGGAAGAAATTAATAGATGCAAAGTGAAGTGAGCAAAACCAAAAGAAAAATGTATACAGTAACAGAAATATTGTATAATGATCAATTGTGAAGGACTAAACTATTATCAGCAAAACGAGGTTCCAAGATAACCCCAAGGGTCACATGATTAAAAAAAGCTATCCCCAGCCAAAGAAACAATTGGAATCTGATTGCAGATCAAAGCATGCCATCCTTCATTTGATTTCCTTCACAAGTTTTTTACTGAATAAGTGACTAGTGTCTTCAGTCATGAGATGGGGAATATAGAAATATGGACTGCATGAAACTATTGGCATAACCTATATCAGACTATTTACTAAGGTGGGTAGGGAAAGAATCTGAATCACAAAATGTCAGAAAACAATTGTCAAAAATTGTTTGTACATATAATTGGAAACAAATTTTAATTAAAAAAATTAACCGGGAGACAGGGATCAGATAGGCAGGGAAACAGGAAGATAGAAAGAGCAACTGAGACAGAGACAGAAAGACAATGAAGGAGAGATAGATGGAGAGGCAGACAGACAAAAATATAGCCAGTCACAGAAAAGGGATCAATAGAGTCAGAGAGGAGAATGAAAAGGGAAAAGTCAGAGGTAGAGTGGACAGACAAAGCCGGATAGAAACAGAGAAAAGGAAAGGAAAGATGAGGGAGAGGAAGAAAAACAGACAGGAGGAGGAGGGGTTGCTGTAGAGAAAAGAGAAGGAGAGAAAGGGGAGGAGAGAGTGGGGAGGAGAAAGAAAGAGAGAGGACAGAGAGGGAAGAGGAAGAGGGAGGGAGAAAGAAAGAAAGGGGGGGGGGATATAAGATTCGAGGGTGAAGTGAAGTCTCTGGCGATGTTCCTTGGGCCACGCTGCCTGACTTCCTGCCTCCCACTCTAGGCTTTTCCACGGAGTGACAGAAGCCTTCGTAGAGCTCCTGCCTGGAGGCTGCTCCGTAGCTGCGGCCATGGCATCTGAAGGAAGAATCTATATAAAGATTGTTCCCCAGGACAATGTTTATGGACACAAGACTGGAAGCGTTGCCATTCCCAAGACTCTAGGGATAATGGTTCTGAGCTATCCCATTCAATATCTGAGGGGAATGATAGTCAAGACTGTGGTAATTAATGAGAAAGAACGCTATCCACATCCAGAGAAAGAACTGTGGGAGCAGAAACACAGAAGAAAAACAACTGCTTGAGCCAGAAGAACATTGTACACAGAGACTGGTACACTGTGATAAAAGCAAACGTAACAGACTTCTGTACTAGCAGCAACGTAATGAACCAGGACAATTCTGAGGGATTTATGGAAAAGAACTCTACCCACATTTAGAGGAAGGACTGCAGAAGTGGAAACAGAAGAAAAACAACTGCTTGAATACATGGGTTGATGCGGACATGATTGGGGATGTAGACTCGAAACAACTATACCAATGTAACTATCAATAATATGTAAATAAGTCTTGATCAATGACACATGTTAAAATCAGTGGAAATGTGCGTCAGCTATGGGGGGAAGGAAGGTTGGGGGATGAAGGAGAAAGTAAGAACATGAATCATGTAACCATGGAAAATTTTTCTAAAAAATAAAATTAATAAACATTTTTCAAAAGAAAAAGAAAAACAAGTGCTTGATCACATGGTCAGTGAGGATATGACTGGGGATGTAGACTCTAAGCAATCACCCCAGTGCAAATATCAATAATATAGAAATAGGTCTTGATCAATGACACATGTAAAACCCAGTGGAATTGAGTGTTGGCTATGGGAGGGAGTTGGGAGGGGAGGAGGGAAAGAACATAAATCATGTAACCATGGAAAATTTTTCATAATTAATCAATAAAATAAAAATAAATTAAAAAAAAATTAACCGTGGGGGCAGCTGGGTAGCTCAGTGGATCGAGAGTCAGGCCTAGAGACAGGAGGTCCTAGGTTCAAAGCAGGCCTCAGACACTTCCCAGCTGTGTGACCCTGGGCAAGTCACTTGACCCCCATTGCCCATTCTTACCACTCTTCCACCTATGAGCCAATACACAGAAGTTAAGGGTTTAAAAAAAAAAAAAGAAAAAAAGAAAAAAATTAACCTTGGAATCAGTTTCCACTCTTCATTCCTCAAAATTTCCAATAACACATCACCCCATACAAAGAGTAAAGGGGTCTTGTCAATTCTATCTCTACAATATTTCCTATCTTTCACTTACCATTGTCAACTTCAACACCAACACCAAGCCTCCCAAAGCAACAAGGTGTCTAGAGAGAAGACACAGATGGAGGCATTTGCCAAGGAGGCCTCGGCCCTTCAAACTCTAGTGGAGCCAGCCCATGGCCCTGTTCCCAGGAACCTGGTGAACAGCTATAGCTCCTAGGGTCAGTGGCTCTGCTTCTAGCACATCTCTCACAGCCTCTGTTCAGAGGAAAAACCTTGTAAAGACGTGGTCTTGGGGTCAGTTTGGGGGTGTCTAACATCTCCTTCTGCTTCCTCTTCAGAACCTACTGAAAACTCAGAAAAGAACATCTAACAACCATGTCCTTGGCATTGTCAAATGGGTCTGCATCAGAAAAATATAGTTTTTTTTCAATATTAAAAAACAACAATACTAAGAAAGATGAATTATTATAGGCCTTGCCAGGACACCTGAGGATCACCCTAAGGACAACTTTCCATCTACTCAGTAGGTGAGAGCTCCTATCTGAGCTATCTCTTCTTATTAGAACTTGAGCTTCATATGAGGAGGACTATCTCTATTTTCTCCCTGTATCTCTATTAATAAACATAGTACATGGCATACAGCACCTAATAAATGTTTTTTCATTCTTTTATCTGAAAATATATGCAATATTACACATTCATAATCCACAGATATAATACAAAATTTAATAGGGAAAAATGCAAAGTCTTACAAGAGTCTTAAAAAAACCCTTACCTTCTGTCTTAGAATTAATACTCTGTATTGGTTCCAAGGCAGAAGGGCAGTAAGGGCTAGGCAATGAGGGCTAAGTGACTTGCCAGGGTCATGCAACTAAGCAATGTCTGAGGCCATTTTTGAACCCAGGACCTCCTATCTCTAGGTCTGGCTCTCAATCCACTGAGCCATCTAGCTGCTCCCACAGGAGTTGTAAAAAAAATTAACAAGTATAAGATAAAGGGGGTGTGGTTGGATAGCAGTATGAAAAAGATCTGGGAATTTTTAATGGATTGTAGACTCCATGAGTCAAGGGGGTGATATAGCAACCCTTCCTCTTCCACTCTTCCTATTCTTGGCCCTCAAATCCCCCCAAACCACTAATACTCATGTAATTACAAATATTGTTCCCATTTTACAGACAAGGAAACTGGGGTTTGGAGCCTTTAAGTACCTGCCCATAGTTACACAGCTCATGTCAAAAGTGAGATAAAAATCCAGGTCCTCCTAAATCCAAATGCAGTATTTTCTACCCCCTCTAAGATTATCTCCAATTTATTCTGTATATATTTTGTTTGTACCTAAATGTTCACAAATTGTCTCCTCCCACCCCAAGCCCTGAGCCCTTTGAGAGTGGAGACTGAAATGTTTGCCTTTCTTTATATTTCTAGCACTCAGCACAGTGCTTGGCACATAGGAAGTAGTCAATAAGCCTTGCTGACTATTCCACACTATGATGCAGACCAGACTAAACATTCCTGGCTCCACGGGATAGAATCAAGAATGATGGGCAGGGAGATAGACTTTATCTCAACATTAAGGGAAAATATGATTTTAAATTGGCATTAATCCTTTTAAACCCTATTGGGCAAATAGTGGTTTCCCCCTTACTGGAAATATATAAGCAAAAGCTATTGAACCACTCCCCAGATACCAAAAGACAAGCATTTATTATGTGGCTACTGTGTGTCAGGCACCGTGTTAGATTCTGGAGATAACAGACAGAAATCAAACAGTCCTTGTCTTCAAGGAAGTTACATTCTATAGGAGAAGCCAACATGTATGTAAATCAGTATGTACAAAATAAAGATAAATTTATGGGAAGAGGGGAAACGATCAAGAAAGGTTTTTACAAAGAAGGTGGTGCTTGAGGAAAATTTTGCAGGAAACAAGAAATCTGGTAAGATAAGAGTGCATTCCAGGCAAAGGGGACAAGAGTCAGTGCAAAGGCACAAAGGCAGGAGATGAATGGAAGTGTCCTGTGTGAGAAACAGCAAGCAGGTCAGTTTGATTGCAACAGTGTAGGAAGAGGAGTACTATCTAATAAGATTACAAAGGTAGGTTAAGGACAGATCGTGATGGGTTTTAAAAGCCAAGCAGAAGAGCTTCTATTTGGTTTTAGAGGCAGTAGGGTGTTTCTGGAATAGGACTTCCTGGGTTATAGTGTAAAAGGAATTCATGTTCAGGTATGGGCTGGGCTAGATAGCTTCTAATCCAGGGGTTAGCTAGTGAATGTGTTTGTATGTGGGGGGGGGGGGAGTGGGTTTTTTTAATGCATATGAAAACATGATGCTGAGAAGGGGTCAATTAAGAACCCGGGCCCTAAGGTTCCTTTCCAGCCCAGCCTGGGAGTCTCCGTTTTGATGCTTCCTGGCCGACTGCGTAATCCGTGGACTGGAGGAATGGGGGGAGGGAGGGTTACCGAGAGAATTTAGCAAGAAAAGAACGGGGTGAAGGGGTGCTGAGAGGTGGGTGGGTGTGGGGGAGGGGTAAGAGAAGGGGTGATGGAGTGAGGGGTGCACGGGGAGAGACGAATGCGAAGCAGGGCGGGGGGGAGGGGCCACTGCACGCGGATGGGAGGGGTCGCTCGAGGGTCGCACAAGGGAGGAGGAAGCAGTCTTAAGCCGGCTCGGGGATCCGCGCTCACCGATAGAAGGCCGCCTCCCCGAGGGGGTTCCAGTCCGCAGTGTAACAGTCCATGGCTGCGCCCGGATCCCCCCACACCTGGGGCGTCCACTCCGCTCCGAACGGCCCGGCCTTTCCTTCTTTCTCTTCTGCTAAATTTCCGCTTCCGCCCGTAGCCATCACGTGACGAAGCCAAGGCCGCCATAACTGCTGTGGGCAAAGTTTGAGCTCCGCTCGCTTCATGGCCCCGCCTCCACTCGGCCTCGGCCACGCCCCCCGTTGCCGCCCCAGACCCGCCTTCTATTCAATTGGATTCTGCACCAGCTGAATGCTGGCCCCTAAGGGATCGCGGAGGGAGACGATACTGATAGATTTGACCCTAGACTCTGCCGGCGGCTCTCTGGAGGCTTACAAGTAGTCTAATAGCGAAGACGGGCATACCAATCACAGATATAAGGAAGTGTGAGAGAAGTGCAAAAAACGGGTCCAGAGGGTGCTATGAGAAATTTGAAGGCGAAATCAGGGGGGCTTCATGGAAGAGGTGACCCTCAAGTAGATCCTTGAAGGAAAGAGTAAATGCCCTTCTTTGGGGAAGATCAGAAGTGTCTTATCCCTGGGCACTGATCAGCTTCCCCTCCCCCTAGCAGCTGAGGACTCCGAGCTTGGAGTCTGGGGGTTCCTGGGGCGGTGGGTAAGTGGGACCCACGAGGAAGATGCTTATTGGGTGGATTAATGTTAAAAAAAAAAACAACACCACTAAAAGTTCCTATTATTAAGTTTCTTTTTAAATTAAGTTTAGTTACGATTTCATTTTTCTTTAGTGTGATGAATAAAAATTATGCCCTTTATGATTAAGCACCCTAAAATGTTGGTCTTAATAAAATTCTCTTGAGTGCACACCCTAATGAAATGCGCTGCTCACGACTACGGGGGATGCGCAAGGGAGTGAAGGGAATCTAGTAGAGGAAGGTGGCGGTCAGGAGGGAAGGAATCAGGTGGGAAGTCTAGGACCCAAGTGGAAAGGGCGGAGCAATTGCGAGGCGGAGGAGGAGGGGATAGGGGTATTAAGTATTACATCCAGCCCCGGAACTGTAGCATGGATGGACCCTCTAAGATTTTTTAATTTATATTAAAAATCAAAAATTCATATTTGGGAGGGTGAGAGTTAGACACGCCGTCTGAAAACTGCTTTTTTACTTACTACCAGGGATTTAGGCTGGATTCGAATCCAACACCTCTGACCTGGCTCTCTCCTGGACACCATGTAGCCACTCTTTGGGAATAATCCCATCGAGTGAATAATCAATCTGCCCGAGAATGGTTAGTGATCAATAGAAATTACCAGATTTTGATTACAGTAAAATGGGCGGAGAGCGGGAGGGGCACTTGGGGACCGTAGAAAAGTCCCTCCCCTCCCCTTCTCTTTCCTTCCTAGCCGTCCGGGCCCCTCTTTCCCTCTTCTCTCCCCTCGCGCTCTGCTCTCTTCTTTTACGCTTCATTCATCTCCACCTCCAGGACGTCCACCGGGATGTCCCCACTCTTTCGTTCCGATGCTAGATAAGAAGAAGGGGTGAGGAGCGGGCTGGAGGCGCCCGAGCCCTGGGGGGACGGACTCTTCCGAGGGCTGCGTACCGAGCGTGGGTGGAGCTCGGAGTCGGTGAGTGCCCGGGGCGGTCTAGGAATTGAAACTGAAGATCTCCCTGTACTAACCTGGTAAAGTCCTTATAATGCAAACCACCCCCACCCCACCCCCCCGGAAAGGGAAACAGCCCACAAGAAGGCAGGGGAGCCCCAAACTTGATCCCAGCCTCTAAGTCTGGTTCCTTGTGGCACCCCCTCCTCCCCCTCCTCCCCCTCCCCTTTTTCCTCTTGGGTCCTGGAGCAACTTCCCATCCCCCCTTTGCCCCGGGAGGGGCAGAAGCTAAACTCTTCCCTTCCGCCCCGCCGGCACTTTACATCTTTCCCCGTGCGGTGCGGTGCGCCCGCTCTCCTTCCTCTTCTAGGTCCGAGCTACCTGACCGCGCCTCCCCAGCATCCCGCAGACCGGCGGCGCTCAGCCTGGTGGCCCCGGCCCCTGCCAGCTTGCTTTCCGGGCACCTTCGGGCACCATGGTTCATTTTTTGTCGTCC
>NC_058135.1:227398302-227413869 GCF_016433145.1 Gracilinanus agilis | reverse complement strand
TTTTAACTATATGTGCTACCTTTTTTTTTTTTATTTCTCCCCTTCTGATACCACAGGGACAATATTTTTTCCCCAGTGTTTTCTCTATGTACTACTTTTTTTTTTTTTTAACTCACCTGTCTTGGAATCAATACTGTGTTTTGGTTCCAAGGCAGAAGATCAGTGGGAGGTAAGTGACTTGCCTAGGATCACACAGCTAAGAAATGAATGAGGTCATATTTGAACCCAGGACCTCCTGTTTCTAGGGAGGTTCTCTCAATCCCCCCTCTATATGAACTTCTAAATGTATACATCATTTCCTGGATACAATCCATGTTCTGTGAGAATAAAAACGGTTATTTTTGTAATTATCCTATAAGATTTAAATTAATATTAATAATTCTAAGTATTATATTTTATAAGATTTATTAGTAATTACTTGAAGTAGAAGAAATAACAGAACAAAAGTAAAAAAAAAAAGCCTGAGTGAAAACACATGGATAAAATTCTCCTGCCTGGTTCTCACCCAGTCTCCAAAACCGCCTCCCCAGGAGCAGAGAGAGACAGGGAGGAACTACACAAAACTTATATCTTCCCTACATTAGTACGTAACACTGAAGTGGGGCAGATAATATCCTATCATATTCAACTCACACCCTTGCCCTCTGTCTACATATAATACAATAATGATAGTTCTTAAGAGTTATAAGAATCATCTTCCCATGTAGGCATATAAACAGGTTAACCTTATTGAATGAATGTCTTTTGATTTCTCTTTCTTGTTTACCTTTTTATGTTTCTCTTGAGTCTTGAATTTGAGAGTCAAATTTTCCTGTTCAACTCTGATCTTTTTATCAGGAGTGTTTGAAAATTGAATATCAGTTTTTCCCTGAAGGATTATGCTCAGTTTTGGTGGATAAATGATTCTTTATTGAAGCCCAAGCTCCTTTGCCCTCTCGAATATTTCAAACCCCACTGATCCTTTAATGTTGAAGCGACTAAATCTTGTGTTATCCTGACTGTGCCTTCACAATATTTGAATTGTTTCTTTTTGGCCTCTTGCAGTATTTTCTCCTTGATTTGGGAGTTCTGGAATTTGGCCATAATATTCCTGAGAGTTATCCCTTGGGATCTCTTTCAGGAAGTGATTGGTGGATTCTTTCAATTTCTATTTTACCCTCTGGTTCTAGAATGTCATTGAAAAAAGTAAACCAAGGGAGTGGACAAGGGGGACTGGTTCTAGAATGTCATTGAAAAAAGGAAGTAAACCAAGGGAGTGGACAAGGGGGACTGATTTAAAACAAACCACTGGTTTAAAAGAAAATAGCATAAGAAGAAGGGGTAGAACTAGGAGAAAATACCAAAATGTTGGGGAATACACAGCTGATAATTATAACTCTGAATGTGAATGGGATAAACTTGCCCATAAAACAAAAGAAAATAGCATAGCAGGTGGACATACACAGGGTTAAGGTCAATGGCTGGAGCAAAATCTATTGGGCTTCAACTGAGAAAAAGAAGGCAGGAGTGGCAATCATGATTTCTGACAAAGCCAAAGTAAAAATAGATCTGATTAAAAGAGATAGGGAAGGTAATTACATCCTGATAAAAGGCAGTATAGACAATGAGGAAATAACAGTACTCAACATGTATGCACCAAATGGTATAACATCCAAATTTCTAAAGGAGAAACTGGCAGAGCTCAAGGATGAAAGAGATAGTAAAACTATACTAGTGGGAGATCTAAATATTCCTCTATCAGATCTAGGTAAATCAAACCCAAAAATAAATAAGAAAGAGATAAGAGAGGTGAACGAAATACTAGAAAAATTAGAGTTAATAGATATGTGGAGAAAAATAAATAGGGACAAAAAGGAATGGACCTTCTTTTCAGCTGCATATGGTACATTCACAAAGATTGACCATGTACTAAGGCATAGAAACATGGCAAACAAATGCAATAGAACAGAAATAATAAATGTAACCTTTTCAGATGATAATGCAATAAAAATAATAATTAGTAAGGGCACATGGACAGGCAAATCAAAAACTAATTGGAAATTAAATAATATGATTCTCCAAAATCAGTTAAAGAACAAATTATAGAAACAATAATTTCATTGAAGAGAATGACAATAATGAAACATCCTACCAAATCTGTGGGATGCAGCTAAAGCAGACTCAGGGGGAAATTTATATCCTTGAGTGCATATATTAACAAATTTGGGAGGGCAAAGATCAATGAACTGGGCATGCAAATCAAAAAACCAGAAAGGGAACAAATTAAAAATCCTCAGTTAAAAACGAAATAAGAGATTATAAAAATCAAAGGAGAAATCAATAAAATTGAAAGTAAAAGAACTATTGAATTAATAAATAAGACTAGAAGCTGGTACTTTGAAAAAATAAATAAAATTGACAAAGTACTGGTCAATCTAATTTAAAAAAAGAAAGAAGAAAACCAAATTATCAGTATCAAGGATGAAAAGGGAGACCTCACCTCTAATGAAGAAGAAATAAAGGCAGTCATTAAAAACTATTTTGCCCAATTATATGGCAATAAATATAGCAATCTAGGTGATATGGACGAATATTTACAAAAATATAAATTGTCTAGATTAACAGCAGAAGAAATAGAATACTTAAATAATCCCATATCAGAAAAAGAAATTGGACAAGCCATCAAAGAACTCCCTAAGAAAAAATCCTCAGGACCTGATGGATTCACAAGTGAATTCTATCGAACCTTCAAAGAACAACTAATTCCAATACTATACAAACTATTTGACATAATAAGCAAAGGAGTTCTACCGAACTCCTTTTATGACAAATATGGTACTGATTCTAAAGCCAGATAGATCAAAAACAGAGAAAGAAAACTACAGACCAATCTCCCTAATGAACATAGATGCAAAAATCTTAAACAGAATACTAGCAAAAAGACTCCAGCAAGTGATCACAAGAGTTATTCATTATGATCAGGTGGGATTTATACCAGGAATGCAAGGATAGTTCAATATTAGGAAAACCATTCACATAATTGGCCATATCAACAAGCAAGCCAACAAAAATCACATGATTATCTCAATAGATGCTGAAAAAGCCTTTGACAAAATAGAACACTCATTCCTACTGAAAACACTAGAAATATAGGATTAGAAGGACCTTTCCTAAAAATAATAAACAGTATATATCTAAAACCATCAACAAACATCATCTGCAATGGGGATAAATTAGAAGCATTCCCAATAAGATTGAGAGTGAAACAAGGATGCCCATTATCACCTCTATTGTTTAATATTGTACTAGAAACACTAGCAGTAGCAATTAGAGAAGAAAAATAAATTGAAGGGATTAAAATAGGCACTGAAGAGACCACGCTATAGCTCTTTGCAGATGATATGATGGTCTACTTAAAAAATCCTAGAGAATCAACTAAAAAGCTAATAGAAATAATCAACAACTTTAGCAAAGTTGCAGGATACAAAATAAATGCACATAAATCATCAGCATTTCTATATATTTCCAACACATCACAGAAGCAAGAGTTAGAAAGAGAAATTCCATTTAAAATCACCCTAGACAATATAAAATACTTAGGAATCTATCTGCCAAGACAAACACAAGAATTATACGAACACAACTACAAAACCCTTTCCACACAACTAAAACTAGATCTAAACAATTGGAAAAACATTGAGTGCTCATGGGTAGGATGAGCTAACATAATAAAATGACCATCCTACCCAAGTTAATTTACTTAATTAGTGCTATACCTATCAAACTACCAAAAAACTTTTTTACTGAATTAGAAAAAAACTATAACAAAGTTCATTTGGAAGAACAAAAGACTAAGAATATCAAGGGAAATAATGAAAAAAAATATGATCTTAAACTATACTATAAAGTAGTAGTCATCAAAACAATATGGTACTGGCAAAGAGACTGTAGCAATCCAGGTATACATTAATTGTGATATTATTTTAAGAAGTATTCAAAAACTTAACTCTTATACTGCTAATGATTGATCTCTGTAATCTTGAGTCAAATTGAACATTGACCTTGCCAAATTCCTAGCCCTTCCCTAAGGCTACACCTCAGAAGACTGGTCAATTATCTCAGTCTCCTTACTTTTCCTTCAATGATCAATTAACATAGGTATCAAACATCAGTAGATGCCTTAGGCCATATCCGCTCTGGATCCAGATCTTAGCTCTACCTATTGTTTTTGGTTTGGGCAGTTTGCATTTTATGATGATTACCTCATAATGTTAATGTATCAAGCCCCTGAGTTCTCCCTTTCCCCCCATACTGTTGCAACCCCAATAAAAGTGACAAGAAATCAGTTGGCAAAAGAGCTCTTAACCATCAGAGCTCCTAACCATGAAGCTCTTGACCACCAGAGCTTACTCGCTGTCTGTGTATCTTATACCAAAACTTTCTGTGTCTGTGTGTCTTTGTTCTCCCCTTATGTTCTCTTTCCATTAGTCCTTAACCCTTAACCCATTTTCACTCAGTCCTTGGTTCCCCTTTCTGAGTGTCCAACCCACTAGGAATCTTCGTGGAGTTGGTGGACGGCTTCAGAGACAAAAGGGAGGATCAGTGGAATAGACTAGGGGTAAGCAACCTCAGCAAGACAGTCTACTATAAACCCAAAGAACTCAGATTTTGGGACACTATATGACAAAAACTGCTGGGGAAATTGGAAAACAATATGGGAGAGATTTGGTCTAGATCAACATCTCACACCTTATACCAAGATAAACTCAGAATGGATGAATAACTTGAATATAAAGAAGGAAACTATAAGTAAATTAGGTGAACACAGAATAGTATACTTGTCAGATCTCTGGGGAAGGAAAGATTTTAAAATCAAGCAAGAGTTAGAAAAAATTCCAAAATGTAAAATAAATAATTTTGACTACATTAAACTAAAAAGTTTTTGCACAGACAAAACCAGTGCTATCAAAATTAGAAGGGAGGTAACAAATTGGGAAAAAATCTTTATAACAAAAAACTCAGATGAAGGTCTAATTACTCAAATATACAAGGAGCTAAATCAATTATACAAAAAATCAACCATCCCCCAATTGATGAATGGGCAAGGGACATGAATAGGCAATTTTCAGATAAAGAAATGAAAACTATCAATAAGCAACATGAGAAAGTGTTCTAAATCTCTAATAATTAGAGAAATGCAAATCAAAACAACTCTGAGGTATCACCTCATACCTAGTAGATTGGCTAAAATGACAGCAAGGGAGAGTAATGAATGTTGGAGGGGATGTGGCAAAATTGGAACATTAATGCATTGCTGGAGGAATTGTGAATTGACCCAACCATTCTGGATGGCAATTTGGAACTATGTTCAAAGGATTTTAAAAGACCGCCTGCCCTTTGATTCAACCATACCACTGCTGGGTTTATACCCCAAAGAGATAATAAGGAAAAAACTTGTACAAAAATATTTATAGCCGTGCTCTTTGTGATGGCATAAAGTTGGAAAATGAGAGGATGCCCTTCAATTGGGAATGGCTGAACAAATTGTGGTATATGCGGGTGATGGAATACTATTGTGCTCAAAGGAATAAAGAACTGGAGGAATTCCATGTGAACTGGAATGACATTCCAGGAAGTGATGTAGAGTGAAAGGAGCAGATCCAGGAGAACCTTATATACAGAGATGGATACACTGTGATACAATCGAACATAATGGACTTCTCTACTAGCAGCAATGCAAGAATCCAGAGCAATGCTGAGGGACTTGTGAGAAAGAAAACTGGCCACATTCAGAGGAAGAACTGTGGGAGGAGAAACACCGAAGAAAATCAACTGTTTGAACACATGGCTTGATGGGGATATTATTGGGGATGTAGACACTAAACGATAATTCTAGTCCAACTATCAATAATATAGAATTAGGTCTTAATCAGTGATACATGTAAAACCCAGTGGAATTATGCATTGGCTAAGGGAGGTTAGTGGGGTTTGGGGGAGAGGGAAAGAACATGAAACAGGAAAATATTAAAAAAAATTTTTTTAAATAAATAAAGGGGGCAGCTGGGTAGCTCAGTGAATTGAGAGCCAGGCCTAGAGACAGGAGGCCCTAGGTTCAATCTGGCCTCAGACACTTCCCAGATGTGTGACCCCTGGGCAAGTCACTTGACCCCCATTGCCTACCCTTACCACTCTTCTGCCTTGGAGCCAATACATAGTATTGACTCCAAGACAAAAGGTAAGGGCTTTAAGAAATAAACAAACAAACAAACAAATAAGTAAATAAAAATAAAAATAGAACATCATTGCAGTTTTTCTTCATAATTTCTTGAAAGATGATGTCTAGGATTTTTTTTTATCATGACTTTCAGGTAGTCCAACAATTCTTAGATTATCTCTCCTGAATTTATTTTCCAGGTCAGTTGTTTTTTCCAATGAGAATTTCACAGTTTCTATTTTTTCATTCCTTTGATTTTGATTGTTTCTTGATGTCTCATGGAGTCATTTAACTCTCACTTGCCCAATTCTAATTTTTAAGACACTATTTTCTTCAGTTAGCTTCTGTACCTCCTTTCTCTCAGTGAATTTTTGTAACTCTTTTTCCATATGGTCAATTCTGTCTTTTAGAAAAATTCTTCTCTTGAGTGAATTCTTGTGTATTTTTTCCCAATTGTTCAATTCTGCTTTTTAAAAAGTTCTCTTCAATGGATTTTTGTACTTCTTTTACCAATTGCCCTTTTCTGGGGTTTTTAAAATATTATTTTCTTCTGTAATTTTTTGGGCCTCCTTTGACTCTTTTTTTTCATAATTTTCCTGTATCACTCTTATTTATTTTCCTAATTTTTCTTCTACTTCTCTTGTTTGATTTTTTAAAAACTTTATGAATTTCTCAAACCTTTCTTTTTGAGTTTGAGAGCAATTTCTATTTTTCTTGGAGGCTTTGAATGCAGCAGTATTGACTTTGTTGTCTTCTTCTGAATTTGTTTTGGTCTTTCCTGTCATCTAAGTAACTTTTGATGTTGAGCTTTTCTTTTTCTTTCTTCCTTTCTTTCTTTCTTTCTTTCTTTCTTTCTTTCTTTCTTTCTTTCTTTCTTTCTTTCTTTCTTTCTTTCTCTTGTTGTTTGCTCATATTCCAGTCCTTTTCCTTTCTTTTTTTTTTTAAACCCTTAACTTCTGTGTATTGGCTCCTAGGTGGAAGAGTGGTATGGGTGGGCAATGGGGGGTCAAGTGACTTGCCCAGGGTCACACAGCTGGGAAGTGTCTGAGGCCAGATTTGAACCTAGGACCTCCCGTCTCTAGGCCTGACTCTCAATCCACTGAGCTACCCAGCTGCCCCCTTCTTTTTCCTTTCTTTTAACTTGAAAAATTGTTAAAATTGGGCACTATAACTGTGGCAAAGCTTTGTTCCAAGTTTTAGGTTCTTTTTGCATCTGCCTTTAGAACTATCTCTGGGGAATCTCTAAGTTTTCAGTTCTTCTAAAGTGGTAGGCATTAAGGAAAAATATGTTTAATATTCTCCTGGCTTGTGCTCCGGTGTGTGAGCAACCACAAGTATTATTTTCCATCCTGGAACTGTGACCAGGGTCCCTTGCACCCTTGCAGCCCCAAGTACTAGTGCTCCTCCTCACCCTGAGATAACAACCCACGATTATCATCTGGATCTAAATGTGGGCAATATGACAAGAATCTTGCACCCAGAACTAGCAAAGGGATCCCTGTAATCTCTTTCCAAGCAATTGTCAACCGCTCCTCCCCTATCCATCTGCGGCTGAAAGATCAAGAAAGCTTTGCTGTGGATTCAGCCTCCCCCAGAGCCTGTTGCCAAGGTGGTCATGCATTGGTGAACTGTTTTTTTTTTCACTTTATTTCCTCAATTTTATTTTGTTTGTTCAAATTCTTTTTTTTTAGACATTTATTAATATTCGTTTTTAATCTGTTTACATACTTTATGCCCCTACTTTCCCCTTCACCCCCTGCTCTCCCCCCACCCATGGCCAACGCACATTTCCACTGGTTGTAACAAGTGTCCTTGTTCAGGGTCTATTTCCCATTCATGTCCGCCTCAGTCCATGCATTCAAGCAATTGTTTATCTTATACGTTTCTTCTCCTGCAGTCCTTGGTGAACTGTTTTGCATTCTACTTCTACCCTGGCACAATAGATATTTTATGCTGTCCTTCTAAGTTGTTTGGGATGAAAAATTATTTCACCCCATTTTTTTGTGGGTTATGCTGCTTCGAAATTTGTTTTGAGCCATTACATCAGAGTTCTTTTGAGGGCTTCTTGTAGAGATCATATGGGTCTATGTACCTTCTTTGCCACCTTCTTTAAAATTTCTTTATAATTATTAACACAATTTTATATATAAAATCCTTAATCCAATATTGAGAGGTTATTACTAAACTATAATCAAAGCCTGTATATCCCAGGGAAAAAAGAGAAAGAGAAGAAAAAAATCATCTATGTGTATTCAATTTAACTTGAAGGATGGTCAATACTTTGTTTTACTTTTTCAATCCTATTCTTAATTACATTCAGGATTGAAAAAAATGGTGTGTGTATGAGTATATATATATATATATATATATCATCCAGGAATATTACATTTATCTGTGCTTTTGTCAGTGTTCTTAATATAAATTATTGGAGGCCAATTTTATATATATGTATATATAATTTATAATATATGTATATTATATGCATATATATGCTTGTTTTTAGAGAAAACTGTCTAATCTTGTTTCTTTTCTCAAAGTGAAATTTACTACTCCATTAACATATAATGTTTATATGAAATTTGAAACTTAACATTTTTGTCTATAGTACTTCACATCTTTGAAACTTTCTCCTATAGAGAATATATATGTATGTTTCCATAGATTCATCTATATGTACATATATATATGTATGTACTCATATCATCTAGAAAAGAGGTAGCACTATGTAGATCTGCTTCTACATACATTAGCAATGAAGCAATGGTTAATCTATGAGACAAAATCACATCTTTTAAGTCAACCTTGCAAGCCCCCCTTACTTTATTTAATTTATTTATTTAAACCCTTACCTTCTGCCTTAGAATTAATACTGTTTTGGTTCCAAGACAGAAGAGTGGTAAGAGCTAAGAAATGGGGGTCAAGTGACTTGCCCAGGGTCACACAGCTGGGAAGTGTCTGAGGTCAGATTTGAACCCAGGACCTCCCATCTCTAGGCCTGGCTCTCAATCCACTGAGTTACCCAGCTGCTCCCCAGCTCCCCCTTACTTTAGCTATGAAAGGTCCTAGTTTCTCACTAAGCCACTTTATTATTTTAGGATTTTACAAAATGCTTTCAGAAAGACTGATAGCACATATGCCTACTATGGGAGGACTTCGTGGCTCTTGGAAGAGGCTGGTCCCTAGTCCTACGTGACTCTTTGTGTCCAGAAAAGTGGCCTCTGACCTGGGCTGAGGTCAAGTCTGTACGTCCAGACAGAACCAGAAGGAGTGAGGTCAGTGGCTTTATAAAAGAGGAGACCGAGGAAGAGAGAGCTCTCTTTTGGGGCTTTTCTGCTCTTGGTGCTCTTGGGCGAGAGAACCTTGTTGGTGTGGACAATTTTGGCTAGTGAATGGAGACAATCATGGCAATCTCAGATTAATTAGTTGATATTAGATGATCATGTGATTCTCCCTCTCTCTGTCTCTCTGTCCTTTTCTCTCTCTTTTTCTCTCTGTCTCTGTCTCTCTTTCTCTGTCTGTCTGTCTGTCTGTCTCTGCCTGCCTATCTGTCTGTCTCCCTATCTCTGTCTCTATTTCTCTCTGTCTCTTTCTTTGTCTCTCTCACTTTCTCTTTCTGTCTCTCTCTTTCTCTGTCTCTCTTTCTCTGTCTGTCTGTCTGTCTCTGCCCGCCTGTCTGTCTGTCTTCCTCCCTCCCTCTCTCTGTCTCTTTCTCTCTCTTTGTGTCTCTCTCTGTCTCTGTCTCTGTCTCTGTCTATCTCTCTCTCTCTCTCTGTCTCTTTCTCCTCCCCTTCTCTTTCCCTTTTACTAATAATTATAAATTAATATACAAATCTCCAGAGAATTTTAATCATAACAACATATCAGATAAGGGGTAGGGGGGGTTTATGGTCCATTTCACAATCAATAAGATATTATTATTATAGATTTTAGAGCAAAGTATACCCAGTTAAATACTTAACATTATTTAAACATTGTGATCACAGTGTCCAACAATTCAATTAATAATCTAACAGCACTCAGATTAAAAGAGAAGTTAATTTTCTAGGATACAATTATATCACTGTCCAGGTGACAGTTTTCAAATTCACAGCATTTCTTTTTTTTTAAACACTTATCTTCCGTCTTGGAGTCAATACTGTATTGACTCCAAGGCAGAAGAGTGATAAGGGTAGGCAATGGGGGTCAAGTGACTTGCCCAGGGTCACACAGTTGGGAAGTGTCTGAGGCCAGATTTGCACCCAGGACCTCCCGTCTCTAGGTCTGGCTCTCAATCCACTGAGCTACCCAGCTGCCCCTCCACAGCATTTCTTATACAAAGATTTTCCCCAAATCACAATACAAGAAAAATTAGAAACCTTATATAATAACAGAAATAATATAATTTTTAAATTAAAAATAATGTAAATCATTTGAATATATCTCCAGATCATAAAGAAAATGACTTTATCCATCTATCAACTTAGCATTTTATACAAATTGCATTTAAAACCCAGCATAATTAAACTTTTCATTCTTATTCATGACGTTTCCAAACACATTGCTTTAATACTAAATGTCAAGTGTATTTATCCATATTATTAGAATAGAATAGTATATTAGAAGGTCAGACATCATAATTCACCCAAATAGAATACATCTCACTTTAAATGAAACCACATTATAATTGAGTTTTAGGACAAACTCAAATAAAATCTGGATTTACAATCACAAAAGTTATTATTCCAAATCTCATTTTTCCCCCAAGGATTGGTACCTATCAATACCTCAAATTATGTGGCTCACTGCTTTCCTTTCTTGATTATCTGATTTTATCTCTGTAATCCCAACATGACCAGGACTGAAAAGACATAGAGAAAATATTTTATGATTGGGGTTTTTTTTTTAAACTAATCTCCCACTGAAAGCCTAAAGTGAAAATTAGTACTGCTTCCTGGGACAGAGAGTTTAACAGCAGATTACAGAAAGCCAGAACTGCTTCAAGTATGAAACTTTTTTAATCTTCCCCAGCACACTAAATGCTTTGGCTATAACTTTTCAGCAGTCTTTCTAGCTGCTACATTTTCCCTTTGGAAATCTTTCTAGATAGGAGATTCCATAAACAACTCTAAACAGGACACAAGACAAAAAAAAAACCAGACAAAACAATAAGACAAACACATACTTGCTAGCTTCATTATCTCCTGCTGGGAAAAAAAAAATCTCAAAGCCTTTAATTTGCCATCAAATGTGGGACCCATTTGGATTTCTATATATTTTAGAATAATTTTAGTCACTCCCTTCCCTCCAATCCTTTTATGGAAAGTTCTAGATAAATGAGATTTCCCTAAGGGGGTTTCAATTTAACACATTCTTCCCTTGATTTCATGCCAAAAGAAAAAAAAATTTTTTTAATAACCCTCACCTTCTGAATTGGAGTCATTACTGTGTAGGCTCCAAGGCAAAAGAGTGGTAAGGGTGGGCAATGGGGGTCAAGTGACTTGCCCAGGGTCACACAGCTAGGAAGTGTCTGAGGCCAGATTTGAACCTAGGACCTCCTTTCTCTAGGTCTGGCTTTCAATCCACTGAGCTACCCAGCTGCCCCCCCCTCCCAAAAAGAAATTTTATCCAAGGAAGATTCCTTTAGTATTTTACTATTACTACAATCCACTGGTTCCTTAAAGGGAATATCTTCAATATTTTATTATTACTGGAATCTAGTTCCCTTCAAGAGAGTATTTCTTAAACCATAATTCCATTAAAGAGAGTATCCTTTCCCAGGATGGGTAGGAGTAAACTATCCCCAGCAATGTCAGGGGAAACCTTACCTTAGTTCAGAAGAATTTGAAATTAAGGTGGGAGCCCGACTTCCAGGGTCAATCTTACACAAAGAAGTCCAAGGGAGAAAAAAATCCAGGACTCTCAAAGGAGTTTTGCTGAAAGGTTATTATCCTAGGGGTCTGTTATCCTGTCTTGACCTGGCTTGGCTAACCAAAAGATGGGTCCATCTGAAATAAGTGAGGAAACAAAAATTTAACCTTCCAAGCAGATTTGAGAGATGCGTGTCAATTGCATAACTGGGACCAAGTCTCCCCAACTCGGCACTGGATCTCAAATACAGGAGGAGACAGATTTTTTTGCATTTAAAAAAAAAAAAAAGAAAAGAAAAAGAAAATGAGCTCTAGACCAGTATATAAGATTAGGAAATCTGATTTACATTTGGAAGAAAGACTAGGGACTTTCCAAATTAGAAGGGGAAAGCATATTGGTGCAATTCCCTGAAATTGGAAAAAGAGGGATCCCCCTCTTCTATAAATGATTGTATTCAATCAAAGGAAATATAGACCAGCACAGGGCCGGTTTTCAGATAAGACGTATGGGTTGCTTGAGATTTATAACTGTGAGAAAACTCCTTGCATCAGTCTTTAGATTTCACTGGGGTTTCTGGTCAGCATGACCTAGATCCTTAGATAAAGGTCTCTAAGCAAGAGGTTGAGGTGGTCTAGTTTTCCAGCTATGCAGGGCCAGTTTCAAACAATATAATAATTTTTTCCCCCAATTCCCATAATTGAATAAGATTTTCTCATCAGACAGAAATTGGACAAGACTAATATTTGAATAGAATGGGACCTGAGCTGGCTCCAGAATTGAGTCACAAGATGGAATCAGTGTGGTTCACTCACATATCATAGCTACTTAACAAATGCTTATTTGCAGCCCGACAGCCTCTTTGGGCCTCAGTTTCCTTACCTGTAAAACTAAAGGATTGGACCGAATGGCCTCTAAGTTACATTCTAGCTCTAGACTTCTTCTATTTTCATTCTTCAATTTTTGTCCATAAGGAAAAACACAGGCAGCATGTTGGGTTACGTTTCAGAATCCGAAAGTATCTGAAGGAGCTAGAAGGTTGCACTGAAGCTGAGAAAGCAAAATTTAATTGATATTAATATACACGCAATTCTGTGCTGTGAAACACTAGGATTCTCGAGCAGTCAGTGTTGCTTATACCACTGGGGTTGGGTGGATGACTGACGAATTTCTCAAGCTATTTCTCAAAGCTTGATCTGTGCTATCTGGCTTCAAAGTGAAGAAAAAGCACCCCTCTCTATACCAGCTAACTACTATTTGAATTTACCAAGTGCCCAGGCTTATCCTAATGTGCCAGATTTTGCTTTTAAAGTCTGAGGGGGCATCCTGGGTTCAAATCTAGCCTCAGACACTTCCTAGTTGTGTGACCCTAGGCAAGTCATTTAACCCCCATCCCTTAGTCCTTGCTACTCTTCCTCCTTGGAACCCATATATAGCATTGATTCTAAGATGAAAGGTAAAGGTTTAAAAAGAAAGTTTAAGGGAGAGTCAAAGAGAAGCAGGATGGCTTTGAAAGTAACATGCTGAATTTATTATATATTATGCAATATATTTGTAATATCTGTTATATATATGCTTTTTTAAAAAGCAAGTGTTACAAAAAAGACATCTTCTTTTTCTCTTCTGCTATTTATGTGAATATACTCATTTTAAGTGGTGTTTGGTAAGTTCAAAAATAAATAAAAGTCTAAAGGAATGGCTGAACTCTCCCGAATAACTCATATTTCCCTTGGTTTTTCAACCCACTTAGAATCCCAATTTGGCTTCCCAACCTAGAGGAGCTGCAAAGAATCACTCAACTTAAATATAAATTCACTTAATATAATAAAAATGTGTATAGTATGTATATATATTACATTATTACATGTAATATATTACAAAACGTAATAGTCTAAAATGTTCATCTTAAATTTTTTTTAATTTTTAAATAAAAAATATATTTTTTAACTTGAAAAAAAAAACATTTCTAACATCCCTCCCTTAGATCCTCTATGTCCATTGCCATTGGAACAGATATACACAGTGCTGTGTGAAGAGAGTTCTTATTCAGCATTCTTAGTCTCAAAGGTCAAAAGTAGGTAGAAGTCTTGTTCTTGGTCATTACGAATGGCTTACATCATTTCACTGCTCCCACAGATATTGCCTTGACCCACACAGGTGATACCTACATCCTAAGAGTTCAGCAGACACTTGAACATTTCCCAGTTGCTCACGTAATTAGGTCTTTTCTCCATTTCTTCTCTTGATGTATTATCACACATGCAACCAGAGCCCTGCAAAGTGTCATCAAAAAAACAGTTTGGTCCTAGAAAATCATTTTTACAGAATATAAAGAGAGTATTGTCATAGAAAGCTATTCTTCACATTAATGTCTTCTTGAGCTTATTCTATTTTGATACTTACATCTCTCTTTAACATCCCAAATCCAGAGAATGTGGAGGAAAAACAAATATAGGCTATAAAACAGAAAGCTGATTCAGCAAGGGTTACATCAAGATTTTTTATTTCGGTTGAAGAAGAAACAGCTTTATAAGCAAAAAATGGGGGAAATATGGCTAGATAGTAATTTGTTTGAAAAAGATCTGGGGATTTTAGTAGACCACAAGCTCAGCATAAGTCTAGTTGATAGTGTGACAACCTGACCAAAAAAGAAAGAAAAACAACAAAAATTCTTCAATTTTGGATTGCACTAAGAAAGGCAGTCTCAGAAAATGGGAGTCCTATTCTTCTCTGCTATGGGCAAACTCTAACAACAGTATTGTGTAGTATTCTGGGAATTACATTAAAAGAAAATAACCTGTACCTTTTGTCTTAGAACTGATACTAAGTATCAGTTCCAAGGCAGAGGAGCAGTAAAGGCAAGGCATTTGGGGTTAAGTGACTTGCCCAGGGTCACAGAGTCAGGAAATATCTGAGGTCAGATTTGAATTCAGGTCCTCCTGTCTCCGGGTCTGACTCTTTATCCATTGAGCCACCCAGTTGCCCTTTGTACAACTTGTTAATATCTTTATTAAAATGTGGTTCCTAGGAGCAGCTGGGTGGCTTTTTACCTTTCCTTTCTCATAAAATACAATGAAGTATCACTGAGGTCTCATTGACCACTTGCAACTATGGCTATTTTTCATTAGCTCATACTCAGATACCACATCTTGGTATCCTTAGGATTTGAAAAAATTGTCATCAATCTCTGGTTCCTGGAAATTATTAACAACAGCGTTAAAAACCCTCTAAGAGCCCTTCAGGCTAAACTGTCTTCACCCCCTACTCTGACATTGCTCTGGATCTCTCCTTCATCTCTCAGGGAAGAGTCTATGTCTTGATCAACATCTCTTACTAAACCTACATCAGTCAGTTCAGAATTAGGGAAGCAAACCTATACATCATTAGGACCTTTTTGCCTTCACCACACGTTACCTTTGTAGCTCAGACATGGCACTGTTCTGAAACTCTTCCCAGGTGTTCTCTCTCTCTCTCTCTCTCTCTCTCTCTCTCTCTCTCTCTCTCTCTCTCTCTCTCTCTCTCTCTCTCTC
>NC_058135.1:227384261-227397931 GCF_016433145.1 Gracilinanus agilis | reverse complement strand
TTCTCCCTTCCTCTCCTTCTCCTTCTCCCTTCCTCTCCCTCTCCTTCTCCCTTCCTCTCCCTCTCCTTCTCCCTTCATCTCCCTCTCCTTTTCCCTTCTTCTCCCTCTCCTTCTCCCTTTCTCTCCCTCTCTTTCTCCCTTCCTCTCCCTCTCCTTCTTTTCTCTCCTCTTTCTCCCTCTCTCCCTCTCTCCCCCTTTCCTCTCCCTTTCTCCCTCTCTTTTCCCTCTCCCTCCCTCTCTGTGGCATGGGGCTCACTTACTCACTCACTAATAATGACAGGTCAGAGTGCTTGAACTCTTTCTCGAGGTCCTAGGATAACCCTGGTTTTGGAGACGACATACTTCTATTACTCACTACTGTAGCTTTTGAGGTCCCATTGTGTTTTCCATTTGTACAAAACAAACAAAAAACAACACAGCCACAATGACACTATTAGCTCTTAAACATGAAACATTTACTCAATAAGCCAAAGCAAAAATAATCACATTTGCTCAAAAGAAGGCAAGAGAATTAATTAATAATACTCATAAACCTGGATCATATTTTCTTTCTCCCCTGCCATGCTCACAGTGTCAGCAAAGGACAGTGGGTACACACAAACCTATCTAGAAAGGGTATGACTTGGGAAACCCATGTGTCTAGAGAAATGAATGACTACATATGGCAGATCTTGTCATTTGTTTCTTTATTTTTTATTATTATTTTTTTAAAAATCTTACCTTCTGCCTTGGAGTCAATACTGCATATTGGTTCCAAGGCAGAAGAGTGGTAAGGGCTAGGTAATGGGTATCAAGTGACTTGCCCAGGGCCACACAGCTAGGAAGTGTCCGAGACCAGATTTGAACCTAGGACCTCCCATCTCTAGGCCTGGCCCTCAATCCACTGAACCACCCAGCTGACCCCTTTTAAAGGACAGTCTATGCCATGAATACCTGCTGATCAAAACTACTTCTTTGCTCTCTTCTCCCCTTCTGGTCTTTCCAGCTCTCCTAGTGAGCAAAATCTATTGAAGCAGTGATAAGATCTTTTAGTAAGTAGCCAACCTTGTCAGAGTTCTGAGAAAGTGTTCCTCTCTTTTAGTTACATGCAGTTTTCTTGAGCTAAGGAACTGCTTTCATATGTGTTCTGAAGAGTTTCTTCCTCCAAAGTTCTAAATACTGATAAGCCCATGTACCCTTTCCCTATAGAGGTCTCTAAATAACAGGAGATTCTGTTTTACCCAATCAGCTCTCCAAAAAGTCATTCCTTTTCTCTAAACAAAACAGATGTAAAGCTGAGAGGGATAGCTAACACACTAGATGACTGGGTTGGATCAAAAAGGATCTTGACAGTCTAGCCCAGTGATTCCCAAAGTGGGCGCTACCGCCCCTTGGTGGGTGCTGCAGCAATCCAGGGAAGTGGTGATGGCCACAGGTGCATTTATCTTTCCTATCAATTGCTATTAAAATTTAAAAAAAAATTAATTTCCAGAGAGCTAAGTAATATTTTTTCTGGAAAGGGGGCGGTAGGCTAAAAAAGTTTGGGAACCACTGGTCTAGAGTCTACTGGGATAAAATCTAGTATGATAAAATTTAATAGGATAGGTGTAAAAGTCTTATACTTGCACAAAAAAGTCAACTCTACAAATATGAACTGAGGAAGTTATGGATAGATTGTAATTATTCTGAAAACCAGTATGATGTGGAAGCTAAAAAAGTACTGTAGGCTTAGGCTACACCAAAAAGGGCATGGTTTCCAGGAATAAAGAGGGGATAATTCTCCTATTGTCTGCCATTATCTGGACTCATCTTAAGAAAGTCAATAATAAACTGGCAACTGTCCAGAGTTGAGCAACAAAGACTATGAAGGACCTTACATTCATGACACATAAAGACTGATTGAAGAAATTGGGGCATGTTTAGGCTGGAGAAAAGATTCAGGGAGCACACAATAGCTGTTTTCAAATATTTGAAAGGTTATTTGAAGGTGCATGAGGGACTAAATTTATCCCATTTGGCCACAGAGGTCAGGACTAGGCAAATAGGTGAAAATTCCAGAGATAAATTTAGATTCAGGGTTAGAGAAAATCCCTAACAATTAAAGCTTTGTTTTAATTTCTGAATTGAATGGCTTGCCTTGAAAAGTGATGGGTTCCCTGCCACTGGTAGTTTTCAAGCAAAGTCAGAACCACCATTTGCTGGGCATGTTATGGTAGGGATTCTATCCCTCCAAAAAACTTTAAAATAATGTCACATGTAAAATTTTGGAGTTGCAGAGCCAACAAAAGGTCAGAGTGAGACATTTTTCCAGCCTAAGAAAACTTAGAGGGTCCACAAGGGGTCTATGTCACTAGGGTGGATAACTTTCAGGGGTGCATACACAAGGCAGTAGCAACAGTGGCCACAGCAGCAGCAGCAGCAGCTTTGTGTGTTCTCAGCCAAGAGAAGGTAATGAGTAGGTGGCAGTTGAGGTCCCATCTAATTCTTGAATTTGGCAGTTCTGCCTGCCTTTCCAGCTCTGTTTCTCCCTCACTAACCAGGGAGAGCAGAAAGGTTGGCTCTCTCTTAGGCTATAGATAGTGTTAGAGGGTAATCCTTTCTTTTTCCAATCAGTTTTCAGCAAAGCAATGTCTTCCAATCAACACAGATCTCAACAAAATATCTACATATCCTTCCTCAGGATCACACAAGGTTTAGAAGATTCCACATTAAAGAATTAGAAGGCTTGCAATATGATATTCTGGAAGGCAAAGGAGCTAGGATTACAACCAAGAATTATTTACTCAGCAAAACCAAATATAATCCTTCATGGGAGAAATAGATATTTAATGAAATGGAGGACTTTTAAGCATTCCTGATAAAAAGACCAGAGCTGAAAAGAAAATTTGACATTCAAACACAAGACTCAAGGGAAACATAAAAGGATAAACATGAAAGAGAAATCATAAAGAACTCAATATGGTTAAACTGTTTATATTCCTATATGGGAAGATGATTCATATAAATTTTTTTATCATTTTATCATATATTAGAGCAATAAGGAGTTTTCACAACTAGAGGATATGGGTGTGAGTAGATTATATTGGCATGATCTCTTGCCCCAAATTCCACACCTCCCCTCAAAAAAAGGATTGAGAAAGAAGAATGCATTGGGAGAATGGGGAAGAGAGAGGCAAATGGGGAAATTTTTTTACATAAAAGAGGCATGTAAGGATGAGCTTTTACAATGGAGGGGGATTTGGTGGCAGGCAATGGTTGAATCTAACTCTCATCATAATTCATTCAAAGAAGGAAATCTGCACATGCAGACACTTAGTTGTGTATAGAAATCTATCTTACCCAACAGAGAAAGTAGGTGATCATAAAAAAGATTAAGGGAGGCAATGGTCAGAAGCAAAATAGATTTTTAAAGAGGGATAGGTTAAAAATAGAGAAAAAAGAATAAACAGAAGAAAGTGGGATGGAGGGAAATAGACAATTAGTAATCACTACTGTGAATTTTAATGGAATGAGCTCAACTATAAAATGAAAACAGACAGCAGAATGAATTAGAAATCAGAATCCAATAATGTGTTATTTACAAGAGACATATTTGACATAGAAAGTATATGGAGTTAAAATAAAAAGCTGGAGCGGAATCTAACATGTTTCAGCTGAAGTAAAAAAGGCAGGGTTATCAGTCATGATCTCAGCAAAGATAGATGTAACAATAAAGAGAGTCAATAACCAAAGTTATGATAGAGGGGAGATTGAGAGAGTCTATGATGGTGAGTCTCTCTTCCAGCTTTCCCCTGGGGCCAAATATACACTGAGAAACTTTAAGGGGGTGTCACCCTGAAACTGGGTGACCTGGGTGGTCATGCTGCCCCTCAGGAGTTGGGAGCAAGGCTTCCCTAAAAAAGGAGGTATGTGGTACCCCAATATAATCCTGAATAAGGATGGGGTTCACACAAACCTCCCCCTAGTCAGTTATATTCACAGCAGGTGGTCTGACTTCAAGATGGAGGTAGCCAGACCAAGCTGTGGTTCCCCTCTCCCTTATTGTCTCTCAGGCACACTGGAATGCTATCTGACTGATGAATGACTTTGGGGAGGGATTGGGGAAAGGGGTAAAGGGCAGAGGGAATTTGGGGTGCCCTCTTCACATTGCTATGGGGTCCATCACTTGGGTGGGATCCCTAGTGGTTCCCACACCTAAGCTTCTCCCCTCACTCCTTCTTCTGTTTTTCTATTTCTATCCTTTTCTATAAATGCAAGGTTTGACTGAAAAAGGGTCTCTCGGCAAGGCTGGGTAATGGGTGAAGGAGACTAAGAAATTGCTCCCAAAATGGAGTCCAAAACCTTAGCTAACTTGATGATTGAAGTCTTGATGGGTGAGATGCAAAGGAATGTCTTTGATCAGAGAATCAGGGTTTCAATTTCCACTAGAAGATCCTCAGGAAGCCCTCAGAACTGGATCCGAGCTGGGATGTCCTCCTCCTCCCTCTCCTCCCCGTCCTCTGGAGAACTTCCCAGAATTCCCTCTGGTCTCAACTGTCTCTAACTGTCAGTAACTCCTTCTCTGGCTCCTTTTGTCCCATTCCCCTTGCACAAATCCCATCCTTACATAGATCTAATTAAAAGAGATAATCACAGAAACTACACTTTGCTAAAAGGTACCATAGACAAAGAGCAATGGATAGAGCCCTGGATCTGGAATCAAAAAGATCTAAGTTAAAATCCAACCTAGGATACTTCTTAGCTATGTGACCTTGGGTAAGTCACTTAACCCAAATTTGCCTCAATTCCTCACCTATAAAATGGGAACACACTAGAAAAGGCAATTGAAAACTACTCCAGTATCTTTGCCAAGAGCCACATGTTAACAGATGGTATTCATTTCCACATTAAGCATAACTAATAGATAAGTTGCTGTCCCTAACCTCCTTCCTAGGTTGCCTACTGTTCTGGTACTTCTGTGTAGGTCCCCTCTCTATTCTGTACTTTTGATATCTACAGACTGCATAATCTGAAACCTGGGCTGATTATGGCCATCTCCAGTCCCTAATGAGTCAGACTATGCAGATGGTCTCTATTCTCTTGGTTTTCATATCTGCATTATTAGGAAGGAAAGAGATTTTCCCTCCCCATATCTGGACAAAGGTATCCCTCAGTCTGAGTCAATATTTCCCAACCTTAAGTGGGTACCAAAAAGCAGTTTTCTCTTCATGTGAAACAATCTAGATCCTCCCAGATGGACCATCATCTGGCACCAATTGTATATGCAGTTGATAGACTGGTCTTCAATTTCCTTGACATATCATGTTGGTCCTCTTGGTTGACTTTACCATGGGAAGCAGATGGTTGTGGTATATCAAATTTGTGGGGCCCCAACTATTTTTTCAGGGGTTATTTTGTTTGCCTGCATGAGTATCAGATTCTTCCAATGGTTTGTACTTGAAGACTCACCAATAATCTACCATCTTTGTTTTCCCTGGGCACAAAGATTTTTTTAGTAGGGCTCTATCTCAGGGGTGAAGTTCCTGATAGAAAATCCAAGCATTATACAGCTGTCTTTTCCTCTCTGATATCTTCTGAGCTGAGATTATAACTAGACGATAGACTTCATTCACTTGATCTCTCAGCTGATAGATGTACTGATTGTGAGAACTCACATCATCATTCTTCAAGATGTCAAAATGTGAACCAATTGGTAAATGTGACTTTCTCCCAAACATCAGGAGATGCAGGGTAAAGCCATATTTGTAATCCACCAAGCCTTCTGCTTAGACCTGAGTATTCCCGATATTCTCAACAATGTGACCAAAATGTCAGAGGTAGTCCACCCCTTTGCAGAAGTAACAATTCTTTGGGTAGAGAACATTGCATATTGTATCAGATTCAAGAAAAATAGGAATTGGTCTCAAGCCCAAAAAGATTGAATGGAGGAGTTCAAAAAGGGTTTTAAAAACCAAACGAGAAGTAGAAGAAAAATTAGGAAGAGAAATGAAAGTGATATGGGAAAATCATGAAAAAAAGAGTCAATAGCTTGGTAAAGGAGACCCAAAAAATTACTGAAGAAAATACCTAAAAACAAACAAAGAAACAAAACAAACAAAAAACAAACAAACAGAAAAAAGCCAATTAGTAAAAGAAGCACAAAAATCCAATAAAGAGAAGAACTTCTTAAAAAAGCAGAATTGGTCAACTGGAAATAGATATTCAAAAATTCATTCAATAGTAGAATTTCTTAAAAGGCAGAATTGGCCATATGGAAAAACAGTTACAAAAATTCACTGAGGAAAAGAACTCTACAAAGATCTTGGTGAAGAAAATAATGCTTTAAAATTAGAATTGGACAAGTGGGAGTTAATGACTCCATGAGACATCAAAAAGCAATCAAAGTCAAAAGAATTTAAGAAATAGAAGAAAATGTGAAATAGCTCATTGGAAGAATTACTGACCTAGAAGGTAAATCTAGGAGAGAAAATCTAAAAATTATTGACTATGTGAAATCTATGATGAAAAAGAGCTTAAACAAGAAAATTATAAAAGAAAACTGCCCTAACCTTCTAAAACCAGAGGGTAAAACAGAAATTGAAAGAGTTCACCAGTCAATCACTTCCTGAAAGAGATTTCAAAAGGATAACTCTCAGGAATATTATAACCAAATTCCAAAATTCCCAAGTCAAGGAGAAAATACTTCAAATGGCCAAAAAGAAATAATTCAAATAAAGTGGAGGCACAGTCAGGATAACACAAGATAGTAGGCTTCAACATTAAAGGATTGGAGGGCCTAGAATATGATCTTCCAGGGGCAAAACAGCTAGTACTTCAACCAAGAACCATTTACTCACCAAAACTGAGCATCATCTTTCAGGGGAAAAATTGGGTATTCAGTGAAATAGACGACTTTCAAACACTTCTGATGAAAAGACTATAGCTGAATGGAAAATTTGACTCACAAATACAAGACTCAAGAGAAGCATGAAAAGGTAAACCTCATTGAATGCCTTTTGATTTCTTTTTCCTGTTGAATATGATGGAATAATATAAAAAATAAAATTAAGGTATGAAAAAGAGGAATGTATTGGGAGGAGGGGGAAGAGGAAACTAGAATGAAGTTAATAATCACACATGAAATAGGCATGAAAGAGCTTTTACATTGGAATGAAAGATGGAGGGAGGTGAAGAGGGGAGAACATGTGCCTTATCCTCATTGTAATTGATTCAATGAGAGAAGAACATATACAATCAATTGGGTATAGAAATCTATCTTACTCTACAGGAAAGTTGGAAGGGAAGGGGATCAGAGAAGGGGGATAGGGCTAATAGAAAAGAAGGAAAATTGAGAAAGATGATGGTCATAAACTAAACAGGGGGAAATGGGATGGAAAGTAGTACATAGTAATCGCAATGGTGCAAAAATTTTCTACAAGTCTCTAATAAAGGCCTCATTTCTTAAAAACGTAGAGAAATTAATTGAATATATAAAAATAGGAGTCATTCCCCAATTGATAAATGGTAAAAATGTGCAAAAAAGCAATTTTCAGACAAAGTAATTAAAGCTCTGTATCGTCATGTGAAAATATGTTTGAAACCAGTATTAATTAGATAAATGAAAATTAAAACAACTCCGAGGTGCTGTCTCACAATTTGGCTATTATTACAGAAGAGGAAAATGACAAAAATTGGAGGCAATATGAGAAAAATGAGACTTTAATGCATGAGAGGGGGAGTTGCAAACTGATTCAATCAGTCTGGAAAGCAAGTTGGACCTATGCCCAAAGGGCTATAACAGTACATATTCTTTGACCCAGCAATATCTTTGCCAAGTTTGTATCCCAAAGAGATAAAAAAACAAAAAGGGGAAGGACCTCTATGTATAAAAATACTTAAAGCAGCTCTTTTTGTGGGAGCAAAGAACTGGAATTTGAAGGGATACCCATCAATTGGGGAATGGCTAAGTCTTAGTGTATGATTATAATGGAATACTATTGTGCAGTAAGAAAGGAAGAGCAGGAGGAGCTCAGAAAAACCTGGAAAGACTTACACAAACTGAAGTAGAGTGAAGTAAGCAAAACCAGGAGAGCATCGTACACAGTGGCAACAATACTGTATGATGAATAGCTGAATAACTTAGCTATTCTCAGTAATACAGTGATCTGAAACAATCCTAAGGAACTCATGATAAAAAATGCCATCTGCTTCCAGAGAAAGAACCGATGGAGCCAGACCAAAGCAAACATTTTTCACTTTCTTAAGTTTTTTTGTTTGATTTTTTTTTCCACAAAAGGATTAATATGGGGAAATGTTTTACATGATTGCACATGTAAAATCTTTATGAGATTGCCTTTCTTCTCAGTGGGAGGGTAGGAGTGAGGATAGGAAGGAGGGAGAAAATTTTAGACTCAGCATTTTTTGGAAAATGTTGGAAACTGTTTTCATGTGTAACTGGGGAAGAAAATCAAACTAGATTAAAGGAAAAAAGCTATGGTGGTGGATAGCCTTCAGGAAAACATGGTATATAGTTCTAAGCTTCTTGATTCCCTCATTTTTTAGAGAAACTGAGTTACAGAGCAGTTAAGTAGCTTTTCAAGGTCATCTAGTGACTAAGTGTTTGAAATGGAATCAGATGATGGGAGTGATTCTGATGGTCTCTCTGATCCTTTCCAGATCTAAATCTGTAATCCTATGATTTTATAAATCTGTCTCAGCTGAGTACATGGGAATATTGGTAGAGAAAGTCACCATGAAGGGATTTTTCTGAAGACTGGTGTTTTTTTTTCCTCCCTTGAAAAGGCTGGCAGAAATCTGGTGCAACTTTACACCTAGCAGATGTCCAATATAACAGTAAAGGAAAATAATAATTGTTGGAGGGAATGTGGCAAAATTGGGACACTAATGCATTGCTGGTAGAGTTTTGAATTGATCCAAGCATTCTGGAGGCAATTTGGACTATGTCTAAAGGACTTTAAAAGAGTGCGTGTCCTTTGATCCTGTAATACCACTACTAGGTTTGTATCCCAAAGAGATTAAAACACGGGAAAGGTTCTGTTTGTACAAAAATATTTATAGCTGAGTTTTTTGTGGTGGCAAAAAAAAAAAGGAAAATGAGGGGGTGTCCCTTGATTGGGAAATGGCTGAATAAATTGTGGCATTTGATGGCGATGTAATACTATTGTGTTATAAGGAATGATGAACTGCTTGATTTCTATAAGAACTGGAAAGAAGTACATGAAGTGAAGTGAAATAAGAACCAGGAGAACATTGTACACAGAAACTGAAACATCGTGGGACAAGCAAATGCAATTGACTCTGCTACTAATAGCAATGCAATGATCCAGGGCAAACCCAAAAAATTTATGAAAAAGAATGCTATCCACATCAAGAGAAAGAAGTGTGGGAGCAGAAATGCAGAAGAAAACATGTGATTTATCACTTGGTTGTATGGATTTATGATTTGGGGTTTTGGTTTTAAAATATTACTCTCTTACAAAAATGAATAATATAGAAATAGGTTTTGAGTGATAATATATGTATAATCCAGTGGAATTGCTTGTCAGCTCCAGGAGGGGGGAGGGAAAAGGGGAGGGAGACAACAGGAATCAAATAACCATGGGGAAATTTTTTAAAATTAAATTAATTAATGAAAAAAATAGAAATCAGGTGCAATACAAGTCCACTAAGGTACTCCCCTGTTCAGTACAGCACTACTGCATGAACAGACAGTTCTGGAACCGTATTTTATACAAGAGTGAAGGAGCTAATTCCAGAAAGACTATGCAAGGTCAGTCAGTAGTTCTCAGACCAAAACTTGGCAGAGTATAAGACTATACAGGCAGTGCAGTAAGTCCTGCAGGTGTTCTAACAACTTCTCTTCCTCTCCCTTCTCCCAGTAAATTACTCTTGTCCTTGAAGAAGATATCGAGTTCTCTAATGATATTTTGTACATTTATTTAACTTGTCTGTGTGGAAAAGTAACAAATGTTTGCAGGAGCAGATGGACTGAAATAGAAAGTGATATGCTAGAGGAAAAACCAATTTTAAATCCATCCCTAACAAGGGAAAATAAGGGCTGTCCATGATAATAATGTGTTCTGTAGTTTGAGAAAAATACATCTCTACTGAAGAAGAGGAGCAGGTGTATGGTTTTTTTTTGTATTGTTTTGTTAATGCCCTTTTTTTTGTTGCTTCTTGTTTTGAGAAAGGTAGTTTTATATTGAAATTGTGGTTTTTTTCCCTCCCTCTTCTCTTGCTTTCTCATGCTCAACACATAGGAGGCCTTTAATAAATGCTTGTTAAATAATTGCTGCTCCTTCTTTTGAGAAAGGTAATTTTATGGAGTCTTTTTTTCCCTTTATTTCCTTCCTCTTCCTGGCTTGGAAAACCTCTCAAAAGACAATTGTCCATTTTCTCAGAGCTCTTTTATTTTTTCAGAGGATTGAGAGGCTCAGAAACTATTGATTTTTCTACCAAACTAGGGTCTCTAACGCCATTCCCAAAAAAAGTCCTAGTAGGACTCTGGGAAAGATATTTCTAATGTGTTCTATTTTCTCAGAGGTACTTTCACAGCAAGTTGTAGCCTCCTCAGCTGTCTCCAACGTCGTCTCTCTGAATACATATCTTTTCTCTCATATAAACCTTATAACCTATTCATCTCCTTTCCTGTGTAGGTGTCTTCTTTGTCTGCCTGGAACATGAGTGATTTACTATTTAGAAATTGTTAAAGCTAAGTTCCTAATGCAAAGTAGTTATTTGGTAGAATTAATTTCCGTTTTGATAGACAGTGATATGTGAGAAATACTCTGACCCTGCCCATCTTAGAGTTTTATCCTTGTGATTAGTTCTAATCAGTACTATCTAGCTTAATGTGATCCCATAGAGATGGTGATTAGTTACTTATTAATAGGCAATAATCAGAAGTAACTAGGTATGGGTTATAGTTGAGTAGGTTCTGTCCTATAATAAGAGTCTTTTTTCTCATGTTTAACTTGTCAGCATAGCTTGAAGAGGGCCTTCACCCAGAGGTCACAAGCTTTAGGGGAAAGATCTGAGATAATTTAAAAGCACCTCCACCCTGTATCACTTCCTCCTTATGATCCATTTCAGGCAAGCCTGGACAAGAGGCTTGACCTAATGCCCAACCATATCTGTAGCTAGTGTACCCAGGGCCTGTTGCTAAGAGTGGATATCTTGAGAATGGGGTATAGATGGTTTGGTTGCTATATGCCTGCCTCATTGTTTGGTAGCAACATAACCAAGGGGCGTACCGAGAACTTGCTGATACTTGAATTGACCATGTATGTAAGGGTAGGGCCGGGCACCGAAAGGTACAAAAGTTGTACTGTGGAAAAGGTAGGGGTCTCAGACCATGAGGAAGGGATCCTATTTGTTGGAGGGAGCCAGGTCCCTCTAATAAATAGTTATTAGCTCAGAGCTCTGCCTCAGTTGTTTTATTGTAGATTGAACAAATTTCTGGCATTACAGATATGAACACTCATCTGTGAGCTAACATTACTGCAATATGATCTATCTATCTATCTATCCATCTATCTATCCATCTATCTATCCATCTATCTATCTATCTATCTATCTATCTATCTATCTATCTATCTATCATCTATCTATCTATCTATCTATCTATCTATCTATCTATCTATCTATCTATCTGTCTGTCTGTCTACTTATCTACCCATCCATTCATCCATCTATCCATCTACCTACCTATCCATCCATCCATCATCTATCTATCTATCTATCTATCTATCTATCTATCTATCTATCTATCTACCTGTCTGTCTATGTATCTACCCATCCATTCATCCATCTATCCATCCATCCATCCATCTATCTATCTATTTGTCTGTCTGTATGTCTGTCTATGTATCTACCCATCCATTCATCTATCTATCCATCCATCCATCTATCTATTTGTCTGTCTGTCTACTTATCTACCCATCCATTCATCCATCTATTCATCTACCTACCTATCCATCATCTATCTATCTATCTATCTATCTATCTATCTATCTATCTATCTATCTAATTCAATATGCTAAAAAAATCTATTTCAAAGGAAGACTAATGAAAAGGTGACTCATTGGGTACAATCTGCCAAAAAGCAGTATTACTAAAGTTAAAAGAACTCAAGTTCTGGGGCAGCTGGGTAGCTCAGTGGATTGACAGCCAGACCTAGAGACGGGAGGTCCTAGGTTCAAATCCGGCCTCAGACACTTCCCAGCTGTGTGACCCTGGGCAAGTCACTTGACCCCCATTGCCTACCCTTACCACTCTTCTGCCTTGGTGCCAATACACAGTATTGACTCCAAGATGGAAGGTAAGGGTTAAAAAAAAAAAAAGAACTCAAGTTCAGGAGACTCTCACAATACATATAACGAAGCATACATGGGACAGCTAGGTGGTTCAGTGAATTGAGATCCAGGCCTGGAGATATGCGGTCTTGGATTTAAATCCAGACTCAGATACTTCTTAGCTGTGTGACCATTGGTCAAATGATTTAACCCCAATTAACTAGCCCATACTGCTTTTCTGCCTTAGAACCAATACTTAGTTTTGATTCCAAGTCAAAAGGAAAGAGTTTAAAAAAAAAAAAAAAAAAGAAGCACAGAAGCTCAAGTCTTACTAAGGCATGCCAACCCCAAAGCTTTCCTGATGCTTATGTTCTCTGGGTATAAAAGTCCTACCTTCTCCTTTGAATACACTGAAAACAGGTCATAGACTTTATTTTTTATTTTTTATTTTAAACCCTTAACTTCTGTGTATTGGCTCCTAGGTGGAAGAGTGGTAAGGGGTGGGCAATGAGGGTCAAGTGACTTGCCCAGGGTCACACAGCTGGGAAGTGTCTGAGGCCGGATTTGAACCTAGGACCTCCCATCTCTAGGCCTGACTCAATCCACTGAGCTACCCAGCTGCCCTCATAGACTTTTTATACCCGTTGCAATCTTGGATTAGTAAAATATATTCTTTTTCAGCTTCAGAGTTCTCTCTTAGTCCAATTATCCAAAGTCTTCATGAATTGTTTTCATGGCCATGAGAATGTGGTTCATGTTCGATAGTAAAACTTAGATTGTACTTCTACTATGTGCTGGATTAGTCATCATCCAGTGTGACTTGGGTACCAATGACTCTGGAATCACGTGAACCCCAGGTCCAATGTGGGGTGTTTTGAGCAATCAGTTATGCAAGGGCACTGTGGGGACTATGTGTGATATTTGGATGTATCCATGCAACACCTAGATTTCCAGGTTGGGTGTCATCTGCTGCTCCTCATTTTCTCTGAATCCAATCTGTTGCCAAAACCTGTTGATTTTATCTTGGAAAGAGTTCTTAAATATACCCCCCCCCTTCTCTGATACTGCCACTGCCCTAGGCTAGGTCCTCATCACCTCTTGACTTAACTATTGCTATACCTTACTGGGTGGTCTGCCTGCTTCAAGTCTCCCCTCCCTCCAATCTCTCCTCCTTCAGCTGTCCACGTGAACTTCCTAAAGTGGAAGCAGATTTGAAGGTATTGATCATGTCACCCCTCTACCCAATAAACTCCAGTGGTTCCCAATCACTTCTAGGACCAAATGCAAAATCCTCTGTTTGGCATTCAAAGTTCTTCATAACCTACCTAACCCCTTCCCCTCAATTTTCTTTTCTCTTCTCTTCTCTTCTCTTCTCTTCTCTTCTCTTCTCTTCTCTTC
>NC_058135.1:227371528-227383017 GCF_016433145.1 Gracilinanus agilis | reverse complement strand
CTTTTCTTTTCTTTTCTTTTCTTTTCCCTTACCTTCCATCTTAGAATCAATACTGTGTATTGGCTCCAAGGCAGAATAGTGGTAAGGGCTGGGCAATGGGGGTTAAGTGACTTGCCCAGGGTCACATAGCTAGAAAGTATCTGAGGCCACATTTGAACCCAGGACCTCCTGTCTCTAGGCCTCTCAATCTACTGAGTGCCCCCAGCTGCCTCCTCCCCTTAATTTTCTAATCTTCTAACATTTTACTCCTACTTGCAGTTTCCCAAACAATATAGTCTACCTTTGAGACTTCAGGCATTTTCACTGGACTTGGAATCAGGAAAACCTGAGTTCAAATCCAGCTTCAGGTATTTTCTGGCTCTATGACCTTGGACAATTCACTTAATTCTTTTTTGCCTCAGGATCTTCAGCTATAAAATAGAGATAATAATAGCACCTACCTCCAAGGGTTGTTGTGAGGATCAAATGAAATAATCATTGTAAAGGGCTTAGCACATTGCCTGGCACATAGTAGGTACTATATAATTGCTAAATTCCCTTTCCTTCCTTTTCCCTCCTTGCTTCCCTAAACTTCCTTTTAATCTCCACTAAAATCTCAACTCAAGAAGCTTCTCCTGATCCTCAGCACTTCTAGTGACTTTGGGGATTATCTCCCATTTATTCTATCTTGTTTGCAAGCCATTAGACTTCCCCATTAGACTGTGAGTTCCTGAAGATGAGAGACTGACTTTATTTTGCCTTTCTCTGGTTTCTCAGCAGCTAGGACAGTGCCGGGCACATATTAAGCATATATTATGTTTGTTGACTGACTGACAACAAAAGGAATCCACACTGACTCATTACTATCTTCTCTGGGCTTATGGAAAGGCACTGGGTAACATGACAGGTGGATTGATCGTGACAGAGGAAACAAAGGTCCGAGCTTCCAAACCTATTGATTTATTAAGCAATGCATGCCAATTGCATAGCAAATGCAGTATGTAATATAATGGCATCCAAAATTTTTTAAAAGAGGTTGTTGGGTCCATCTGTGTGGCACAGTGGATGACCTAGATTCAAATCTGGCTTCAGACATGTCCCAGCTGTGTGACCCTGGGCAAGTCACTTAACCCCTATTGCCTACCCTTACCACTCTTCTGCCTTGGAGACAATACACAGTATTAGCTCCAAGATGGAAGGTAAGAGTTAAAAAAAAATGACCCAAAGAGCCAAATCAATGCCTTTTGTGTTCATAATGTCGCCCCACTCCCTCTTTCCTCAAGACTTTTAAATTTTAACCCCAGGAAAAATAGGGAGACACCCCAAGTGGCTGCCTAGAATTATCGTCCCCTTGCTTTGGAGCTCACAGGATTCTAAAGATTGGGGAATATACCCCAAAAACGGCCTTTTAGGAGCAGAGTACTGTATTTCCTAGTCATATCCCAAACGACCTAATCTTTATTCTATAGAATTTCTCCTTTTCAATTTAGCACAAAATGTTACACAATCTCAATTAGTTACAATAATGCCACCTCTTTGGATTCCTAAGAACTTATAAATGCATGAATTTCTTTCTAAATTTCTTTGGTGACTTTGCTTTTAGTTTACCTAAACAACTAATTCTGTTAAATAAAAATTCTAATTCAGCCTCCCTAAAAGACATATCTAATTCCTCATCACCTCCCCCCTTTGTGAATATCTCTCCAGGACCTAGGCCCAGGCAATATTACAATTTTTTGTAATATTTTACAAAATAATATATTAATGTAATATATTATAATATATAATAATATAATAATGTTTGTAGTAGGAACCGGTCCCTACTCATGGGCTTCTTTTTGTTTTAAATCACCTTTCCTATTCATTAATTAAATTTTACTCATTTTAAAGTTACTCCCTGATTTAAACAAGTTTTGCTCTTTTTCATGGTCAAAAAAGGTAGCTATTTAAGTCTCAAATAAATTTAAAATACCTTTTTTTTATTCTCTGGGATTGCTTTTAAACTATCTGCTTTCCTTCATTACACTAAAACAATAGCTCTATCAATCCGGGATGGAAAATGATCTAAGTACTGTTATTTACTCCTAAAACTTTTATAGAATTTAATTCTCATTTTTCCTTAAAACAAATTTCACCAAATAGTACCCCCAAATGAATTAAGATGTGATAAACTCCACTAAGTGCCTTTTCAGATAGGACAAAGAGAAGGGAGTAAATTCTTGGAATTACTCAAAGTTCCAAGAGTACTCCCCTGCAATCTTAAAATGATTAATCTCCAAAATCCTTAATGATTAATCTCCAACCTCATTAATCTCCAAACCTCCTCTTTCAAATCTACTAAAGTGTTTGAGTAGTTCAGGTGTGCTTTTTGTTTTTTTAAGCCAAATCTCCCATTGAAAGCCTAAAGTGGGAGTTAGTCCCTGCTTCCCAGGACAGAGAGTTTGGCATGTTTCAAGTATGAAACTTATGAAACTTCATTATTCTTCCTCAACACACTAATCTCTTTGACTGAGGGTTTTCAGCAATCTTTCTGGCTGGCTTCATTTTTCCCTTAGAAATCTTTCAAAGTAGCAGAATCTACAAGCAACAGAAAACATGACCCAAGAGAAAGATTTTTTCTGAGCCTTTTACAAAGAAAGAAAAACAAGGATAAATAATAAGACAAATATATACTTGCTAGCTTCTCTTTTTTTTTTTTTTTAGCTCATTTTTTCAATTACATTGTAGAAACACTTTTTGACAATTGTTATCAGATATTTTAGGATTCATATTCTGTCCTTTCCTTACTCCCTCCTTAAGGCAGTAAATAGTCTAATATAGGTTATACCAGTACTTTCATGCAATATATATTTCTATATTCCCCATGCTGTGACAGAAGACATATCATACCCACAGTAAAAAACTCATGAAGGAAATAAAGTGGAAGATTCTTTGATCTGTAGTCAGACTCCAAGAGTTCCTTCTTTGGCTGTGGATAGCATTTTGCATCATGTTCCTTGTGAATATCTTGGAAACTTGCAGATAATAGTTTAATTCTTCACAGTTGATCATTGTACAATATTTGTGTTACTGTATACACTGTTTTCCTGGTTCTTCTCATTTCACTTTGCATCAGTTCATATAAATCTTTCCAAGGATGTCTGAACTCATCCTGTTTGTCATTTCCTCTTTTTTTCTTCTTTTTAATCTTTACCTTCCGTCTTGGAGTCAATACTGTGTATCGGTTCCAAGGCAGAAGAGCATTAAGGATTAGGCAATGGGTATTAAGTCGACTTGCCCAGGTTCACACAGCTGGGAAGTGTCTGAGGCCAAATTTGAATCCAGGATCTCCCATCTCTTGACCTGGCTCTCATTCCACTCAACCACCTAGCTGCCACCATGTTTGTTATTTCTTATGGAGTAATATAATTCCATTATAACCATATGCCACAACTTATTCAGCCATTCCCCAATTGATGGGTATCCCTTTGGTTTCCAATTCTTTGCCACTACAAAAAGAGTTGCTAAAAATATTTTTGTACAAGTAGGTCCTTTCCCCTTATCTCTGATCTCTTTGGGATATAGACCCAGTAGAGTGGTACTGCTGGTAGGCATAATTTTGTGGCCTGGTTCCATATTACTTTCCAGAATTCTCAGTTCCACAAATAGAGTATTAGTGTTCCAATTTTTCCACATCCCCTCTAATATTCATAATTTTCCTTTTTGGTCATATCAGCCATTCTGATAAGTGTGAGGTGGTACCTCAGAGTTGTTTTAATGTATATTTCTTTAATCAATAGTGATATGGGGCATTTTCTCTTATGACCATAGATAGTTTTAATTTCTTCCTCTGAGAACCGCCTGTTCATATCCCTTGACCATTTATCAGTTGGGGAATGCTTTATATTCTTACAAATTTGACTCAATTCTGTATATATTTGATAAGTGAGGCCTTTGTTGGAGATAAGTACTATAAAATTTTTCCTCTGCAATTTGTTATACTAGTCTTGGTCACATTACCTTTGTGCAAAAACTTCTTAATTTAATGTAATCAAAATTATCCATTTTATTTTTTGTAATTTTCTCCATGTTTTATTTGGTCATAAATTCTTCCCCTATCCATAAGTCTTACAGGTAAACTCTTCCATGTTCCCCTAATTTGTTTATGGTATCACTTTATTTCTAGATCAAGCATCCATTTTTACTTTATCTTGGTGTATGGTGTGAGATGTTTTTTCATGCATAGTCTCTGCCATATAGTTTTCCAGTTTTCCCAGCAGTTTTTGTCAAATAATGAGTTCTTCCCCAAAAGCTTGATCTCTGGGTTTCTAGAACACTGTTACTATGGTCATTAATCACTGTGTATTGATTACTTAACCTTCTATTGATCCACAGGTAGTACCATATTGTTTGGGATGTGTGTGTGTGTGTGTGTGTGTGTGTGTATGATTTGAAAAATCTTTAATTAATTAATTAATTAAGAATATTTTCCCATGGTTACATGATTCATGTTCTTTCCCTTCAATCCTCCCATAGCCAATGAGCAATTCCACTGGGTTTTACATGTGTCATTGATCAAGACATTTCCATATTATTAATATTTACATTAGGGTGGTCATTTAGAGTCTTCATCCCCAATAATGTCCCTTCCACCCATGTGATCAAGCAGTTGTTTTTCTTCTGGGATTCTGCTCCCACAGTTCTTTCTCTGGATATGAATAGTGTTCTTTCTCATAAGTCCCTCAGAATTGTCCTGGATCATTGCACTGCTGCTAGTAGAGAAGACCATTATATTCAATTGTGAGCAACCATATTGTTTTGATAATTTTCCTTTTATAGTAGAGTTTGAGCTCTGGGAGGGTTAGACCTCCTCCCTTCACATTTTTTTAATGAATCCTGATATTCTCGGCCTTTTGTTCTTCCAGATGAATTTTGTTATTATTTTTATTAGCTCTGTGAAATAATTTTGGGGTAGTTTGGTTAGCAGTTTAATTTAGGTAGTATGGTCATTTTTATTATATTGGCTTGGCCTATCCATGAGCAATTGATGTTTTTCCAGTTGTTCTGGTCTGACTTTTTTTGTGTGAGGAGTGTTTTTCAATTGTGTTCATATGGTTGCTGGGTTTATTTTGATAGGTATACCTCCAGGTATTTTATATTGTCTATCGTTATTATGAATGAGATTTCCTTCTCTATTTCTATTCTATTCTATGTCTCTTGCTGTTGGACTCTGATGGTGGTAAATAGAAATGCTGATTATTTATGTGGTTTTATTTTGTATCCTTTGACTTTGCTAAAGCTGTTAATTATTAGTTTTTTGGTTGATTCTCTGAGGTTCCCTATGTATGTCATTGCTTCTTTATCTCATCCTGAAAGTCTTGTCTTAAAACCTTTAATTTGCTATAATTTAAAGTTCCTTCTTCACACCACTTTTGGGACCCATTTGAACTTTTTACATATTTTGGTCTAATTTCAGAGATTGATTTTTTTTTTAGTTACCTGCTTTATTCCTGTAGAGGAAATTCCAGGACAATAACAATTCCCTAAAGATAGTAACAATTTAATAGCATCCTCTTCCCCTGGTTTCAGGCAAATTTTTCCAAGAGGGAATCCTTTAGCGATTAACTCTTACCAGAATTCATCCATCTTTTAAAGGAATATCTTTCCCCCAGCAGTGTGGGGTAAAGCCTTACTTTGGCTCAGAAAAGAATTTTAAATTGAGGGGTCAGTCTTTGTCAAAGAAGTCCCATGAAAAAAAGTCCAGAGCACTCAAGAGAGTTTTCCTGAAAGGTTGTCAGGAGATCAGAGGCCTTTCTCCACTTTTCTGGATTTACCAAAAACTATGGTATACAGATCGATTAAATGACCAAGGAAACAAAGATTCGGGCTTCTGACCATGTTGACTTATTAAACGATGCATGCCAATTACATAACAAATTGGGGCCAGGCCTCCTAAGTTTGGTATTGGACCCAAATTCAGAGGAGACAGATTTTGGTGTATTAGAAGAAAACATCTAATAGGACATAAACTAGAATACAAGATTAGATAATCTGATTTCTAATTGAAGGGAAGATTAGGGGCTTTCCAAGTTGGGAGAGGGAGAGTCGATAAGTCTCTTACCGTGGCTTTTAGTTAAGGATATCTAAGCAACAGGTAAAGATGGCTTAGCTTCCTAGCCATGCTGGGCTAGCTTCAACAAATGCAGTAAAGTCTTCTCCCAATTCCCACGTAATTAAGTTTTCTCACAAGACAGAAATTAGACTAGACTCATAATTTAATCGGAAGGGAATTGAGCGAGCTCTAGAATTGAGGCATACAATGATATCAGTGTGGTTCACTCCATTTCCACAATTCTCTCAGTTATAGTATTAATTACTAAATAAGAGACTAATAGGGATAGCTAGGTGGCATAGTAGACAGAGGAAGTTCAAATCTGGTCTTACACACTTATTAACTGTGTGATCCTGGTCAAGATACTTTTTCTTTAATTTGAAAAAATTTATTTAATTAATTCATTTAGACTATTTTTCCATGGTTACATGATTCATGTTCTTTCCCTCCCCTCCTCCCACCCCCCTCCTGTAGCCGAGGAGCAATTCCACTGGGTTTTACATGTGTCATTGATCAAGACCTATTTCCATATAACTAATATTTGCATTAGGGTGATTGCTTAGAGTCTACATCCCCAATCATATCCCCATTACTGGTCAAGATACTTAAAAAACCCTGCTTGCCTCAGTTTCCCCATCTGTCAAATGGGATGAGTTGAGATGGAAATGGCAAACCACTCCAGCATCTTTGCCAAGAAAACCCTAAATGGGTCACAAAGAGTCAGACTCAACTGAAAAAACTGAAGGAAGAGAATGTGATATAGTTGAGTTGTCCAACAGGTGGCACTCTCCACCTGTCACCAGCTAAGAGGTCTTGTTAGAATCCCGAAGAAGGCTGGGAGAAGAGAGTCCCCTAGAAAATTCCTGGAAGCCTGAAGACACAGCTGGAAACCATTTAGTTTTCTCTCCTCGCCTAGTCACCCACCTTTTTACTTTTGTTCCTGTTAGATATTGATCTAGGAGATGATGTTGTTTTACTTTAAAAGATAAGAAGGAAAGAAGGAAGAAAGGAAGCAAGGGAGGGAGGAATAAAAGGGAAGAAGAGAGGAAAAGAGAAAGAGAGAGAAAGAGAGGAAAAGAGAAAGAGAGAGAGAGAAAGGAAGGAAGGAAGGAAGGAAGGAAGGAAGGAAGGAAGGAAGGAAGGAAGGAAAAAAGAAAGAAAGGAAGGAAGGAAAAAAGAAAGAAAGGAAGGAAGGAAAAAAGAAAGAAAGAAAGGAAGGAAGGAAGGAAGAAAGAAAGAAAGAGAGAAAGAAAAATTAGAAAGGAAGAATTCATCTGTGTCTTAACTCTCCCTGGGCCAGTATGACCTAGCCCAAGTAAAGGCCCTCTAAACAACCCCCAGCCCAAATATGGAACTTCCCTTTTCAAGACATTGAGGTGGCCCAGTGGTTGGCCAGCCCAGAGACCAAAAGCCCTGAGTTCAAATTCAGTTTCAGATATATTTACTATCTGTGTAGCTCTGGTCAAGACAATCTCTGTACTGAATATACATATGTCACATGTGAGTGTAGCCCCTGCAATTATACACATATATTTTTCTTTCCATTGCTCTGGTTTCTACTTAGGCCAAAAAGGATCAGAAAGAGATTGAGAGGAAATAAGTAATACAATAAAGTGACAAGAATGTCATTAATTGTAGCATTGAAAAACAGACTGGGCAGGGAGGCAGCTGGGTAACTCAGTGGATTGAGAGCCAGGCCTAGAGACAGGAGGTCCTAGATTCAAATCTGGCCTCAGACACTTCCCAGCTGTGTGACCCTGGGCAAGTCACTTGACCCCCATTACCTAGCCCTTACCACTCTTCTGCCTTGGAGCCAATACACAGTATTGATTCCAAGACTGAAGGTAAGGGTTTAAAAAAAAAAAAAAGAAAAACAGATTGGACTGCTTGGCAGCTATTTTGTTATTGTTCAGTTGTGCCTGACTCTTCATTACCCCATTTGGAGTTTTTTGGCAAAGATACTGATATAATTTGTAATTTGTAATTTCCTTCTCCAGCTCATTTTACAGATGAGGAAACTGAGACAAACGGGGTTAAGTGACTTGCCCAGGGACATACAACTACTAAATGTCTGGGGCTAGATTTGAACTCAGGTCTTCTTGGCTCCAGGCAAGCCTGGCTCTCTGTCTACTTCATTACTTAGCTGCCCACTTGGCAACCATATACCATATTATTCTATACCACCTGAGAGACCACTAAGAGGGAGTCACTTGATTGGTGAGTAGAGGCTCCCCCCCCCCCCCTCTCTCTCTCTCAGCCACTCAGAGATTGAAGGTTGAAGCTGCTGGAACACTGGAGACTCTTGTTAGCAAGAAACTAATGAGATTAAGGGGCTAGGAGGTCCCTGGGAGAGGATGGCTTAAATCTTGAATTTCCTGATGAACTGCTCAGGATGCAATGAGTGTGTGCTCCATCATTCTATGTCTGTGATTCTGAGTGGCGGGGGCAGGAAGACTCTCCTCCTCTTCCTCCCTTCTCTTCTTCCTCCTTCCACTTTATACATCTCTTCTCTCAACTGTTTTTTTGTTGTCATTCATTCCCATGGGAAAAGCAAACTCAGATATTATCAGGTGCCACCGGCCATGGAAATTCTGGCTGGCCAGAATTACCAGTGTGGCAAGCCTCCCCTTATAGCTTTATTTTGTTGTTGTTGTTGTAGTCATCTCTTACAGTAAAGTTATTCTAAATTATAATGCAAGTATGTTTCCTTTTGAGTCATGAAAAGTGGAGAAGAAGATAAGAGTCTTCCTGGGAAATGAAGCATGAGAATGTTTTTGGAGATTTTCCCAGAGTCTTGGGTGGGGACAAAGGAATGAGTCAGTTTGGGGATAAATTTATGAAATATTGTCCACAAATGAAACTTTTACATTTTAAACACTAGACCAAACCTGGAGGATCTTGGGACAAAGTAGAGGCAGGGAAGATGTTGGCTCTCCTTAACACAACTTCCCAAACTATCTGCAGTTATGGCATTAGTCTCTTACTGAGGGAAAAGATTTTAACAAATTTCCCAGCAGTTTTTGTCAAATAGTGGATTTTTGTCCCAAAAGTTGGGCTCTTTGGGTTTATCATACACTGTCTTGCTGATGTCATGTATCCCAAGTCTATTCTCACTGATCCTCCCTTCTGTCTCTTAGCCAGTACCATATTGTTTTGATGACTGCTGCTTTATAGTATAGTTTAATATCTGGTACTGCTAGGCCCCCTTCCTTCACATTTTTTTTCATTATTTCCCTTGATATTCTTGATCTCTTGTTCTTCCAAATGAACTTTGTTATAGTTTTTTCTAATTCAGTAAAGAAGTTTTTTGGTAGTTTGATAAGTATGGTGCTAAATAGGTAAATTAATTTGGTTAGAATTGTCATTTTTACTATGTTAGCTCATCCTACCCATGAGCAATCAATGTTTTTCCAATTGTTTAGATCTAGTTTTAATTGCTTGGAAAGTGTTTTGTAGTTGTTTTCATATAATTGCTGTGTTTGTTTTGGTAGATAGATTCCTAAGTATTTTATATTATCTAGGGTGATTTTAAATGGTGTTTCTCTCTCTACCTCATGCTGCTGTGATGTGTTGGAAACATATAGAAATGCTGATGATTTATGTGGGTTTATTTTGTATCCTGCAACTTTGCTAAAGTTGTTGATTATTTCTACTAGCTTTTTAGTTGATTCTCTAGGATTTTTTAAGTAGACCATCATATCATCTTCAAAGAGTGATAGCTTAGTCTCCTCATTGCCTATTTTAATGCCTTCAATTTCTTTTTCTTCTTTAATTGCTACTGCTAGTGTTTCTAGTACAATGTTAAATAATAGAGGTGATAATGGGCATCCTTGTTTCACTCCTGATCTTACTGGGAAGGCTTCTAATTTATCCCCATTGCACATGATACTCGTTGATAGTTTTAGATATATACTGTTTATTGTTTTTAGGAAAGGCCCTTCTATTCCTATACTTTCTAGTGTTTTCAATAGGAATGGGTGTTGTATTGCAAATATTAATAATAGGGAAATAGATCTTAATCAATGATACATGTAAAACCCAGTTGAACTGCTCATTGGCTATGGGAGGGGGAGGGAGAAGGAGAGGGAAAGAATACAAATCATGTGACCATGGAAAACTATCATTAATTAATTAATTAATTAATTAAAGGAAAGAAAAAAAATTCCTAACTTTTGATTTCTAAGGCTCTTCTGGAAGTGCTCAGTTCCTTGATCTTTCTGATTTCTCAATTAGCCTGGTTCTGCAGGCTCAAAGATATATAATTGCCTAATTTCTTTCTCTCTTCTTTTGTCACTACCACCATCTTTGGGTGCCCAGTTCTAGTATTCCATTCTGTGATGTCCCCAGATCTAGACTTCATAGCTTCCTGACCCACATTCAGCTATTGAGAGTGCCATATCCTCCCTCAGTTAGTCCAGAGGACCTCTGGTCTCGGTCTAAAGCCTTTAATCTTCCAATACTCCTTAAGTTTCTATGATCCCTTGGGACACCAGTGTAATGAAAAGAATGACAAGCACTTTTTTTTAAACCCTTACCTTCCATCTTAGAATCAATACTGTGTATTAGTTCTGTCAATGTGAATAGTTGGATGACTCAGTTTACCTCTGCACTTTGAGAAACCTCAGTACTAAGCACACCTACTTTGTTTGAAAGTTAAGTACCTGTTTGTTTTGAAAGGCTTCTCTGTTGGATGAAAGTTTTCTCTCCGGAAGCCCAGCTTCTGAGTCTGATCTTTGCCTTTGATTTGTTACAGCTGACTGTTCCCTGATACCATAACTATTGACTGCACAGAGGTTTGTGCACCTGTTTGTGGTTGGTCTTTGTGGGCTTCCCAAAAGGTATAAAGAGGCTCTCAGGTTGTTGTGAGGAAAGTGCTTGAAGCACGGTGTTCTCTCCCAATCTGTGTGGTGGCCAGGATAAATAAGCCTTATTTCTTTTTCCTGATTAAAGAGTGGCTTTTATTGATTACTTGGTAGTTTTGTATTATTCCCAAGTTATCAGTTCCCAGGCAGAAAAGCAGTAAGGACTAGGCGGGGAGCATAGTTCTCCAAACAAGATATAAAAAGTGGAGGAGGATGTGTGCAATGACAAGTCCAATAATAGCCTGGAAACCAGGGTGAGCTCTGATTCTGTCACTAAGTAGTAGTTGCCCCCATTTAGGAAATCATTTCATCCAACTGAACCCAGTTTCTTCATTTCTAAAATGTCCTGCCTAACTCATAAGATTAGCTCCAAAGTTCTTCTCTCATTGGTAAAATGCCTTATCTAACTCATTTGGTTCTCTATTAGCTCCAGAACTTGCTCTTGCGCATTCTCTCTCCCTCTCTTCTTCTCTCTTCTCCCTTTGTCCCAGTCTCTCTCTCTCTCTCTCTCTCTCTCTCTCTCTCTCTCTCTCTCTCTCTCTCTCTCTCTCTCTCTT
>NC_058135.1:227345419-227368574 GCF_016433145.1 Gracilinanus agilis | reverse complement strand
CTCTCTCTCTCTCTCTCTCTCTCTCTCTCTCTCTCTCTCTCTCTCTTCCTCCCCCTCTCCCATCCCTTCTCCCTCTCCATGTCCACGCCTGTCTCTCTCCTCTCTTTCCCAAAATATTGTTGTGAGGAAAGTGCTTGAAGTAGTAGAGACCAAGTTCTCAGAAGTGTGTCCCATCCCCACATTTGGGGATTTATCTCCTCCCCTTTCTCACCCATGAGCTTAAAAATTCATTCTACCATCCCAGGTTCCTTCTTGGTCAAGCAGGAAGCTTTCTGATGGTGTGACAGGCTCTTGGTGCTCTCCTCATATTACTAAGCCATTACTGGCATATTTGACCAGTAGTCAGAGTCAGGAGTGTAGCTCCCACCTTTGTTGCTGGTATGTCTTTAGACAAGTCACCTTCTCTTTGAGTCATAGTTTCCTCATCTAGAAGTTATACTACATTTACTGCTTCCCTCGAGGAGTTGGGAGGAAAATGCTAGGGAAGCATGCCATATAATAAATGCTGAATTCAATTCTGTTTGGTGTTTTGGCAATGGCCCTCCCACATTTTCATGAATCACTAAGTAACTACTGTACTTCTTCCCCTCCCAAGAGGAAGGAGGGAAAGTCTCCCAGAGGAGAGCATCTCATAGTTTTTCCATGACCCAGAATAAAAACAACAACAAATTGAACTTGGTGCCAAAGCCCTCTCCCTCGCCTCCACCCACAAAGTTTACAAAGTGAGCACAGAGCTCAGTCAGCTGGATCAGGGCTGACAATGCCAGCATGTGGGGCTCCTGGCAAGGAGCCCACTGACTTTGAAGAGATCCAGGAATAAGGCTTGGCAGGAAATTTGCTGGCCTGGACGGATGGATGATCAAGTTGGAGAAGGACGGGGAAACTACAAAGATACTGGGGCAGACGCAGCAGAATAAAACGAGAAAATAAGCTCTAAGATGGGAGCCCAGGAAGGCCCAGGAAGATGTCATTCACACGAGATGCTTAACTTGGTCAGCGAGGGAGTCTGGGACTTGGAGGGAATCGTCTTGAGAAAACAGCAGGATAAGAAGGGACCAGTCATCATGGCAGGGCGGCTAGGTGGTGCAGGGGCTTAGAATCAAGGGGACTCCTCTTCCTGAGTTCTAATCTAGACTCAGACACTTAGTAGCTGTGTGACCCAGGGAAGGTCACATACCCCTGTTTACATCAGTTTCCTTATCTGTAAAATAAACTGGAGAAGGGAATGGCAAACTACTCCAGGATCTTTGCTGAGAAAACCCCAAATAGAGTCACAGAGTCAGCTGGGACTGAAACGAGTGAATAACAGCAATAACAATCATCACATAAGAGTTTCCCTCCTAATTCAGGTCATGCCAGGTTCTAGCCCCTCATCCCAGTGGGGTGCACGTCCACCTGTAGGGTTGTCCTTCCCAACATGGCTGCTCTCTGATACGCAAGGGCAGGTGCTTTATAGGGAGGGACAGGGACAGACTAATAACAATTAGTTATTATTAGTTATCTTCTGATGTCACAGGCATATAGGTGCTAGGGAGCAAGGAAGATTCCAGAGAAGGGGGGATTTCAAAGAAGGAGAAGAGCAAGGATTCCAGGCAGGAGAAAAGGGCATGTCCAGAGAGAGATAGCTGGTTGCAAGAATGGCTGGGCCCCCAAACCCAGAGATTTTTCTGACTGCCATGGGAATTTGTATTTTCTTGCAAGCAATAGAACACCCTGAAGATTTTGGAGTGGGGGCCCCAGTGGAGCCTAATCTAGAGCTTGAAGGCCTCAGAAGAATCCTATTGAAGGGACCTTGGAAACCATCTAGTCCAATTCCCTTATTTTACAGATAGGGAAACCAATAATAGAAAACATTTAAATAAGGCTTTAAGTTTTGGGAAGCTCTTTACGAATATCTTATTTGTTCTGCACAACAACCCTCATCATTTTTCAGATGAGGAAACTGAAACTTGAGAGGGTTAAAGTAATTCAGGTTCACACAGCAAGTAAATGTTTGAAGTAGGATTTGAAGTCTTCCTGACTTCAATTTGGCCATTCTATCCACCGTGACAACCTAGCTGCTCAAGGAAGCTAAGTAACTTGTCCAAGGTCACTCAGTAGGGTTTGAACTCAGGTGCTCCATCAACATTAAATTCTTTTGTTTTCTTCTTCAGTCCTCTAAATTCTTTAGTTCTTTTTATTTTGACAGCTTCATGGAGGATGGATTGGAGAGAAAAAGACTGGCAGCAAGAAGACCAAGCAGGAGACGAATGTAATAGTCTAGCTGAGAGGTCATAAGGGTCCCAATTAAAGTGGCAGTCATGTTAGTTAGTATCCTTTTGACTTTTGAGCCAATAAGGTGAAATTGAGAACTCTTGGCGGAGCGGAGAATCACTATTGCCCACATCCTGTTCATAGCTATTGTTACCTACCACATAAAGAAGGCAGAGATGGGATGATCCTGGAGAGCTGGGTGATTATGGCAGGGCCCAGCCAAAGTGCAAGACAAAAGAGCATCAATTTAGGTCAACAGCCAGTGGCAGTAACAAAATAAGTCGACCAGCAGCTGCTATGAACCCTTAACCAGTTCCCTACCCCTTCCCTCCTTTTCTTCTCTGATTCTTTCTCTGTAGAACTGCTAGGTTCCAAACTTTTCCTTTCCCCCCCCTTTTTTTCAAACTGTTCTTTCCCATTTTCCACCAGCCTGAAGGAAGTTTGGAGGAATATGACCAAGATTGTTCCTTGACCTTTTGTTTCCACTTTACTGGGTTTTGATAAGCCATATTGTTGTGGGAGAGCAAAGACAGAACTGGAAGCTCAGACGTGGTTCATTTGAAGACATGAAAGTGTTTATTCAAGGGAGATACAGATTGGGAGGCCAGGGCAATGATTAGTTGTAGGGATCAAGGTTTCTAGATTTATTGAGGGTCTGGGGGATTGTCTCCTCCCATTCTCGGGATCTCTCCACTTTTCTCAGAATTTTCCTCCTATGGTGTTTGGGAGAATTCTAAGCTAAAACCTTTGGAAAATAGGTGCTGAGGAAGCAGGTACTCTTGCAGGTGAAGGAGCATTTTTAAGGGTCTACACCTTATAAGGTGAATTTGGGACACACACACACACACACACACACACACACACACACACACACACAAAAGAGATAAAAAGGCATATGTGCAGGTTTGGGGAATTTCCCTTGACTGCAAAGACCCTACAGAGTGCATGTGGTATGTTCTCTCCTGTGTCCTTTTTTTTTAAACCCTTAACTTCTGTGTTTTGGCTCCTAGGTGGAAGAGTGGTAAGGGTAGGCAATGGGGGTCAAGTGACTTGCCCAGGGTCACACAGCTGGGAAGTGGCTGAGGCCGGGTTTGAACCTAGGACCTCCCATCTCTAGGCCTGACTCTCAATCCACTGAGCTACCCAACTGCCCCACCTGTGTCCTTCTTAACATCACCTGTCAACCTGTGAGATGTCTCAGATACTCTCCTCTACAGGTTTGGAATGCTTGGCAAGCTTTTATCAGCTGGGTGAAAGGCACAGGAAAGCGCAGCATTGGTATATACTTTTCTTCATTTTGTTTTGCAGCTATTTGCTAATATTAGGGCCTCATCTCAAAGTACAGGGTCTCAACTCCATCACTGCCCACTCCCATCAATATGGCCATCTAAGGGGCAAATGTTTAAAACTCAAGAATGAAGCTCTTGACAGAAAGAAAACATTTCCAGACGTTTGGATATGGAAACCAAGCCATAGAGATATTTCCATTATTCTCATAATCCACTGAGATATTGAATTTTCATGTTCCTAGATCAATACGGAATGGAGGGCAGTACTGAGTCCAGGAGTCAATAAGCATTGAGCAATGGGAGGAGTATTCTATGAGCTTATGGGCAACTGCCCTCTGGTGGGAAAGCCAGCATATGTTCATTGGGTGCCAACCGATGCATTTGCTTGCCTGTGATTTTGATTGTAGCTTAATCCAGCGGCCAAACGATATATTCTATTCCCTCAAAGGTTCATTAATGAATTATGTGACAATGTGCTTTTCTATAGGCTTGCACGAACCAAAATATGAGCCAAGTGTAGGCTGTTGGTTCTATAGTGCCTCAAATGTCCCCTGGGACACTGAGCAAGTAGGCACGCACCGCTTTCGGATGTAGAAACTTCAATATGAATCAACGGTGCTGCTGGAAAAGGCTAATTTTTTTAGGCTCCATTTTATAAAGAATCTTTTCAAGCTTTGGCTATTCAGAGGAGAATAATGGAAAACTGTGATGTACACAGAGTTGAAGGAACAGAGGATGTTTAGCTTTGAATCAAGAAGACTTGGGGGAGATAGAATTGCTGTGATCCAATATCTGAAGAGTTGTGTCATGGGGAAACGGAACTCAACTCATTATGCTTGGCTCCAGAAGGCACAACTGGGATCAATGGGAGATTAAAGGGAAGTGGATTTTGGCGTAATGTGTGGCAAACTCCCTACTAATTAATTAGGTCTGTTTGCCAGTGGAATGATTTGGAAAGGAGAGAGTTCCCCGTCATTGGGGATCTTTGAATTGTGCCTGAATAACCACTTTGCACATGTGAAAGAAGGAATTGATGCTTCAGCTAGCATTTAGAAGGGGTGACCTCTGATGTCTTCTCCAAATATGAAATAATGAAGAGCAAAGGGTAGAAGGGGATAAAGAGAGAGGTTTTTAACTTAAGGTAATAACAAACTTCCTAACAATTTGCTCCAGAGGACAGTCTCTATCATTGTTGTTCAGTCATATCCAACTCTTTGTGAACCCAATCTGGGATTTTCTTGGCGGGGAGAGAGAGTGGTTTGCCATTTCCTTCTCAACTCATTTTACAGATGAGGACACTGAGGCAAATGGGGTTAAGTGACTTGCCTAGGGTCACACAATTACTAAGTGTCAGAGACTATATTCCAAAACTCAGGTCTCTCTGACTCCAGAGCTGTTGCTCTATCCACTATGCCACCTTCTCCATCACTAGAGATCCTCAACCAGGCATTGAAATGATTACTTGTTTAAGGATGTCTTAGATAAGTAAAGGTTGGATGATCATTTCTTAGATTCTGTGATCTGATGTCTCTATGACTTCCCATCTTACCTCTTGCCAAAACCCTGGCACTATGTCCTGCTATGCACTGGATACGCACTGGCTGCTACTCCACCCCATTTACCTCCCTCACCCTAGTACTGTTTTTCTACCTGCTGGAGTGCCTTCTTGTTTTCCTCATCTTCTACCCTGACTCCCCACTGGTAACCTTTCCATAGCATTTCCCATCATCCTCATCCTCTCATCATTTCATGTTTGTTAGAATTATAATTAAAGTTGGTGTCATCCTCTCATTAGACTATAATCTCCACTAGGGTAGAAATCATCTTTTATCTAAACTTTGTATCACACTTATGGTCTAAAATAATCCTCTTCAGGGGGCAGTGTGTGCTCAGTGGATTGAGAGCCAGGCCTAGAGACAGGGGTGGGGGTTGGGGGGGCTCCTGGGTTCAAATCTGGCCTCAGACACTTCCTAACTGTGTGACTCTGGGCAAGTCACTTAACCCCCGTGCCTAGCCCTTACCACTCTTCTGCCTTGGAGCCAATACATAGTATTGACTCCAAGATGGAAGGTAAGGGTTAATAAATTAAAAAAAAATAATCCTCTTCACCAAACAGGTGCTAATAAGAGTAAAGGAACCTGAAGCCACTGGCATGAACTTAGTGTTTTCTTTGACCAGGACCTAAAGTGATTTTCTGTTCTGTTCATCCTTATGGTCCTTGGAGCAGCTAGGTCTGCTCCATTCTACTGCCTACCAATAAAATCTGGAAGAAAATATTCTCTGTACAGAACCCAACTCTTCTGCAGCTCCCTGGAGAAATGCTGGAAGTTCTAAGTCCATGATATCCATAGGTCCTATTCTATCCATCCCATCTGACCCATCTGACCCATCCCAGAGTTCTTACAGACCATGGAGAAATGAGTTCTTGATGGGAAACATATGCCTTCAGTAGTGGTCTAGAACAGAGATCTACAACGAAGAAGACCATGGCAAGACCTGAAGGGGTGTGTGATCAATCAACGGAGGATGAGAAGATGGGTAGAATCTCATCTTCTCCTCCAGTTTGTCATGGGCTTGTTTCCAACATAACTACCCATCTCAACTTCTTTCCTTATTCATTCCTCCAGGGCTTCCTCGGTTGTGTAGCTGGTCTACTTTCAGGGCAGTTATAGCCTTTCAGGGATCCAGTAGCCCATAGCAGCTGTACAAGCAAAATTCCCCATGTCCTTTCTTCCCCAAACCTCATGGCACACTTCACACACCCTCTTCCCCTCTATTTCCCCTACATACACCTCAACACCATCTTGATTTTGGGGGAAGGTTCTGATGTGTGATCAAATGAGACTGAAGTTCACCGGTCTGGAGGAGTTGACTGACATAAACCACAAAGACCATTTTGGAAATCACTTTGGACTTTTAAACCCTTATCTTCCGTCTTAGAATCGATATTGGTTCCAAGGCAGAAGAATGGTAAGGCCTGGGCAATGGGGGTTAAGTGACTTGCCCAAGGTCACACATCTAGGAAGTATCTGAGGCCAGATTTGGAACCAGGCCCTCCCAGGACAAGCTATTTCTTTACTTGAGGCATGTTCATTCAAGGGCATTGACCTGACCAATTCCTGGAAATGTTCTTGTGCCTTAACATACCCCACCCATATTTTCTATTTCTAGAATTTTGTGTTTGCATTCTATGTCTGGTCCAGACGTGGCTCAATGAGAGAATAGCAGATCCTGGGCTGAGCTATGAGGAGAGTCAAACATCACTGAGAGGTACCTAAGAGTGTGCCTTGCAACTCAAATGAAGACTGGTTGCTCCTGTCCAAAGCAGAGGTTGTGCCATTTGAGGGTCCTGGGAACCAGGGGTGATTATAGGCTGAGGTATATGTAGTATTCTCTCCAATAAGCAACCTTGATCAGTAACTAGGTGGAGAGTACAGATGTCTTCCTTGGCTTAAACCCAAATTAGCACACCAAGTTGGTCCTGAAGGACTAGTAACCATCCTGCTCTATGGAACGATCTCCTGTTTTCGCTGACCCTACACTTAAGATCCCAACAGTTTATCACACTAGAAGTAGAAATTACTCTTTGTTTTCACATGGCCAAGGCCAACAGGACATTCTAGTAAGGGCTGGGCCCTGGAGAAATCATGACCATAAAATTCTCACACTGGGGAAAGTACCCAAGGGGTGGCTCTCCCTTCTCCTGCAGTGGGAGACACCTTTCTATGCTGCCCTTTTATCAGTTCTCTGGGGAAACTTGGGGAAATCTGGTATCTCCAGCTATTCTGCTATATAACTTGCCCTTCTAGCTCCATCCCACCTCAGTGCCCTACACCCAGCTCAAGATTCAATTCTTTTCATTTTAGCGCCATCTTTGTTCTTTTCTCCATTTCCCCACTGTCCCTTCCCAGTAACCAATAGGACTGCCGAACTAAGGAATTGGAAAATATTGGGAAATAGGGAAATTGGGAAAAAATTTGGAAACATTGGAGTTGGTATAGGTAGGGACATGAGGGCAATAGCTAGAGTAACTAAGGGGCTGAAGATGATTGATTGGGGAGAATCTTGAAAAAAGTTGTGGAAGGGAGAGCCATTGGGGAGGAAAGATAGAAGTACAGGAATGAGGATATTTCTTAACCTGGGCACTGATAAAAGGAAATAGAGGGCCTAGAGATGGGAGGTCTTAGGTTCAAATCTGGCCTCAGATACTTCCCAGCCTTGTGACCCTGGGCAAGTCACTTGACCCCCATTGCCTACCCTTACCACTCTTCTGCCTTGGAGCCAATACACAGTATTTGGCTCCAAGATGGAAGGTAAGGGTTTAAAAAAAAAAAAAGGAAATAGAGGCATGTTTCCACTTTGGTCCTCCCAGTTCCTTAAACTTGGCCCCTCATGCCCATGCCCTTTTACTCAGACCCTCCCACCTAACTCCTTCTCATAAATCCCCAATACCTCCACCACTCTGGAACCATGCCTACTGGTCTGTTGTATCTCCTACTGGTCTGTTGTGCCCCGGCCCCTCATACTCAAGTCTGGACCCTGGCCTCTAGATTGAGCCCTGAAGATATGGTTCCCACTTCCCTGCCTAATCTTGCTCTAAATATGGAGTACCAGTATACAGCAAGGATGTGGTAGGCCAGAGTCTTGCCCAGATTTCTTAGAGCTCCAGATTCTTATCTGTACTTGGTGTGCCCATTCTTGGAGCCTCCATGTCCCTCCCCCTTTTTGCCTCTAGAGAGAAGAGGGTTCCTTGAGAGCAATAGCTTCTCTCCCAACCCACCCAAGGCCCAGCGGGACTTCTGGGGCAAAAAAGACCAAAGATACTGGATAAGTCCCAGGAATAGAGGCTGGACAAAGGGGAACTCCTGGGTCTGATGGAGCCAAAGTGCACAGGAGGCTGAGAGAAAGAGAGCAAGGGCAGGACTCAACGGGACCAAACCAAACAGAGGAGACCCATGAGGCTAGAGGCGGTGGCAGAGGGCAAAGCCCGTCCCTTGTATTGGATGGGGTTGAGGACGGGTTCAAGGCCAAGGCTGGATTTGGGGCCGTATTAGGGGCAGATAGTGGTCCCTTGTATTAGATGGGCCTGGGACCGGGGTCGAGGCCAGAATTGAGGCTGATGACAGGTCCAGGCCGGGTCATTCCAGTCAGTAGCCCCAGCAGGCTGAGCAAGGTAGAGAGGAGCAGAAGAAAGGAGGCGGCAAAAAGCAGGGCCGGCAACGCACTCAAGGCCATGAGCAGCAGGGCAGGCAGAAGATGCTTCCACACAGCGGCCACTACGGGCCAGAGAGAACGCAGCAGGTGGCAACCCGTGGTGAAGAGAGCATGGCACAAACCCAGGGACAGCAGCAGGTAGAGCCCGGATTCAAGCAGCCACAGGCCCCGCTGCAAGGGCACCCACCAGCAGGACGAAGAACACCAGGTGGTCCAGCGCCGCCGGCCGCCGTTCGGGCCCTCCCACCACTGCTCCCAGGCTCTCCACAGAGACCAGCTCCGCCAGCTCTGCCTCAAGCCCTCTCCCGCCCCCGCTTCATCCGTCGCCACCTCCGCTCTGGACCGCTGCATCGACCCGGTGCACCTGGCGAGGGGGGAAGGGGAAGAGCTGTGATCCCGACACTAATGGGAAGGAAAGTCCCTAAGGGGAGCCGATCCCAAAGCGCGGGGAGCGGAAGGAAATTTGTGAGCCCAAAGAAGCAAGGAAAGAGGGATCCCAAAGCACCTCCCGGAAGGGAAAGGGAAAGAAAGAGGGATTTCAAAGCACCTAGTGGGAAGTGGTCTGAAAGTACTCGCGGGAGAGCGGAGTAATACTCGCATCGCTACATTCCAAGTACGGGACTGATTCTAAACACTAGAGCAAATACGGGGCTGGGAAGAGGTTGATTCTAAGTCTTGGGCAGTGCTTCTGAAGCAGCCCCGGGCAGAAGTTTGTAATCCCAAAGTATCTGGGGAGGCACAGGCTATGATCTTAAAGCAGTGCGGTGCTGAAAGGGGAGGGGAGAAGTAGCATTCCCTGGGAACAGCCTGGGAATGAGAAACCACCCGGGTCTTGCTTGGAACCTTGTCTGACTCCAAGAACCCAGCCCTAAGGCCAGGGTCTCTAACCTTCGGAAACACTTCAGTGAAGAGTCTTGAAGGCCTATCTAACCCGGAATCTGCCCTGTGCTCGTGTACAGAAGAAGGTCAGAGAGCTTAGGGAGGACCAAGGATCAGGACGGCTTAGAAAAGGAGAAAAAGCAAAAGGCTAAATGTCGCCTGGTCCTCCCTCTGAAGCCGAAGCTGAGGAATCCGGAGAAGCCTAGGCAGTTCCGTGAAGCTGACAGCTGAGATCAGTCAGTTTTTGTAGGCTGCTAGCCTAGAGCAACCTCCTCAGGTCCCTGTTGCTGCTGGGGTTAACTGAGAGGTTCAGCACTTTTCTTCCAGTGCCTCATCCTAGAATGGAACCAGGGCTCTGGAAGACTATTCCAGAAGAAATCAAGCCTCTCGAGCAAACTGTGGAGAGGCTCATCACCTGAGAAAGTCAGCCAGCGCTTGAACTTTTTGGAACACAGCAGCTACAGGGACCATCTGCTAAGTCGCGGGAGGGTGCAGTCTGTGTCAGCTACATCTACAGAGAAAGTAGCTACAGATCCTTAAAGTACTGGCAGAAGCTTGGAACCAGCCCCTCCAACCCTGAGAACGCAGATCGTGAGAAAAGGAGTCAGAGACAAAGGCAGGGGCAAGGGAGCAAGTATAGACTGGTGGTAATATCTAGCCAATTGCCTGTGCAGTACATCTTTCCTTGATGACTTGTCAGGCTTTCATTGGGCTTTGTCCCCCGAAACCCAAGGGTCCAGGAGGAGCCCAACACTCCATGTTTCTCCTTGGAAACTGATTAAACTGCCCCAGGAAAGCAAATGGGCTCTAGGATCTCTGAAATTCATGACAGAAGTTAAGAAAGAAGAGAATAAAGGAGGAAACAAAGGAAGAGATGAGTGGCAGGAAGAGGGGTGAACTGAGGAACCAGAAGCAGAAAAGAGGCAGGAGAGGTGAGAGACAGGGAAGTGTCCAAGAAGGAATAGCAGAAATATGTGCCAGGGAAGTAAACAAGAGTGGGGAGGAGAAAGGAGAAGAAATGAGACATCAAGAGAATATAAGAATGAACCAGGGAAGGAGATAGAAGATGGGATTAGAAAGGGAACAGAATCATGGAATATAAGAGGTAGAAGGGGCTTCAGAGGGTATAATCCAACCTGTCCCTGAACAATAATTCTCTCTAGAACATTCCTGACAAGTGGCCATCCATCCAGCCTTTGCTTGAAGACTTTTAATTAGACCCAATACCTCTGAGGCAGTCAATTCCACATTTGGATTGCCCTGATTTTAGGAATTTCTTTTTTTTTTTAATTGAGCCTCAATATATCTTTCTGAAACTTCTTCCCTTTGCTCCTCTTTCTGTCCTCTGGGGTTAAGTGGACAAGTCTAATGTATATTCTATAGGACTATTTTTCAAATTCAAGTATTCTCCCCAAGTCTTCTTCTATCTTTCCCATTTCTATCAAATAGTTCTCAATAGGTTTCAAGCCCCTTTATCATTCTGCATACTTTCTAAACTTGTCCATGCTGGACAGATCTCTGATCACTTTGATATGGTCCTCCTTCTATTTTTCCATATTACAATCTATCTATAACTACTCACCCTATGTGACTTGTGCATGCCTTCCCAGAAATCCTTCCCAATGGGGTCGATTCAGTATGGTGGAGGGGGGCTTTCTTTAGCTTATTGTGACATTTTGTGCATAACAATGAGTATACAGACTATCTGTTTTTGCTCTAGGACCAGCTCACTTCTCTTTCCATTCATACATCTCTTTTATTATATCCTTTATATCACTTCTCGCTTTTAATAATTATTTTATTTTTAACTTTTATTGATGTAATTCTTTTTTTGCATTATTCCTATTACTTCTCAATGACTCCACCTCTCATAGAAACCACTGTTGTAAAAAAGAATTATGATCTTGCAAAACAAGTCAATGCATTGGCAATGTCTGAAAACGTATACGTCTTGGACCTATATTGTCTTCTTCCTGTCCATTGGGAAGCAGGTGGCATACTTTGTGGTCAATCCTCTAGCAGTGGTTCCCAAACTTTTTTGGCCTGCCACCCCCTTTCCAGAAAAAAAAATATTACTTAGTCCCCTGGAAATTAATTTTTTTAAGTTTTAATAGCAATTAATAGGCAAGATAAATGCATCTGTGGCCATCACCGCTTCTCTGGATCACTGCAGCACCCACCAGGGGGCGGTGGCACCCACTTTGGGAATCACTGCATCTAAAGTCACCACTGGTCACTGCATTTGATCAGTGTTCTCAAGTCTTTCAGAGTTGTTTTCAGCTACATTATTCTGATCATATATGTTGTTTTCCTACTTCTGCTTATTTTGCTCTGAATCATATATAAATCCTTCTCTGTCATGCTTGATGGCACAATCATATTCTACTTTACTGATATGCTGCAACCTATTCATCCACTCCCCAATCAATCAGTGGGCACCCACTTTCCAGTTTTTTGCTACTCTAAAGTTTTACTCTAACGTTTTCTATGTATGTGTAACCCTTTCCTTTGTCTTTGGCATCGTTGTGGTATATACCTAGTAGTATAATATCACTGGGTCAAAGGGGATACCAAGTTTAGTGAATTTTTTCATTTAATTCAAAATTGTTTTCTAGAACAGTTGGACCAGTTCATAACTCCAAGTGCATTCAGATGCTTGTCTTTCCATGGGGCCTGCTGACATTTACTGTTTCATCTTTTGTCATTTTGCCAATCTGATGGATATGAGGTGATAACTCAAGAATTGTTTTTATTTTCTGCCACCTCTAAGTAATTCCAAATAAGTAATAATATGTTGTAATTATCCTCATCGTTTGTCACTATCTTTCATAAAATGTGGTGCCAGAACTGAATGCACTATTACAGGTATAGTCTGAATGTGATGAATGAAAACAGGACATAACACATCCTTTGCTTTTCTTCTTTTTTAAACCCGTACCTCTGTCTTAGAATCAACATTAGGTATCAATTCCAAGGCAAAAGAGTGGTAAGGGCTAGGCAATGGGGGTTAAGTGACTTACCCAGAGTCACACAGCTAGGAAGTGTCTGGGGTCAGATTTGAATCCAGGATCTCCTGTCTCCAGGTTCTGGCACCCTATCCACTAAACCACTGAATCCTCTATCCCTTTCCTCCTTTTCTAAATGCAGTCTGGGACAGTCTACCGACTGTTCTCTGAGCTCTATCTCTTTTCTCTGGGTCCTTCATTCAGGACTGTCATCCATGTCTAGAATACCTTCCCCTTCTTATCACCATCTTTTAGCATCTTTACCTTTGTCGTGGGTACCCTGTACTATGTCTATAACCTTGGCTTCTCCTTCAGGGTGTGAGCGCCCTCTTTCTCTTCAGATTACTTTCTATTTACACATTGTCTCCTCTTCCCCTCTCATAACAGCGACTCTGATTTCTTCCTAGGTTTCCCCATCACCTTGCACAGTGCCTTGAATAGAGAGCAGGTGCTTAATAATAAGTGTTGGCTGAATTGGACATCAAAACATTTTGATGCTTTGTTTTGTTGTCACATCACTCTTTTGGCTCCTATTGATCTTGAAAGCCACTAACATCCCCCAGGACTAGTTTTCTAGCCTTTGGAGTACATGGAGGGCTCGAACAAGTGGGAATGCCAGCCCAAGAGATGCCATGAGAAGCCATATAAAAGGTGTCTTTAAGAGAAGCCTGCAATTGGATTTTGGAGCCTGGGGAGATTTGCTGGAGATAGGACTTCTACAATAGCAAACTGGCTTGGAAGGCAGTAGCCTAAGGCTGTTTGGGCTGAATAAAGCAAACACACAGCTCTGGTGAAGAGTGAAGATTAAAACTGGAGTGAGACTGGAGTCTATTTTGGTGAGGGATATGCCTAAACACAAGGCAAAGAATAACACAGTCTTCCTCTGACACCACCGCCCTGGTAAAGGCTCTCATTTTCTCATGCCTGCTTGGTTGGTCTGCTTGCCACAAGTCTCTCTCCATTCTGGTCCATCTCATGCTAAAGTGATTTTCCTTAAAACACATGTGGGTCAACTCAATAAACTCCAATAGCTTCCTATCTCCTTAGATTCAAGTACAAAATCCTCTATTTGGCATTCAAAGTCCTTTATAATCTGGACCTTCCCACTTTTCCAGGCTTCTTACAATTTATGCCCTTGCCCCCTCTTTTTTTTTTTTTAGACCCATGCCTTCTTAGAATTGATACTGAGTATCAAACCCTAGGCAGAAGAGCAGTAAGGGCTAGGCAATTGAGGTTAAGTGACTTGCCCAGGGACATGCAGCTAGGAAGTTTCTGAGGGCAGATTTGAACCCAGGACCTCTTGTCTAGATCTGGCTTTCTATCTGCTGAACCATCTAGCTGTCCCATACCCCTCTAAGTTGTTTCCTATTTATCTTAGCTTGATGGTACATATTTGTGTGCCCTTGATCCCCTTCATTAAATTGTATACTCCTTAAGGGCAGACCCCATTTTTTGACTTTGTATCCATAGAGAGCACAAAGCCTGGTACATAGTATATGTTTAATAAGTGTATATTGACTGGGGCAAGTAGGTGGGTTGAGAGCCAGGTCTAGAGCCAGGAAGTCCTGGGTTCAAGAGTGACCCTGGGAAAGTCACTTAACCTCAATAGCCTAGCTCTTACCACTTTTCTGCCTTGGAACCAGTATTTAGTATTAATACTAAGACAGAAGATAAGTTTAAAAAAAAAAGCATACAGACCAGTGGCAAATCACCTTTGTGATTTGTATATCTATATACATACATACATACATATACATACATATATATGTGTGTGTGTATATGTGTATATATATCAGTATACTGTATACTGTATATATATATACACAGTATGTGTATACTGTATATATATATATATGTATATATATATATATATACACAGTATATCAGTATATACTGATACGGGCTAAGATGAGAAACAGGTTTATGGAAACATTGGCAGGAGTCAGTCCAAGTTCCATAGGGATCTTCCTACAGATGCTGTTAGACACAGAATCTCTCTAGTCCTTTATCTTTGAAGAGTCCAGAATATGATTGAAAACAAAATAAAATTTTACATAAAATATAAATGAACTAGGTGGGAATGGAATGGAATTTTTCCAATTTTCCAGTGGCTTGGGAAAAAGATGGACCCATCAATGTAAGGGATGACTCCCTTAGCATCCGTGTGATCTCAAGAGAATGAGGGGTCAGAGGGCTCATTGGGTGGCCCTGCTCTGGTGCATTTCTGTGAGGGTATGGACAAGAGTTGTACAGAAATGGGCAAAGATAGGCATGTGTGGCGGATGTGATCCACACCAACGAAGGGACTACCCCCATTGATGAGAATGGATCCAGTGGAGCATCAACCACCTAACTAGTCATGACTTACTTATCCTGTACTAAAGAATATGAGGTTTCAAACCCACGTTTAGGACTTTATGTTTATCCCTATTAAATTTCATCTGCTTAGATCTGGGTCAACACTTTAACCTGCTTAGAGCCTTTGGGTCCTGATTCTATATTATCTAGTACTAGCTGTCCCTCTGAGTAATTGATAAAAATGTCCACGTTAAAAAGCCCTTGATAAAAATGGTAAATGGCATAGATCCCGAGGGCACTTGGCTAGAGAGCTGACCTGGAGTCAGGGATGCCTGGTTAATGACTCTTCTTTGGGTTTCCCCTTTGCCGGGTCCATCCGTTTTGTTGTCTAGCTCCCATCTCTCCAGATGGACCCCAGGGATCTATCAAGTGCTTTCCTGGAATCTAGTTAGAGTACAGTATTCCTCTGATCCAGAGGGAAAGGGGCAAAGTTAGAGACAAGGCAAAGGGCAGGGGGACCCAAGAGAGAGGAAAAGGGAGGAAAGAGACAAGAAACAAGGAGACAAGAGTGAATAGAGAAGAGGAGGGAGAGGATCCTAGAGGGGACAGAGAGGGAGAGACACACCAGGGCCATTGTGGGGCTAGACTCACCTCCCGGCAGAACAGCCTTGGTCATGTCGTCACCGCCAGCTCCCTATGCAGAGCTGGGAAGGAACCCCTGCAACCTGGCTCCCAGCCTCCCCACCTCCACCCTACCCCAGGGGACCCCATTGTGACCCGGGCCTTGGGGGAGGGGGAGGGACAGGACCTCAGAAAACAGAGCCCATTGGACTGTGGAGTCCAGGCTCTAGTCCCAGCCTTTTTTTTTTTTTTTCCCTTTCTTTATCTGGAGCTCAGTGACCAGCACTCTCTGGCCATAGACCTGAAAAACCAGAGTATCTTAAAGTCTTTTGCCACAGGAGGCACAAACTATTGGGAACCTCCAGCTAGAAGGGGCTCTCTGGGCCAAGATCTAGCTTGGTGCTGTAGTGACTCCTGTGGGTCTCAGTTTCTCCTTTGGTAAAATGAAAGGTTTGGACTAGATGAACTCCAAGGTCCCTCCTAGCTCTCCAAGGAAAGGCATTTCACCCCGGCTTCTCCTCTCTCCATTCCTTGGTTTCTCCATACTTTCTGGCCAAAAGCCTGCCTGGGATCTGACCTGCATCCCTCTCAATTTAGTCAGCAGACAGAAAGAAGATGAACCACCATAGAACTCTCTCTCTCTTTTCCTAGACCAGAAGCCTGTCTCTCCTCTTCTCTCTAACTCTATTCCCCAGAGTCTCCCGGCCAAGATTTGCCCCATAATCTACCATGACCCCAAACTCTTGGACCCTGAAAGTTCATGAAATTTTTCTCCTTACTCCCTGCGTACTTGTGAACAAATCCCTTTGCCTCCCCCAGTCTCCATCTATTCCAAAAAACAAGGGGGTTGAACCCAAAGCTCTCTACAAGCCCTTGTGAACTAGAAATCCTAGGATTCTAGCTGTGTGGGAGAAGGGATTGAAAGGCCTCCTTGCAACCCCACTGGTTTTAGACTCTTGTTTAAGGCTCCAAGGTTTAGACTAGTGAGTCAAAGTTGACTCTAGAGTCTTCTTGGCCTCCTAGACTGAATCCGCTTCAAACCCTGAGACCTGGAACTAGTTTAGGGCCTTCTTTCCAAGCCACTCACCCCAAAGAGGGAGAAAACTGAGACCTAGAGGCAACTGGAAAGGAAATTCAGAGCCAGAGGCTGGGACAATTCTCATGTATTTTCTGTGAGGAGGCCTAATTAGACTGCTGGTTCCTGGAGAAGAGAGGCTTTGCTTCAGGCCATAGGCCAGAGGCTAACTACAAGGCTGAAGATGCTGAAGGGCATCACGGCCCCAAGGATCAGCCCTAGGCCTGTGAGGAGAAGGAATCCATCCAGGACATGACTCAGGGTAGGTGGGAGCAGTGGTTCTCGCAAGCGGGGGCCTTCACCCCCTGCTCCCAGGCCAAGGGGTCTAAACATTGGCCTTCGAGGCAGAGGCAACTCCTGGGGCCTACAAGGAAAGGAGAACCCAAAGTCAGACTGAGGCCAAAGCACGAGGGCCCAGAAACCGGGGTGAGCTGGGGCGGAGGCCCCGGAATCTAGCCTTCTTACCCATGGATAAGGTCAAAAGTCAGGAAACTCAACATTAGAAACAGCAGCAGGAGCATAATAGCTGGACCAGCCAGGGCCAGGACCAGGCGAGCACTGACTCCTAGTATGCCAAGGCCTAAGGCCCCATCCAAGAATGTGAGTGAATTCCTTGGAGGTACCCCATGGCCCTCCAAAACCTCAGGGCCCTCACCAGCTTCTAGGCTTCGGCCCCCTACTGGGCCCATTCGATCTGCTGTGGATCTGTGGATACAAAAACACAGACACATGAGGATGGGTACAAAAGAATTCCATGTTTGTTTGTTTGTTTTTGTGTTTTTTTATGTTAGGAACTTGAAAATCCACAAGAGCAAAAGGCTAGGGGAAATTTTAAGGTGAACACATCAGGCATTTTTATCTATTTTGGGGAGAAAGAGGAAATTCAGAGGAAAAATAAGAAAGTGATAACAGAAGGAAGAAATACTCAATTCTCAATTAGCTACTTTTTTTTCTCTACCAAAAAAGAATGATCTTTGGAATGAAACAGGTCAAAATAAAGAAGTCGGGCTAGAGAGACAGAAATGGGGAAAGAGAAATGGAGGTACAAGAGATGGGAGAATCAGGTATGGAAACAACTTAATCTAACAAAAATATTAATAGAGCACTGCACTAAGCCCTGGTGATAAGACATGTGCCCTGCAGGCCCTCAAGAAGCTTATAGTTTTTTTTAAATTATTTTAAATTTTGTTTTATTTTTATTTTAGTTTTCAAATCCTCTCTCTCCCTTTCTGTTCCTTCCCCACGTATTGAGAAAGCAAGCAATATGACATTCAATTATACATATGAAGTCATGCAAAATTCTGATAAAAATAATAAAAAATAAAAGTAAGAAATGTGAAGAAAGTGGGGAAAGTATGCTTCAGTCATCATCAGTTCATCAGATCTCTCCCTAGAGGTAGAGAGCAATTTTTTTTTTCATTATAGGTCCAAGAAGTTAATAATCCAATGGGGAAATGGGAAATATACACAAATAGACACAATACACAAGAAAGAAGGAAGAAGTACTCCATTTTCAATTAGCTACTTTTTTTCCCTACCAAAAAAGAATGATCAAAGAAAGGTGGAAAGAAAATCTAAGAAATCTAGGCAAAGTAACTTGAGAAATTTTATGAGAAAGAAATCATTTTCCTGGGGATGAGAAGGGAAAAGATTTTGAAGGAAGGCTTCATGAAGGAGGAGGCCCATGAGTTGGGTCTTAAAGGAAGGAAACAGTTTTGGGGAGGGCAGGTTGGAGTGACAGACCACTCTAGGCAAAATATATGACTCAAATAAAAGGAAAGAAAAGTAGAAGAGGGCAAACAGCTAGTAGTTCAATTTGCTTGAAACAGAGAGTATGGGGTTGGGAATAGTATGAAGGAAGACTGGAAAAATTAAAGTTTGGAACCAGATTATGATATCTTGGAAGTTGGAATCAGAAATTTATACTTGCCATCATTTGGGGAATGGTGGAAAAAATTGTGGTACATGTTGGTAATGGAATACTATTTTGCTCTAAGAAATAAGCAAGATGATTTCAGAAAAATCTGGGAGGATCTGCATGAACTGATGCAGAGAGAAATAAGAAAAACTGAGAGAACCGTACCCAATAACAGCAATATTAGGCAATGATTATCTGTGAAAAATTGGCTACTCTCAGCAATGTACTGATCTGGGACAAAACTGAAAGACATGACAGGGAATGTGATCTACCTCCAGAGAAAGAACCGTTACAGTCACATTGGCGTATCGATAGTTTTATTTGGGGGGTTATGGTTATATATGTTTAATCTTACAACAGTGACCAATATGGAAGTGTGTTTTACATGACAATAAAAATAAAATTAAAAAAAGAAATTTATACTTGTAGGAAATGGGAAATTATTAAAGATTTTTAGACAGATGCATGACAGATCTGTGCATTAGGAATAGGATTATGGCAGGAGGGAGAGACCGTTATGTAGGAAAGACAATAGGAGTGCAGACTTGAACTAGGGACTATGAATGAAGAAGAGAGAATGGATTTGAGAGATACTCTCCGATATTTCAGGGGCTCTATCATCTCATCAGTATAGGTATTCCCAACAAAAATGGAGATCACACCACTCCATCCTACCCAAAGCCATCTTACACAAAGTCAATTTGAGTCCTCCCATAAATTCTTTGCAAGAGATTCACCTAAAGTGCAGGGGGGAAGGAAAGAATTGCATGCATCCTTTTTTCTTTTAAATAATATACATATATATATACATATATACATATATATATTTTTCCCAATCAGCAAAAATCTGCCTTCTCATCCTCCTACCACTCCCTACACCGAACTTGAGAGCTAAGGAAAAACTAACCCTGTTACAAAACAAGTATAGTCAATCAAAAATTCCTATATTGACCATGTTTCCCCCTCCCAAAATGTGTCTCATTCTGCATTGAGTCCTTCACCTCTCTACCAGGAAGTGGACAGTATCTGTCACCATTAGTCTTCTGGAATGGTGGTTGGTAATTATGCTGGTCAAAGTTCATAACTCTTTCAAAGTTGTTTGCCTTTATCATATTGTCACTGTATAAATTGTTCTGGTTCTGTTCACTTCACTCAGCATCAGATCATACTGGTGGTTTTCTTTTGGGCTTTTTTTCCCCCAAGAAGTGACTAGTGGATTCTTTCAACTTCCACTTCGCTCTCTGGTTCTAAGAGATCCAGGCAGTTTTCTTTTAAAACTTCTTGAAGTGTGTAACAACTAGGTTCTTTTTCTTGGTTCTGAATTCAGATAGTACAATGATTTTCATTTTCCTTTTCCCCAATCTATTTTCCAGACCATTTTTTCTTTTTCTGCAAGATAAGCTTATATTTTCTTCTATTTTTTCAGTCTTTTGACTTTGTCTTAATATTTTTTGTTGTTTCATGGAGTCATTTGCTTCAGTTTGTTCCATTCTAAATTTCAGGGATTGTGTTGCTTGGTCAAGATTTTGTACCTCTTGTGTCAAGCTATTGATTTCCTTTCTAATTCTTTCTTCTATAGGTCTCAGTTCTTTTCCATTTTCCCCCTCAAGAATTCTTATTTCATTTATTAAAAATTTTTTTAATAAAAAAAACCTTTGCTTCAGCTCTTCCAAGAATTCTAATTGAGTTTTTGCTCAAACACTATTTTTCTCTGCAGCATAATTTGTTGGTATTTTGGAGTCACTCTCTCTGCATTTGTGTATTGAGCATCCCTGCCACCATAATAGCGAAATATGGTAAGGTTCTTTTTTTGTTTGCCCATTCTTCTAGCCTACTTCCTGAGTTAAGACTTGATATTAGAGCAGGATCTGTCACATTTTTTCAAGAAAGATCTAAGCTGGTCTTGTTGCTACTTTCTTGGGATATGGAGTCTTGTGTTATTCTAGGACTTCAGGGCAGGCTGGCAACCTAACTCCTAACAGAGTGGTTTGATCCAGGGAAAAGTATGATTGCTACTCCGCTAGTCTGAGGTCTACATATTCCTGACATGGGCTTGCATCCATGCAGGAGGGAATTGATGCTACATTCAACTCTTATCAGTCAGTCAGAAAGCACTATGGATTCAGAATGACAGAATGGTCAACCTTCCCTTTGGCCTGAGGTTCCTGCCCTTCTAGGTCTGCTCTGGACCTCTGACCCAGAACTGAATAGTGGGTAACAAAAATTCTAATTTGCTTCTGTCCCTATCAGAGTGACCTAGTATGGGTTCGGGAGTGCCCCGTTTCTCAGACATCCTCTTGCCCTGGTACAGAGCCTCTCCCTGATGAGACAAAATGAAGACCAATTACAAAATGGAGTTGATTTGATGTGGGAATCAAAAGGACTAATGAGGTTCTATCTCACAAAAACCGACTCCATATTGTATTTCCACATATTTTCTCTTCCATTTTGTTTTGTTTTTTTTTCTGTTATTCATTCACAGGAAACTAGTTATATAAGCCACCTATTGTTTCATATGGGCAGGGGGATGTAATTCATCAGCATCTTTTCATTTTATGAATAGAAGACCTGGAAACCTACTCATTCTCCTCCCAACTTGGAAAGCCCATATCTTTCCACCAATTAGAAATCAAATTAGTATCTTGGTTTATAGTTTTTATTATAACTAATTGGTCTTATTTGATTGTTTTTTGTATATAAAACTCTGCTTCACTCTATATTCTTTGGACCGACTGGGTAATCCACTGACATTCATTCTGACTGCCTAGTTAATAAATTACGCTTGCTTAGATTGTTTCCTCGGTTATTAATAATTAATCACCACATCCCTGAAAGCTGGAGTGGAATGTATTCTTGCCCCAACCCTGTCCTCAACATCACCAGACCTCTCTGTCTCCCTATGTCAATCTGAGATGGAGGAAGAACTCACTGTGACTTTTTCTGGATTTCCCCATCAGGATTGAGTCGTGCATTTTCTAGATCTGTATGGAGGATTTGCGGACAAGAGCTCAACCGCATTGCTTCTTGATACTCCACCATCTTGTCTTTCCATGCATTCTTCTTACACTGCTCCGATAACACTAGAGCACTTAAAGAGAGAGGAGTGAAATGGGGCAAAGTTTTGAGGAAAAGGTTTGACTTAAGGTTGAGTTTGACCAGCTATAAGAACATCCTTGTGGAAAATATCCAATTAGAAGAAACATAAAACAAGACTAGGTGACCGATGTGCTGCCCAAGGGCGCCAATATTTACAGGGCACCAATGGCACTCATAATCAATCAGAAACATAGAAACGATGAGGATTAGTATCTTGCATGCAATGGTTTACTCAGTGGCAACTTCTTAGTGCTCTAGATCTCTTCCCTGACAACCAAATTTGTCTTAGAAAGTTAACATGATGTTATGTTATTTCATAACACATTCCCAGGGCAAAACTTGCTAGTAATGTCTCTGCCAGTAGGACTGGAGCTCAGGGGAGCTGTTTATGATGATTGTTTGGATATCATCTGCACAGAGATGGTAATAACTGAACCATGGAAGTAGAAGAAATTGTCAGGGCAGAGATAGAGAAAGAAGAGGGCTAAGGGTAGGATCCTGGGGGAAACTTGTGTTTAAGGGGACAAAGGAAAATAAGGAGCCAGTGAATGACTCGTTTTCCAAAGCGTGTTGCTATTTACTACTCTAGACCAGGAATGTTTGACAGGAATGCCAGGAGTAATCAGAATGTCAAGAGTAATATGACCAAGGTATCATTCATAAGGGCTTTTACCACTTCATACCACCCCCTCCCAATGTTCTGGATACTAAGGCTCTATTTATGAAGCCTGAGAGACAGAGGAATGGTTAGAGAGATACGAGAAAAGCCAGAAGAAAACAGCACTGTGGAAAATAAGGGAGAAAAGATTTTCTGGAAGGAAAAGGATAGATAATAATGTAAAATGTAGCTGAGAAGCCCAAGAAGATGATGTGGATATTTAAAAAACAGAAATAATGACTTAAGGAAAGAGGACAGATGGATGAGGAGAAAGTAAGACAGAGATGGGAAGATCACTGATCTATAGGTCCATGGCTTTAGAAATAGAAAGGACCTTGGAGGTCATGAAATCTAATCCCGTATTTTATAGAAGAGGAAAATAAGGTATGATGACTTTCCTAGAGCCATACAACTAGTAAGAGCCTAAGGCAGGATTTGAACCCAGGTTCTTTTAAATCTTAAGCCTAATGTCTTGTTCATTACAGTATGCTGCCTCAGAAATGAGAATATAGCAATAGGAGAAATGATCCTGGGAGGCCAGGTGTGGGAGGAATGAGGGAGACAGAGATGGTGGAGACAGAGTTGGCGAAGAGGCAAAAGGAGAAAATGGGGCTTGGGACCCAGAGATAGAGAGGCAGAGATCAGGGGATATAAGATTAGGAGAAAGAGGTAGTGATCCAGGGATGAGGAAGCAGAGATGTGTGTGTGTGTGTGTGTGTGTGTGTGTGTGTGTGTGTGTGTGTGTGTGTGTGTGTGTGAGAGAGAGAGAGAGAGAGAGAGAGAGAGAGAGAGAGAGAGAGAGAGAGACTGAGAGAGAGACAGAGACAGAGACAGAGACAGAGAGTGTGC
>NC_058135.1:227337579-227345377 GCF_016433145.1 Gracilinanus agilis | reverse complement strand
GAGAGAGAGAGAGAGAGAGAGAGAGAGAGAGAGAGAGAGAGAGAGAGAGAGAGATGGAAAATTGTATACCCAAGAAAGAGAAAGAAAGAGATAAGAGACCTTGTGGGGAGCATGTCTGGGGAGAGTGAGGGCTAGAAGGGGTTTGGAACATGGAAGGGGGGAGAATTATTCAAAAGAGATAATCAGAAAAAAATTTAAATTAAAAAAATTTTTTAAAGAGAGAGATAATCAGAGGTGGGGAGACAAGAACCCTAGTGAGGGAATGGGGGATGGAGGCATCAGTGTCAGAACCCAGGTAGAGTAGGACCTAAAGTTATGAGGAAGAGGGCAATGACCTCGGACAGCTGTGACCTGGGGCGTAGGCAGCCCTAGAAGCCCCAGATTAGCTCCTTGTCAAGCACAGAGAGCAAGTAATACTCTGGGCCAGCTCTGCTGGGGCAAGGTCATTACTGTGGAGTTTGTTCTTTTTCTCCCTCCCCAACCACCCTACTCCTCACCTCCTCCCAATCGGGCCTGCCATTCTGGGGGCACACATTGCTAGGGGAGAGGGTAGGTATTATGACCTAGAGAGCAGAGGCTGCTCCAGAGGTCATCCTGTCCCCGACCCCACCACCACATACACACATAATAGCTGTGACTATTTGAACAAATTCTCTTTGGATGAGATCTCTAGGTCCACAGCCATGCTCAAGCCTGCCTAGGGTAGTAAGAGAGAGGGGCAAATATAGAGAAAGAAGATTTCCCCAATCACTCTGTACCATTTGGAACCCTTGGCTCAATGGGTGCATTGCGTGGAACTGTCTTCATTGTTGTTGTTGTTGTTGTTGAGTTTTTTTTTTCAGTTGTGTCTGATTTTTCATGACCCCATCCATGGTTTTCTTGGCAAAGACACTGAAATGATTCGCCATTTCCTTCTCTAGCTCATTTTACAGATGAAGAACCAAGGTAAACAAGGTTAAGTGACTTACTTGTCTAAGGTCACACAGCTAGTAAATGTCTGAGGCCAGATTTGAACTCAAGAAGATGAATCTTTCTGACTGAAGGCCCAGAGCTCTAGCCACGGTGTCACCGCTATCCTCATTGATGGAGATGAATTATTGGGTGCTTCTCACCTGCATTAAGGGTGGTGTTGGTAAGAGCTGGAGAGAAGAGAGAACCTAGTCTCCTGGCTTCTAGCTTCAAAGGAGGAATCTCTCATGTCACACTCTCTTCATTACTCAGAAGGGGGAAAGACTCCAGGAAGAAGTCAACATGGAGAGCGGCTGCCACTTAGAACGTGTCTCTCTATTTCCAGCTTACTATATTAGAAACTTTAGGGAATTCCCCCTTGGGTAACATTTGGAACTCTTCTCTCTTAGTTGAGCTGAATTATCTCCCTCCCAAAGGAAGAACTCATTCAGTCTGGATTGTCTGGTATGTCTTAGGTATACTTTCTCTGATTTCTATTTTGCTGTCTGCTGTGTTAAATGGGCTTATTTGCCACGTGTATTCATTGTGGAACTGACATTTAGCAGCAAGATAGTCGAGTCTTGGATATTTAGCTTGGAAGGACACTCTTTTCCCATTAAGTTATAATGTCCAGAAGTGCAGCTTGAATTTAACAGTTCTTTCCCCTAGCCTAGACTAATAATATTTAATGGAGCAGATAACTGTAATTCTATCGTGGGTAATCCCTCTCTCTGAGAAAAGCAGAGTGGCTGGCTAGCCTCTGGCCTCAACCACAACTCCCAAGAATGGGAGTATCCCTTGGAGAAGGGTGGAGGTAAGACTCTCTAGAGATATCTCTTCTTGCCTCCCTGCACAGACCGGTGTGAACACATATAACCTACAATGGCACAATAGAACTGGAGTAACTGGTCAGAAATTATCAAGATCACTAGAGACTCTTTCCTTCCCTACTTCTCCCATCATGCTCACACTAGGAACATCTGGACCTCCACCCATATACTCCCAACTCTGCATCCTCAGCCCAGGCCAAACTAGAAGTCCAAGGTGGTGACAATGAAAATGGTTCCTTCAGCGTGAGCAAGCTCCAAGAAGGCAACTATGCTGGGATCGGGTAGAAGAAAGAGATCTATCGAGGGTTTGGGATTCAGACTTGGTGCTTTTATATGAACAAGACAATTTTTTTTAAATCCTGGGGAACCATTGATAAATGGTCAAAGGATATGAATAGGCAATTTTCAGATGAAGAAATCAAAGTCATCAATAATCATATAAAAATGTTCTGAAGCATTTGTGATTAAAGAAATGGAAATTAAAACAACTCTGAGGTACCACCTCACACCTATCAGATTGGGCAATATTTGCCCATAAAGGAAAATGGTAAATGTTGGAGGGCGTGTGGCAAAACTGGGATACTAATGCATTGCTGATAGAGTTGTGAATTGATCCAACCATTCTGGAAGGCAATTTGGAATTATACGCAAAGGTCTATGAAAACTTTGATCCAGTAATACCACTACTAGGTCTGTATCCCAAAGAGATAAAAAAAAAATGAGAAAAGACCTGTTTGTACAAAAATATTTGTAGCTTTGCTTTTTGTGGTGGCAAAGAATTGGAAACTAAAGGGATGTTCCTCAATTAGGGAATGGCTAAACAAATTGTGGTATATGATGGTGATGGAATACTATTGTGGTATAAGGAATGATGAACTAGATGATTTCAGAAAAAGCTGGAAAGACCTCCGTGAACTGATGCAAAGTGAAATAAGCAGAATCAGGAGAGAACATTGTACATAGTAACAGCAATATTATAGAATGATCAACTGTGATAGACTTGGGCACTAACAGCAATACAATGATCCAGAACAATTCTGAGGGACTTAGGATAAAAAATGCTATCCACCTCCAGAAGAAGAGTTATTAGAGTAGAAATACAGATGAAAACATATGTTGTCACTTGTTTATTCAGATTTATGTTTAAGGGTTCTGGTTTTATAAGATTATTCACTTACAAAAATGGATAATATGAAAACGTGTTTTGCATGATAATACATGTATAACACAGACTGAATTGCTTATCAGCTCTGGGATGGGGGAGGAAAAAGAGAGGGATACAATTTGTATTATATAACTTTGGAAAACTTGTGGAAATTTGTTACTAAGATAAATAATTATTAAATCAAAAAAAATCCAGGTAAGAAAAACAGCATTGGCAGTAACTACAACAAGGCAAATAGAAAGAACAAGAAAATAAATGAACATGAGAATATAATAGCTAAACTTGATGCCAAAGAAGAAATGAAGAGGCACCTTTTCCCTTCTTGAGTGTGTGAACTATGGATTTGAAACATTACACATAATGTCATACTTGGGTGATATGTGAGTTTAGCTTTCTGAATTTGTTTTTTTTTTCTCCTCTTAAAATTCTTCACTATAAGGAATGACTCTCTGGGAGGGAACAGGGGTAAGAAAGAATAGGAAAATGTAAGTAATGTTAAAACAAAAAATATCCATTTAAAGGGCAGCTAGGCAACACAGTGGATAGAGTCTGCAGTCAGGATGACTCATCTTCCTGAGTTCAAATTTGGCCTCATATGTTTACTAGCTGCCTGACCCCAGGTAAATCACTTAACCTTGTTTGCCTCAGTTTCCTCATCTGTAAAATGAGCTGGAGAAGGAAATAGCAAAGCATTCCAGTATCTTTGCCAAGAAAATTGTGAATGGGGTCATGAAGAGTCAGACATGACTGAACCACACTCCATTTTTTAAAAATCCTAGGACCTTTATCAAACAGTAGGATCAATATGAATCTCAGAATCTTAGAGTTGAACCTATAGGACCATCTAGTCCCATCTGTGCCTGGACAAGAATTCCCTCCACTATGTCAGTCATTTGGTCATCTGGCCTTTGCTTGAAGGCCTCTATGAAGGAAGAACTAACTTCTTCCCAAGGGAGTCCATTTTGCTTTGGTAGTTTTTCTTTTGCCTAATTCTGCCTCATTTGCAAATCTCCTTATATACCAGTGTTATCTCCCTTCTAAATTCTAGTCCCACATCTTTATGGAAAGCTTTACATAAATGCCCCGCCAACGCCTCAAATTCAACAGGTTAAACACAACTAAAAATTCCCTCAATCTTAACCCTCTTCAAATCTCTGTGTTTCTACTGAGGGCATTTCCATTTCCTATTATCAGGTTAACAAGTTCAGAGTCACTCCCATATTCAATCAGGTCCCAAGTCTTGTCAATCCTCCTCCTCTCTCTACTCTTGTGACTTTATGATAGGACTGCTATCTATCAGGGTCCCCTCTCTCCCCTCAACCAGACACAGTTCTAGATGAAGGTAAAGGGAATCTTTCTTCTGTAAGTTTTAAATTAATATAGATAACTTCAAGTATTATTTTTAATAATTTTTATTAATAATCATTTGAAGTAGAAGAAATTAAAAAATAGAAGTTCAAAGCTTAATATTCTAACTCAGTGGTTCCCAAACTTTTTTGGCCTACCACCCCCTTTCCAGAAAAAAATATTACTTAGCCCCCTGGAAATTAATTGTTTTTTTAATTTTAATAGCAATTAATAGGAAAGATAAATGCACCTGTGGCCATAACCGCTTCCCTGGAGCACTGCAGCACCCACCAGGGGGCGGTAGCGCCCACTTTGGGAATCACTGTTCTAACTGAAGTAAGACCACATGTGTAAATCCTCCTGCCTGGCTCTTAGCCAGCTTCAGCAGCCACGTTCAGGGAAAGAGAGAAAGAGAAGAGAAGAGAAGAGGAGAGGAGAGGAGAGAGAGAGAGAGAGAGAGAGAGAGAGAGAGAGAGGTCACACCAAAACTTTATCCTCTATATGTTCACACATCGTTCACACGCACCATAAGCACGCAAATGGGATGCTGGGTAAGAGAGTCTTGAGGAGCAAATTCTATCCGCACACTACTTAAGCCAAATATCTATTAGGGCTAAATAAACCTTTTGTTAACTGTTGGGTGACCTATGAACATCTCAATTTGTTCTAATACCAAACTCAATGGAATGGGGACCAACTGGACTAGAACTCACTTGTTACTGTGGAGATTAAAATTAATATACCAAAATACTAAATATTATATTAATAAATATTTTATTAATAATAAACTGACAAAAGAGACTAACTAAAAGGTACTAATCAGCTAGCTCCCAGGAACCAAAAAAAGAAAGAGGGCAGAGTTACAGCCAACCATAAAACAATAACTTGACCACACAAACATGTAGGCATAGGAGAGATTAAAGGGAATTTTGGGAAAACTAAGGGACTTATGAGGGATGAAGTCCAAGGTTCAAAATCTCCATTTATACATTATAAACTCCTATATTTGGGAACCTCATCACTTTTCCCTTAGATTATTTCAATATTGGTATCTAATTGATATCTCTACTCTCACTCACCATTCTTTAATTTATCCTTTGCAGAGATGCCAAATTAATATGTAAGGGACTCATGCCTTCAGGTAGGCTTGGACTATAAGTTTTCTCTCTGGTTTATGTCTCCTGAAAGGCTTTGGGGAAAAAGAAGTGCTCTGAACTGCTTTTCCCATTGGTATATCAGAAACTCTACAGCTTAATGAATGAGAGCTATTTTTCTGAATTTATAAGATTTCATTTTCCCTTTTTTTGTGACCTACAGCATAGGGAAATTCTTATCCAGAAAGTACTCTGTGGCTCTTTGCTCAAACAGAACCTCTCCCCAAAGGGGATTAATAGAAGTATATATTTATGTTCCCTCCCCAAACTGATTAATAGTATCCCTTAGAAAATATACATAATGTTCAAAACATATTAGATAGGACAGCTACTTATTAAAACACATGAACATACAGGCAGACAAACACAGTGTGCATTAATCCAAAAGAATAAAACAAAAAAGATTTGGTACCATTGTTATATTCTCCTGAAAGATAAAGACAACATTGTGAGATTACTTTTAAAAAGAGAGAAAGGTTGTTTCACTTTAATCTCAAGTCTATACTGTTTGGCAGTTCCTAAGATTCGGATCTCCTGGTCTGTCTGATTTTGTCTTGAGCTTTAACAAACTTCAGAAGCAGCATCCTTCTTTTGGTGGCCATCTTCTCCCAGAAGCTATGCAGTTATAAGAACTATGGTGACCAGCCAGCACCAGTTCTGGGACCCAGGAACTCTTGAATTCACAAAATACTCATCAGGGTTGAAAATGTCCTTTTTTCATAGGTTGACTGGTTTCTAGACATGGATATATTTTCAGGGAAGAAACACAGAGACAGAGGAAACCACCCAGGGACTTGGGCTCATCTAGGTAAACACATGTTGTTCACTGTGCGGCGATAACTGCAATTGCCACTTGGGAGAAGAAAGAAATTCTCTTCTCTGCACTTACTGGAAATCTAAAAAGAGTAATGTAGGAAAACTCCCATGGGAGCCAACTAAAAAGAAGAGGAATGGAACATTTCTTTAGCTCTTAGAGCCTGTTAAAAGTGAGACAACAATACCACTACTGTGTCTATATCTCAAAGAGATCAGATATAAAGGGAATGGATCTATTTGTACGTAAATATTTTTAGCAGCTCTTTTTGTAGTGTCAAAAAATTGGAAACTGAGAGAGTATTCAGCACCTGGGGAATGGCTAAACAAGCTGTGATAGATATATGGTTGTAAAGGAAATGGAAAACTATTGCACCATAAGAAATGATGAACAGGATGAGTTCAGAAAAACCTGGAAAGACTTATATGAACTAATGCAAAATGAAGTGAGCAGACTTCCGGGTTAAGATGGCGGCAGAGTAAGAAGCAGCTCTTAACCTCTCCTGACCGAAACACACAAAACTCCTCAAGGGGACATAAAAACAAGTCCAGACGAATGGAGGAACCCCACAACAGGGCACAGCGTGGAAGGTACGTGGAATCGAGACATTTCCAGGCTAAAAAGGGCTCTCACTCAATCGCGGGCTGAGCAACCGCCCCACCCCCAACCCCTCCACACTCACCTATAGCTCCGAACCCAGCTAAAAAGAAATAGAGCAAGTTTGGGGCACCCATCGAGTCATCGGCAGCTCCGGGACCTGTTCCTGAGAGCAGCAAGACTTAGGACCCCATTAAGTCAAGAACGCACGCGAAATCTGAGCGCGCGCGCCAGAGCAGAGAGTGGACGCTGGACGCAGAGTGCCGGCTGAGCAGGGGCGTGGGTGCTGGCTGAGCAGAGGCTTGGGTGGAGACAGACACAGCCAGGAACTAAAGCCTAAGTGGGGAACCAGTGCAGACGGGTATGCGACTGTGGAAGTAGCTCCCTGAGACTTGTAAAGGAACCTCCTGCAGAGGATCAAGCAAGGGGATCCACCAGGGGGCTTGACCTTGGAAAAAACTAGAACTCAGTCCTCAGGAGCCAATAGATCTCAGACAGACACTGAGAGCGAGGATAAACCTGAGAAGCTGCTGGGCTAATGATGGCTAATCAGTTACAGGAAATTCAGAAGAGAAAGAATAATAACAAAAAAAAGAAGTCTCTAACACTCGACAGCTTTTACACAGAGAAAATCCAGACAACCGAGCAAACAGAGGAGGAGAACAAACAACCATCCAGACCCTCCCCAAATAAGGAAAACTCCTCACAAGCTATGGAAGAGTTCAAATCTGAGATTTTGAGGAAAATGGAAGAGATCTGGCAAGAAAATAACAGTTTAAAAGGTAAAATCTTGCAACTGGAAAGCGAGGCTCAGAAACCAAATGAACTGATAAGCAAATTGAACACAAGAAATGACCAGATTGAAAAGGAATACCAGAAGATTATGGCCGAAAACAAGAAGATTATGGCCGAAAACCAAAAGATTATGGCCGATTACCAGAAG
>NC_058135.1:227189138-227332590 GCF_016433145.1 Gracilinanus agilis | reverse complement strand
GGGGTGCGGGGGCGGGGGTTGAAGGGGAAAGGTGGAGCATGAATCATGTAACCATGTTAAAAATGAATATTAATAAATGTTAAAAAAAATAAATAAAATAAAATAAAATAAAAAAAAAATGAAGTGAGCAGAACCAGGAGAACAATGTATATAGCAACAGAAGAATTGTTGTGATGATCAACTGTGAAGGGCTAAACTATTATTAACAAGGTTCCAAGATAACCCCAAGGGACTCATGATTTAAAAACCAAAACCAAAACCAGGCAAGGAAACAAACAAAAAACTGCTATCCACAACCAAAAAAGGAACTGTTGGAATCTGACTGTAGGTCAAGACATGTGTAAGGATGGGATTTGTACAAGGGGGATGGAACCAAAAGAGCCAGAGAAGGCAGTTGCTGACAGTTGAGACCAGAGAGGATTTTGGGATTTTCTTCAAGGAAGAGAGAGAGGAGAGGGCTTCAGGCAGAGGACTGGGAAGAGGGAGGAGAGGACAACCTAGCTTGGATCTGGTCCTGAGGGCTTCCTGAGGATCTTTCTTTTGGAAATTGAAATCCTGATTCCCTGATAAAAGCCATTGTATCGTATCTCATCCATCAAGACTTCAACCATGGAGACAGCTAAGTTTTTGGACTCCATTTTGGGAGCAATCTCTTAGTCACCTTCTCCCATTACCCAACCTTGCTGAGAGATCCCTTTCACTCAAAACTTACAATTATAGAAAAGGCTAGAAACAGAAACATAGAAATAGAAATAGGAGAAGGGGCAAAGGGAAAAGCTTAGGAGTGGGAACCACTAAGGTTCCCACCTAAGTGACGGACCATATAGGAATAGGGAAGAGGGCATCCCAAAATCCCTCTGCCCTTCACCCCTTTTCCCAATCCCTGATTTGTGAATAATAAAAAGCCATTCAACAGTCAGATAGCATTCCAGAGTGCCTGAGAGACAATGAGGAAGAAGAGAACCACAGCTTGGTCTGGCTGCCTCCATCTTGAAGTTGGACCACCCACTGTGAATTTAACTGATTGGGGGGAGGTTTGTGTGAACCCCGTCCTTATTCAGGTTTGGATTAGGGTACCACATACCTCCTCTTATAGGGAAGTCTTATCCTCAGCTCCTGTGGGGTGGCAGGACCATCTAGGTCACCCAGTTTTGGGGTGACACCCCCTTAAAGTCTCCCAGTGTATATTTGGCCCTAGGGGAGTGCTGGGAGAGAGACTCACCACATAGACATTCTCCATCTCCCTTCTATGAAACATCCATGACTGGTCTTTTTATTGTTACACATGCCATCCTTCACTTGATTTCCTTCATGAGTTTTTTATTTTATATGTGATATGTGTCCTCAGTCATAACATGAGGAATATGGAAGTATATATTGCATGAAAGCACAAATATAACCAGTAGCAGACTATTTACCACCTTGGGGAGGAGGGAGAGAGGGAGAGAACCTGAATCACAGAATGTCAGAAAACAATTCTACATGTAATTGAAAAAAATAAAATTTAAAAAAAGTGAATGGGAGAGTGATCAAATATTCCACTAACTCTTCAAAAAATTGTCTTTGATAATACCCCAGGCACAAAGATCAAGGGGACCAATCAGGGTTTTCTGGATTACATTTATCCTTCAGGATAAATTCCTACAGAAAGGGCCCAGAGAACAGGTCCAGTTCTATGGGAAGCATTACAGTTCATACCTTCTAGAATGAAATTAATATTTACACACATATATACATATATTTCATTTTCAATATATTCTTCCCTCTTCCCTCAGGCACAGAGTCATCCATATCAACAAAGAAATAACCAAAAAATAAGTTCAGAAAAACTTAGCAACACACTAATGGATTTTGACCCTATATTTGATTTTTCACACCCATAGTCCTCTATTTCTGGGAAGACGGGTGGTGGGCTGTGCATTTTTTCATGTCTTCTCTTGAACCAAGCTTCATCAATATAATTGCATTAGGTCTTACTTTTCCCCCTGTTCTTTCTATTTATATTTTAATAGTCATTATGTGCTGTTGAAAGCCGTTATATGTAAAAAGCCAATTGGAGAAATAGGGTCAAATTTAGGGCCTGTTATCTGGATTCCCTACGTGACCAATCCAGGCTGAGGCAGTCTTTGTGTTTGGTCCTGGTCACCTGAGCCCTGAAAAGCTCTGATACCAGCAGGTAGATTAATCCAAAAACAACTTGACCCCTCCAAGAGGCTATTAGGAGTCATTTAGAGAAACAGAGTCTGTAATAGATGTTTTATCTGGATCCCATTACAAAATCATCGGCAAGTAAAACTGCGTGTATGATTTTTCTGCACTACATGTCAGATGCAGATAGAATGGACCATCTAAGGTAAAAATCTGAGGCTCCTCTTTTGACTCATTTTTAGATCCCCACATTCTCTCAACATTCTTATTGGAAAGCCTTGAGTCCTTAACCAGACCAGCAGCTACTGAGTTAACAATTCCTCTCCTTGACAATTTCTCTCCTTGATAATTAAGAAGCCTGAAACCTAAAAAATATATTACTTAGATAAAGACTGGAGCCGGACAATTTAGTCCAGACTATCTGACCAGGTGCAGATCTGTAAATCAAGGCAGAACGCAATTAGTAAACATCTCCATGAAATTTATCTCTGCTCCCAGAAGTAAACCCTACTAATTGGTGGTTGGAATTTGGCCCTTGTCCTTGCACCCATATCTCTACCTTTTAGACTTTGATGAATTGTGTATGATTTATAACCTCCTTCACAGCTGTTACTCTTTCTTTGTGTTCTTTGTTTGAAACCAGTATAAAATAAAGTCCAAATCCCATAGCATCGGATCAGCATGGGCTAACCTCTAGTTCGGCTGTTCTCAGTTTCTTTTTCCTGTCTTAGCAATCCGACGCCGTAAAACGCCACTCAGGACCCCTGCCATATAGAGCTGGTCCTCTATAATGTGCATTGTTTTCCTGTTTCTACTTACCTCACTCTGCATCACTTCATATATGGCTTCCCATGCTTCTCTGAATTTTTATATTTATGATGCAAAGATTTCTTCTTCTTAAAGTGAAAAGGAGAATTTATCCATTTCCCCTGATCATCTTACTTCCTCCATTAAACCTTCTTCAAATAAGTGGTTTTTAAGATATATCAATATCTATACTCTAGAAAGAAAAAGGAGTAGGACCTTCAAGCACTAAATACATATCTGAAAGAAATATATTGAAGAATATTTTTTACCATATGTATAAGTCCACAGGAAATCTGGAGATAAGAAATAGTGAAAGTTCTCTGGGCTAATTCTCAAGGTAGACCTCCAATTGCTGTGTGGTGGACCTATCTGATTTAGCTAGAGGGGGCTGGAGAAGGAGGGGATGCTCAATAGAATTATTTTTTTAGAAAGGCTTTTCAGTATTCTCTTTTTATATTGGAAAGGTCATATCTGATATGTTAGTTCTTCTTGAATCTTAAGGTTTAGCTGATTTGTGGAAACACAAAGTATAAAGGATTTATCTGTTACCTCCCTCCTCCCCTATATGTACACTTTGAGTTCTTTGAGCTTTGTAGTTTTGAAGGGGTGAAGGAGAGAGAAAAGGAAAGGAGAGAGCCTGACTCAATCTCATAGATGATTGATGTTTGTTTGGTTTGTTCTTATAGAAATAGAGGGCCTATTCCTATGGTCTTAGCTGGGCTCTGAAAAACTTTCCTAGAGCCTCAGAGCTCCTACCTCTCACAGGTAACCATTAACTCCCAACAGATCTCATAGTAAAACAAAGAAAAACTGAGCTATTATATTCATTTCAGGCTTGAATTTCGGATTTAGTTCTTAACTCTCCACAAAAGCATGTTTTAGTTGCAGTCACCTATCTTAATGACCTTTAATTTATTACAGCTGTGAAAGGGAATTCTTATTCCCTTTGTCTATTTTAAGTTAATCAATCAAGAACTTAAAGTATCCCTTCTTAGAATTTAGTAATTCACTAACAAAGAAAGCTCACAAAAGACCACAAGCAGTGGTAGGCAAATTGAAAGGCTGTGATTGATTCCCGAGATGTGAGGAGGACAGCTGATGGGTGGAGAAAACTGTATATAATTGGGATGCTGAGAGATTCATCATCATCATTCTTGAGCTCTTGATTCATGAGCTCATTCGTTGCTTGGTGGATTCTTGAGGTCTTCATTCACCTCCCGAGTATGTGTGCACTAAAGGTTCTTGGTGGTTTTCAGCATCTTTTGGCTCTTTGGTTTTTGGCTTCCTGCATTGAAGACTTTGAAGAGGGACAATACTTGGGTGAGACTCTTGCCTTCTTGGCATGAGAGACTGCCCTTTGCAGCTCAGCCTCTTCAGCAAAGGTTTTTGGTTATTGGGATGCCTGACTGGAGACACTCTTGTGGACTGGTAAGATTCAGATTCATATTCTCGATCTGGAGACACTAGGACTTAGGTAGCTAGGAAATATTTTCTAACTCCTTCCTATATTTTCCATGTTAATATCTCTACCTTGCTGTAAATAAAGCTACTAAACAGCCTACTGACTCATAGTTTAACTTTAATTTTTATAAATGGCGACCACAACAATACTTTTTAAAAAACATTATTTTTGTCAAACCAATTTTAATTATTACACAACATATATTGGAAGATCTATGAAATGGGCCAGAAGGCATTTATAAACATATGAGACCATATACATTTTCTAACAAACAATTCACAAAATAAAGATGGCGTTTGCAGTTACAAAGATCAGCAAAAACAAACATCCTTATTATACATTCTAGAAAATAGTCATAGTAGTTATATTCCAGACATTATGAAATGAATTGTGGTAATCAAATTAACTGGCTCTGCCATATCATACTACATCACCCAGAAAGGTTGTGGTTTGCCAAGCATGCTCCCAGCTCAGACTTGCACAAGTGAGACAAAGAGATAAGAAGTTCAAAGTTTGAAAGAGGGAATGGAAGGAGAAAGAAAGATGAAGAGAAAGGAAGAGAGGCAGAGAAAATAGCTTATGTGGCTAAGAGATTCCATGGGATGCTGTGCCTGATCTGGCCAAGATCTGCAGATATCCCAACTTTCACTCTTCTCCCACTTGGGGAATTGATGTGACAAGCTCTGTTGTAGATACTCAAGTTTTTCCCTGTTTTTGCTGCTGCCAGACATTGGACTCAATGCTTTCCCCCACTTCCTCAATAAGACTATTGGCTGCCATTGGTATCCATGCATGGCTGCCATTCAAAATCCTGAAAATTGGCCAATCCAGTTAAAGAGTGATTTCAGCCAAGACCAGAAGATTAAGCACCTTTCCTGGTCATCAGATACACATAGTTATTGACCTGCTGTTTCTTGATTCCTAAGATTGGGCATTGACAGATTGGCTGTGGAGCTAAGGTCAGTCTGGAGGTATAACCTTCCATTCCTAGGGATTGGGAGATCCAGTGGTTTGGGCACTAGCTGTCAAGTAGTATCCATTTAATATATTTTCCCAGTTTTTACCCTGCATTTCTATTTTGAGTAAAGTGTCCTTTTTTGTACTACTACAATGTAAATGATATACATTTATTAGCTAGTCTGAGATAACTCAGAGAGTGAAAATAAGGGGGTAGAATGGTCATCTGTATAAATATGAACTCAAATTGGGTACAGATTCTAAAGGTAATAAGGATTATTATATATAGCAGCTAATTGCAAGGATTTTTTTTAAGAACTTTTTTTTTTAACAATATGGTTTTGAGTGTTGATTCAAGCTTATGGTACAGTGATGGGCAACCTTTTAAGAGATGGAGTGCCAGGCTTCACCCCCACCCTACACCCCCAGACCACATTCTGTGCCCCTCCCACCACTGAGTGCTGGGCTCACACTGCTTCCCCCCTTACTCCAGCCAGAGGAGGGAGGAAGCATTCCTATTGGACTCCTGGGAAGCGGGGGAGGTGATATAGTCAGGCTTGGGGAATGGGAGAGGTGAGAGGTACAAGCACTTTATTCTGCTCCCCTCTAATTATGTGAGCTACATCCCCTCAGACCTACCTCCTCTCTCCAAAGTGGAAATTAAGGGGACCTTGAAAATTTCAAAGTATACCCTCTTTAGCTACTATTCAAGGAACCAGAAGCCATTTCAAATGCAAAGCTTTATTGAGAAAGAAAGAAAAAGGTGTCCAGGGAAAAAAAAAGCCCCAGTTTACAGGAAAACCCCTTATTTATAGGAAAATATAACCCTCAGGTTAAATGACTTCATCCTGACACATTCACCCCATCATGGTCCAGCCTTCCTGAAGGAGGTATCTCCAAATTAACCTTTTTAGCAAATGGTCAAGGGTTGAAGTCAGGTTTTAACCTAGATGCAGGACTGATTGGGAGTTTGCTATCTTCCAGAGTTTCTAGTCCACCTGTTCTCCCTCAGGCAGGTACCCCTTTGAATGCAAATTGAACTGCTAGGTCAAGGGATTAAGAATGCAAATTAAAGCAGCCCAAGTTTCCTTGGGAAAGAAACTGGGGAATAGCTGAAGAGGCTATTAAACCTAGTCTCTGGTTCATAAAACTTATTCCTAAATCACCAGACTACAGTTTTGAACATTTTTAAAGTACAAACTCAAAAAGACACATCCCCAAATCCCCCCATAGCCTAACCCTTACTATTTGTATCAATTCTAAGATAAAAGGAGTTTTAAATTAAACAAAAAAGTTATCTCACATTGAAATTTATCCTGATCAGATCATTTGTTGTGGTGCAACAGTTATACTATTGTATCTAAAGTACCACAGAACTTTTGTGACTTATTGACATTGTTAAATTATTGTGGGACATTGTGAGTGAGAACTAAATTAAAGAGCTGTAATGGCTTTTCTGAACATTTCAATCTATCCTCCCTCATAACTCTACTCTGGTATCTAGCTTGGTAGACTTATGAAGGTCCTTTTCTCCCTCCTCCTTTCTTTGCAGTCTGAACCCCCTTTGATCAAATTTGCAAACCCTTGGAAACTCCATTCTAACTAGCCCTTTGTTGGGTATACTATCTCCCTCAGGAGCCCCTCCTGCCAATCTTTTAAATTGTGGTGAAATTGATAATTGATTATTGATTGATTAATAGTTAAAATTTATTAATCATAGCATTAACCATTGTAACCAAGTTCTTAAGTCTTAGATTCAGAACAATTTTGTGTAGGTCTCATGATACTAGTTAGGTGCTTATGAGTGCAATTCAATAAGCTACCATGAGACTTGAAAGAGATAAAGATCAATGACAAACTAGTGGACCTGGTTAGATGTTTTTCTTAGTACCAGGTTCTGCTGCTACAGGAAGTGGTGAGTTGGGGACTTTCCAATGAATGTTCCAGAGGATGATGACTAACTATTCTCTTCCATCATCCTGGGCTCAGGAAGACCCCTCTTAGCAAGACTACAAAATTATAGACCAATTGCAGTCTTAGTTTAGTTTTACTCATGGGACTCTTTTGGTATCCTGTACAACCTGCTTTTGTTTGGTCCCTTCTATAACCTTTTCTGCCATATAAAAAGCTGCTCTGTCAGAGAGATCTCTAGTTATTGAGGGCCATGGACTTCCATTATCGGAGTACTAGCTTTGCCAATAAATTGATTATACTCTTACTTTTCTTGCCTCAATTTCTCTTTATCAAAAGTTTATCTTGACACTGTCAACACAGAGGCAAAAAACAAAAACAAAAGACCTTGATGCAATCTAAAGCTACAGCAAGGGAGAGGAAGCTTAGAGTCCAAAATGATGGAGGTGATAAATCCACCAGCAGGATCTGACCACATTTAGATTCCAGATTTTGGGGAAAACTTAGACAACCTGGAGCTTGTCAAAGGGATGATGGTCAATTTTAGGAATTTTAGGAAAAGATTTATGGATTTGAGGGGTTTGAGTTAGAAGAGAGTTTACAGATGATCTGGCAAAACTCTTGTTTTCTACTTGAGGAACCTAAGCCCCATAAGAGATTTTGGTGACTTGGCCAGTCAACTACTAGCAGAACCAGTCAAGATCATGTGACTAAGCTGCCTAGGCAGATCTAGGCTCAGTGTAAAAAATTTTTCTAAGAATTAGAGCTACATCAAAATGGAAGGCAGTAAGTTCTCCATTACTGGAAGTCTTAATGGAAGACTGACCACTTATCAAAGATGTCATAGAAGAGGATAATTCTTTTCAAATAGAAGGTGGTTCTGGGTGAATCTGAGATCCTTTCCTGTTTGTGTTGGGGAAGAGAAAATAAGACAGGGAAGGGGTACAAGGGAACTGAGGTGAGGATCCAAATTCAGGCCTCAGAGCTCAGTCCATTGGGGCCAAAAGCCTAGCCCATCTCCTAGTGCAGTGATAGCAAACCTTTTAGAGATGGTATGCCATGCACCCTCCCCCACCAAGTGCTTGGTACATTCTGCCCCACCCCTTTACCCACAACAGGGGAGGGAGAAAGTGCTCCCATTGGGCTGTTAGACAGAGGTCAAGTGAAGTAAGGAAATGTCCTCAGGGAGTATAGAAAGGGGGAGAGGACTGGCCCAAGTACTCTGCTCCCTCCAGCTCACCTCCACCTGTGAGCCTCCCACCTTACCCCCCCCCTTCCTTGTGCTCTCCCATTGGGCTGCTGGGCAGAGGGGAGGATGTGACAAAATGTCAGGTGAGGTGGAGAGAGGGAGGGGAGCAGCTCCACCTGAGTCCCTCTGCCTTTCTAGTAACAAACTGGGGGTGGGATAGGGAGCCAAGTGCCCATAGAGAGCCCCCTTTGCGCATTTTTGGCACCCATGCCATAGGTTCACTATCACTGTCCTAGTGGGTACTGTATACACTTACCTAAATCTCTCAATAGTTCATTGCTCTGGGGCAACTAGGTAGCTCAGTGGTTCAAACTAGGAGCTAGGTTCAAATTTGACCTTAGTCACTGCCTAGCTGTGTTGATCCTGGGCAAGTCACTTGACCCCAATTTGCCTGGCTCTTGCCATTTTTCTGCCTTGGAACCAATATTTAGTACTGCTCCTAAGACAGAAGATAAGAGCTTTTTAAAAAAAATAGCCCCTTGCACACCCTCCTGTTGGTCCCCATTTCTGCCATCCCTTTATCCCATACTGTGTCCTTTTCTTTCCACTATATGCTCTTTCCTATAAGCTTTCCTAGGTTTCCCTCTCTCTCTTCTTCTCTCAATAAGCTGTCCAACACTATTATCAGTTTCTTTCTGTGTCTGGGTCCTCTTTGTGAGTGTCCTGCATCCCAGAGTGTGGTTTACTTTAGATCTGAGCTAGGCTTCTCTATTCGTGTTTCCCCTCAGCCAGATGCTCAAGGCCAAACTAAACCCAGTATGTCCATCTCAGATCTTGTGCTTTGGTGCCCCTTCAGACTCCAGAGTTGAATGAGCAGAGTCCTAGAGGCAGGGCAGCTTAGTGGAAAGCATACTAGAGTTAGGGGAGGTGGGGGATGGGGTGGGGGTGGGGGTGGGTTTAAATCCTGGCTCAGCCACTGGATATGTCACTTAATATATCTGAACCTCAATTTCCCCGATTGTAAATTGGGTAAAATCCCTCTATCAGAGCCGATTTGAGAAAAGTACTTTGTAAACCTTGAAACACGAGCGCTGTCATCCACGTGGATGGCTAGGTACTTGGACCTAGCATCGCGATCCATGCCCGTTTCTTGTCTTGGGAGATCAAGAGAGCAGAGCAATAAGCCTTGGCGTCTTTTCTCCCCAAGCCCAATCCAGCACGATGCAACAGTGAGAGGCAGCTGGCCCAGGGCCCCTTTATTCCTTTCAAGTGTGTTACATTCTGGGTCCTGTTTTGGGCTGGGGTTCTTGTTCCTTGAGACTGTATTTTGGGCTCATGTGTTTGCTTTTCAGTTTAAGATTGTGATTGCGGGCTGGGGCAGAGAGATTAAGATGGATCCGCATTCTGGTAACGAACTTGTACTCCAGGGATTCGCCTGGATATTAAGAACTGTGGACTCTAGTAGGAGGAGAACTTTGTGCCTTCCGGGCTGAGCGCGTGCTAGACTTAGCTCTGGTTTAATAGTGCCTCGGAGCCCGCCTCCGGCGAGATCGCCGCCTGCTGCCTAGCATCAGCACCAGGGGGATCGTGACCAGGAGGTAAAGGATAAAGAGCCACGCAGCGAAGAGCAGCAACATGCCGGAATCGTCAGCTCGAAGAAAGGAAAGCAGAGCCAATAGCGCGGACACGTCCAAAGCTAGCTCCAGTGGATTCGGCCACTGAAAATCGGGCGCCCAGCCTTGCCTTTCTGAAGGAGGAGGACACTCGGAGGATTGGGAGCTGCTCCCTGTGACGCTGTGTCGAGGCGAGTTCGGGGCCAAAATCAAACACAGGGCGCAGTCCCCGTTCCTGTTCCCGTCCCCGTCCCCGTCCCCTTCCCCTTCCCCTTCCCCGTCCCCGTCCTCATCCTCATCGCCTTCTTGGGTCTCGTCCTGGTCTTGCTCTTGCTGGACTGAGAAGGCGGTGGTGCACTCGTTAATCCATCTCCAGCAACGGGAATTCCTCCTCTGCTCCAGGGACTGGAGGCAGCTTATGCATTGCCCGCATTCGAACTGCAAATCTTGTAATCTGGGGGGACCGAGTACAAGAGGCACAGCGGGTGGGGTTCTTGGGTTATTGGCCGGAGTTTGGGCCGAAGAGACCGCAGCTGGAGGGGTTTCTGAGGAATTAATCCCACTCCCATGCGTCTTCCCAACGTCCTCCATCTCCCAGACTTACTCCCCTCCCCCGACCAGAGCCCTCCTAAAACTCCTCTTCTGTCCCCAGATCCCAGGCCCTAACCTAGCAGGAGCTCCTGAGCAGAGATCGTAAGACCTGCCTAGGGGCCTCGGGGTGGGGTGGAGAAGGTGTGGAGAGCTAGTGAGGAGTCTAGAACGGAGAAGTGGCCTCCAGGGACGGGAGGGGAGGAACTTCTGCGAGAGCAGGGGCCAACGGCTCCTGTCACTCACAGCTTCCAGAGCCGAGAAACCTCGGAGTTGTTGGAGTTGTCGGTGTTTTCAGAGTTGCTCCTGCAACTCATCCCCGCCGTTGGTGACCCTGCTGGTCCCGGAACTTAGCCAGCCCCAGATGGAATAGAGGAGCTGGGGGCCGGGGGGGCTGGGGGCTGGAGAGTGGAGAGGAGAGCCATAAAGCACCCCCCTTCCAAGATCAGCTCCTCCCCGCCTCTCTTCTCCACCCTGACCTTACTCTCCTCTCCGCCCCAAACTCTCAGTCCTTCTTCTCCCATCTCAGCTCCTCCTCCCGAGTTTTAGCAGAGTCCCTCCATCTTCAGTCCTGTCCCCCACTTCCCAGAGGCTTTGACATCTGCCGCCTCCACCCGCCAGAAGCTTGAGCTCCATGTCAACCAACTGAACCCAAGTCTCACCCCTGCTGTTGGAGTTGCCAGGGCCCCTCTTCTCCAGTCCAGTCCCAGCTCCAGGGAGGCTACCATGGTCCTATTGTGACCCATTGGGTGGGGGTGAGGGGCATCCTAAGGGCCGGAACTGGGCGGGGAGACACGGTCCCGGTCTGTTGGAGGTGACTGGGTTTCGCTTATGTGGGGCTAGCCCCACCTCACCCACAGAATATAAGTTCCTTGAGGGCAGATCTTGGTCCGTTTTTATCTGGGTATCCTCAGTGGTTAGCGTAGTAAGTAGCCACTTCATAAATGTTTGTGGAGTTGAACGAGAACCCACCTCGGGTCAGAGAGGACCGCCAAGGAGAAAGAGAATGACTGAAACAGACCTTTCCTTTGGGCTAACAACAGAAACGGCCGAAGCACAATCCCCTCCGCCTCCGCCCCGCCCCCAATTTTAAAACCGAGGGATTTAGATCTTTCGGAGCTAGCGGGCTGACCCCCTGGCAGCCCATCTGCCCCGCCCCCTCTCACATCTGCCCGGTCCCCGCCCCCTTCCATCTGCATCTGCAGCCTCAGCTATAGTTACATAACGGGGAACGTGGCAGATGGTGGGGGCGGAGAGAAGGAAAGGGGATTGGGGAGCTCCGATGCCAGTGTTTGCCTCCAGGCCTTGATCCTGACTCTGAACAAGGATGGGAGCCTCCCTTCCCCACTTCCCACACTCCTCTCTCAGCCTCAGTTTCCTTTCTTCTCATCATCCCCCCAGAAATGGTGGAGGGTACTGCCGGGCTGGGCGCCAGGAAGTCTTAGATCCTCAGCTTAGCCTCTCCTTCAGTGCATCTTAGCTCCCAAGGTCTTTACTCCATCAAAGTCCCCTCCCCCCTCCCTATCCCCCTTCTTCAAGGCCCCACAGGACCACACTCCTCCCATAGTCCCGCCCTTTGCTAGAGCCTCCCTACGAGAATGGAAAACTCAGATTCCTCGAATGTGCATCCCTTCTAGTGCCTCCGGATATAAGGCGGAGATGGGGTGGAGGGAAGAGGGGGTTACTGGACTGCCTGAGAGGAAGGGGGAGTGGGAAACGGTGGATAACAGCCCCGCACGTGGATGAGCTTCGGTCTCCTCCTATTTCCCCCCCGGCCCTCCTCCCAACTCTCAGTCTCCTGGAGTCACTGCCCAGAGGTTCCCCTGTGGCAGGGGAAGATGGAATACTCGAGAAACCGCCCCTAGTTCTGGGCCTCAGTTTCCCTACTTTTGACTTCTTTCCGTAGGGGCGCTGGCAGGGGGTGGGACCTGAGCTTGAGGCGAGTCAGCAATACCCTCCCCTTATTTTCTGGGCTGGGACAACTTAGAGTGTAGGGGAGAATAGAAGGAAGGGGCGGAGGCAAGGGTTAAGGGGGAGGGGCAGGAGGAAGAAAAGAGCCAAGACCTGGAGGGAGACTCAGACCGACTGACCGAGGGACACCACGGAGCTTCACCCCCCTCTCGCCCCCAACCCTTCCCCTCATCTGTCCTATCCCACGCCCTGGCCATGCAGAGGTTCCTGCTTACCTTGACCGTGCTGGCACAGACCTCCCGCCTCAGCCCCGGTCTGGGGGCAATTCCAACCCTTGCCAGCCCAACTTCCCGCCTCCGGACCCAGGAATCCCCAGTCTCCCTGACCCCTAGGCCTGCAATTTCCCGAGACCCTACCGCCCTCTCCCCATGGTCCAGGACACCGAAACTCCTGGTCCCCCGAACCACTCCCACAACTCCCTCGATCCCCAATATCTCTACCCCTCGGCCCCGGCTCCCTGAATCCCTGACCTCTAGAATCCCTTGGTCCACAACTTCTCCAGCTCCTGCCACCCCTACCTCACGACCCAGAACCCAGACGACTCCAGTTCCTCGAACCCCAAGACCAGGGACCCCGGCTTCCCGAGCTCCCCATGCCTACACTCCGAGGTCTGGGGGGTCCAAAGAGGAGGCGAAGAAGGAGAAAGGTGAGACTCTCGACATCCTTATCCAAAATCTGGTCAGTTCCATGAGCCTTTATTGAATTGTCTAAAGATCTGAGTCAGCTCCGTTGATGCCTCCAGAAACCTTCCTGGGAATCAAGCTTTCTGTGGCTCAGCCCATTCCCTCTCCATTCCCCTCCTCCTTCTGAGTCACAGAACTCTCAGCCCCTTCCCCCTACACTCCTCAAAAACCTTCCACATTCCCTTCTCCCCCAACACTCACTCTAACACTCACATACTCACCCACATATGCTCACTGGCTCCAACATACACATACTTGCTTATTCACACTCCCATATTCTGGGTATTTGAGGCTCCTTCTGGACTCCCCTCCCCTATCCCTTCAGGGATCCCAGGCTTAGAAAAGCTCTGAAAAGAGATCAGACCTAGAGCTGCTAAGAGGCAGGATCTCTTATGAGGTAGAGGAGAGTTAAGGCTCAGAATGGGAGGGAGAGAAGGACTAAGCAAAATCTAGAGAAAAGGACATAAGCAGAGACATAGAGAGAGAGAAAAAAACATGAAGTTTAGGTGGGAATCCATCTAAACATGGACAGAGGGAGAGAAACAGAGAAAGGGGGAGAACAAGGAAGATTAGGAGACAGAAAGATAAGGAGAGAGAAACAGAAACAAGAAGGAAGAGGAGAGAGGGGGAAGGAAGAAATGGGGGACAGACAAGACAGAGACTCAGAAATTGTGGCACCAGCAGAGACAAGAGAGGTGGGGTAAAGATAGAGGCAAAGTGAGCCGGTGAGGAGGGAGGAATAAAATGACAGGAGAAAAGGAATCGAGGTACAGACCACAAATGTTTAGTAAACTGAATTGAAATTGCCTCTGAAGGGAGGAAGGGAGGACACAATATCATCCATTGTCCCTAGCTCTCTCCCTTCTAACATTATGAATGATGAATGTTTGCCTCTTGAGATCTCGCTGGCTTTTGCCCTGCTTGGATCTCCTCCAACCCTCCTATTCTTCTCCTCTCAGCAAAGCCAGTGCTTCAAGTCAGGGTCCGAGTTGTCAAGAAGAAGAAAGTTGTTGTGAAGAAGAGGAAGAAGCTGGGTCCAACCCACCCAAGCCCAGGAAACCAAGAGATCACTCCGGAGCCAGGTAGCTCCCAATTAAAGGACATTCAGTCAAGGGACATGGAAACATCCAGACACTGATACACTTGATACATACATATAGATACAGATGTGTTTGGATATACAGATGGCTACATGCACACTAGGACACCAAGAACAAGGATGGACTCATGCCATGACAGGCAGAAGCATGTGCATTATGGATCCCTTCTTCCTGTGTTTCCCCCTCGTTTATTCCCTTCCACAGGCTGCCCACCCCTGGGGCTGGAATCTCTTCGAGTCTCTGATGAACAGTTCCAGGCTTCTAGTAGCCAATCATATGGCCTGGGTGCCCACCGAGGAAGGCTCAACATCCAGGTCAGAAACTTCTCCCCAACTGTTCTGAAACTTCTTCTCCCTCACACCCTTCTGGACCCACATTTAATATTTAAGTCAACTCCCCTGGTTTTCCCCATAGTACAACCTACCCCCATATCAGATATCCCCCCCCAAACAGACAACAATTTGCCCCATATAAACCTTTATGCAAAGATGGAGAAAAATCCCCCAAGACAAAGAACCTTTTAGCAACAAAACAAAACAAAACCCCTTGGAGAACTTTCCCCCTGAAAAAAAGACTCCTCTCTCCCATTCTCTTTGGACCCCTCCCCTCAGGCCTTGCTTTCTCTTGATTTCTGTCTGTCCTGTAGTCAGGCTTAGAGGATGGGGACCTATTTGATGGGGCCTGGTGCCCGGAGACAGAGGACGATCGGCCCTGGCTGCAGGTGGATGCTGGTCGGATTGCCCGTTTCACAGGTGTTATCACCCAGGGCAGGAACTCCATCTGGAGGTGCTAAGGGCTGTTCAGACTGGGTTGGGCTGGGATGAACTGGGGTGGGCTGGGCTGGGTAGGCAAGACTCACATCAGAGCACCTGAACCTTCACCAAAGGCAGTGGCTGTAGAAGGACTTAGGAGGTTCTGGATCTCCAGGTTAGGATCTATTACTGGGAAAGAACTTGGACCTGGGAACCAGAACATTGCTCCTTTTCCTGGTTCTGTCCCAGACATGTGATTTTGCCTCTCTGGGGCTCATTTTCCCTAGCTGTAAAACAGGGAAGCTATCCAATGATCCTAGAGGATGACATTCTAGGAATGACTATAGCTGGAGTCACAGGATCGTAGTAGGGTATAGAGATGAGAAATTGGGTGGGAGAGAGGGAGAGGTTAATCCCTACAGCCTCAGGATTTATTCTTTTTCCTCTCTTTACTGAAGGTATGACTGGGTCACATCCTACAAGATCCAGTTCAGCAATGACACTCTCACCTGGTGGGGGACTAAGAATCGAAGCAGTGGACTGGATGAGGTGAATGGGGGCCCCGAAATGGGGAGCTTAGGAAGGAAATAGGAGGCTACATTGTGGGTAGACCAGCCTATTACCAGCATCCCAGGGCTCAGGTCTCTGTGACTCTCAACTGTGTCATTCCTATGAGATCGAACTGTCTTTCCTGTGCATAGGACAGCCCCTGTTCTAGACATGGGGAAGATACATGGGACATGGAGAGAAAGAAAGACAGTTATAGAGAGATGAGGAGATCCAGACACAGATAGACGGGGGTGATGGTAAAACAGTGGCACAGAAAGATCATGAGATAACAGGCATGAAGACCAGAGGGATGACAGGGAGATGGACAGACAGAAACAGATGGACTCAGAGACTACTGAGACTGGGGTAGGGTTGGGTAGGGACTTATTCTGGTCCCAGGGATCTTTAGAGTAAGAGTCTCCTGGGACTGGATTAAGCCTCCAATCTTTCTCCTCAGGTGTTTCCTGGGAATTCTGACCCTGACACACCAGTGCTGACACTGCTCACTCGGCCTCAGGTGGCCCGATACATACGGCTACTACCCCAGACCTGGCTACAAGGGGGTGCAGCCTGCCTCCGCCTTGAAGTGTTAGCCTGTCTGCTCCCAGGTGAAGACCCAGGGAGAGGGCACAGAAAGGACAGAAAGTCTGGGAAGCAGTGATTGGGAGAACAGAGCAAGGGGAACTTTGTGGCTAGGAGCTAAGGAAGGGGCCAGGATAATGAGACCTGTGGGAAGGGAGGAAGGTCAAGTTAGGATCCTGATGACAAGGTCTCCTCTTCCTACCCAGACCCCAATGGGCTTTTCCCCAGGGAGCCTCAGCTTGGATCTTCAGATCCTCTGGATTTCCGCCATCATGATTACAAGGCTATGAGAAAGGTCAGAGACTCCCTTGAACCATGATCCACTCTCTCCTTTTCCCACATTCCTCCTTTAACTACCTTGATTTCCTCTAACCTGTCATCTCCACAGCTAATGAAGAAGGTGAATGATCAGTGCCCCAACATCACTCGTGTCTACAGCATTGGGAAAAGTCACCAGGGCCTGAAGCTCTACGTGATGGAAATGTCCGACCAGCCCGGCGAACATGAGCTAGGTAGGGGCACAGAACCTGAGGAAATAATCTGAGGAATGGCCGTCTTGGGGGGGCAGACTTCCAGAATGAAAGAAGCCTCAGAGGGCATCCAGATCAGCTCACATCTGAACAGCCAAATCTTAGGATGAAGCCCTCCAGTGAGGGATCTTACCCTCTACCTCTTAAGGAGGTTTGGTCCACAGAGCCCAAATCTCTCCTTCCATCAAGTCTAAACTTCTCTGTAACCTTCCTCCATTGTTTCTAATTTCCTTTCTCTAGTCCTCAATGCCATATCCTTGCCCTGCCTGCCCCTGAAGTCTATAGACTTTTTTTGCTTTCCACATCATTCTGCTGGCTCAGCTGGGCCTTGTAATCCACAAAAACCCCAAGATCTTGTTCACACAAAAATCTCCCCAATCCTTCTGAAGGACTCAAGTATAGAATTTGATTCAATTTAACCTTGACAGAACTAGTCTATCATTCTGGTCTGTCAAGCCCTTTTGGGATCATGACTTCTAGCTCTGTGTTACCTACAGATTTGAAAATAATGTCATTTATGTCTTCGTTCATGTCACTGATGAAAAAGTTAAGCAGGACAAAGGCCCCAGGAGAGAGCTCTGTGGCACTTTACTAGAGACCTCCCTCCAAAGCAGGGGTCAGCAACGTATGGCTCTTTCTGCAGGAGCCATAAAGTCAGTTTTTTTTCAGGCACTGTTACAGGAGCGCACTGTGAGCACTGTACGGCTCTCACGAAATTACATTTAAAAAATGTGGTGTTTATGGCTCTCACGGCCAAAAAGGTTGCCGACCCCTGCTCCAAAGCAACTTTAGTCTATAAATGAGTAAGCTTCAACTCAGCCAGTTGTTGTTGTTGCTGTTGCTGTTGTTCAGCTGTGCCAAACTCCCTGACCCCATTTGGGCTTTTCTTGGTAGAGATACTGGAGTGGTTTGCCATTTCCTTCTCAGCTCAATTTACAGATGAGGAAACTGAGGCAAACAGGGTTAAGTGACTTGCCCAGGGTCACATAGGATAGGAAGTGTCTCAGGCTGCTTTTGAACTCAGGAAGATGAGTTTTCCTGACTCCAGGTCCAGCACTCTATTAGCCAAATTCTACTAGCCAGCATCCCTCCATTTTATCAACCTAGAAAGCATCTGGGACTCAGTCAGCTGCTTTGTCAAAATCTCTGGTCATTACATAGCAGTTTAGTTTCCCTCTCAGAAAAGGAAATCAAAATAGCCTGTATTTACAGAGGGCTTTAAACTTTGCAAAACCTCTTACTTATTAACTCTTTCCTGCTTCACAACAACAATAGGAGGTAAGTACTGCAGCCATTATTTATTATCCCTCATTAAAACAGCTTTGGGGGGCTCTTCTCCCCAATAACTTGCTTTGCCTCCAGACTTAACCTGCTGTTCTAGGAAGGTGATCAGTCCACACTTTGCATTTGGCACCTGGAAGGTAGGTAGGTAGGGAGTGGATTATTATACCCGTTTTACAGAGGCAGAAACCAGGTCCCTGAGAGGGGAGTCACTCATCTGAAGCTACACTGAGAGTGATGGAGGCAGGATTCAGACACCTCACGTAAGAGTGTAAAAAAATCCAGATTCAACGTCAATGGGTCCAAGTGTGAATCTTAGTTCTGTTGCTACCCCATGACCCTGGGCAATTCAGTTCTCTCTATGTCTCAGCTTTCTCCACAAAGTGAGATTTCAGGGCTTTTCACCTTCTTTTGTGATGGTCTGGTGAAGCCTGTGGATCTTTTCTCAGAATATTTTTTAAACCCTTCCCTTCCATTTTAGAATCAATACTGTGTGTTGGTTCCAAGGCAGAAGAGCAGTAAGGGCTAGGCAATGGGGGTTAAGTGACTTGTCCAGGGTCTCAGATAGTGTCTGAGGCCAGATTTGAACCCAGGACCTCCCTTCTCTAGACCTGACTCTCTATCCACTGAGCTGCCTAGCTACCCCCAGAATAATTTTTTAATACATAAAATATAATAAATACAAGATAGATTACAAAGGAAATTTTCAGTTATGGTGAAAAACAACTCTCAATTTTTTTTTTTTACAAAAAAATAAGTTCTAGAACCTCGGGTTAAGGATTCAGGTTTAAGATAAGCTCTTAAATCCCTCTCAGTGGAAACTTTTGGATCGTGTGACTTACAGGCCAGGGCCCTTTCTACCCGCCCACCCTTTATGGATTGCACAAGAATTATGAGATAGATAACAGAGATGCTGACTCGTCTACAACTATTTGACCCTGGGGATACCAGTAGGGAGGGGACCAGAGACAGAGAGAGAGTGCTAAGAGAAGGATAAAAAAAATGAGGTTCCTAAAGGCCTCAGTGATTAGGAAATTAGGGTCAAAACAGAGGGATGAGGAAGGAGGAGGAGAGGTACGGAAGGGATTGAAGAAATGGTTAGGGGGCACAAGATGTGTAGAAAAGTAATTAAACAGAGACATTAGGTGATGCCAGAGATGGGGGGGGGGAGCAGGTAGGTGGCTCAGTGGATTGAGAGTCAGGCCCAGAGACAGGAGGTCCTGTGTTCAAATCTGACCTCAGACACGTTTTAGCTGTGTGACCCAGGGAAAGTCACTTAATCCCCATTGCCTAGCCCTTACCGCTCTTCTGCCTTGGAACCAACCCACAGAATTGATTCTAAGATGGAAGGGAAGGATTAAAAAAGAAAGAATGAGAAGGGGCACTTGAACCAGGATTCTCCTAGAGGTGAATGGGGGGCTGTGACTGTCAGGTTCCTCTGAATAGGAGGGCTCCGTGTCCTACCTCTCCCAGAGCCAAGTATGGGACGGACCAATCCACTGAGACGGAGGGGCCAGGACTTCACGTCCCCCTAGGAGAGCCTAGGGCTCACCTCGTGGTCCGTACTTTCTCCAGGAGAACCAGAGGTGCGATACGTGGCTGGCATGCATGGGAATGAGGCACTTGGCAGGGAACTGCTTTTGCTGCTCATGCAATATTTGTGTCTTGAATTCCTCCGTGGAAACCCTCGGGTGACTCGGCTCCTCACTGAGACTCGCATCCATCTGCTGCCCTCGATGAACCCTGACGGCTATGAAATCGCTTACCGACGGGTATGGTCTTCTCCTTGACCCCCAGGCCCCAGCGTCCTTTGTGCTCTCATGACCACAAGACAAGCCCTGGGTGGGATGCTCTTGTAAGCCCTAGCACCTTCAAATATCCAAAGGCCACATGAATCTCTGAGCCTTAACCCTAAAGTCCAGTCTCCTTCCAGGAGCCCTGATGACTGGGAGATTACCCTGGGGGGGTGGGGAGTGATGTTAGTGGCTCATTTCTGGTCCCTTAATTCTCTAACCCTCATAATTCTCAGTGAGTCACCATCAAAACTACAGGGTCGGGGGCAGCTGGGTAGCTCAGTGGATTGAGAGTCAGGCCTAGAGATGGGAGGTCCTAGGTTCAAATCCGGCCTCAGACACTTCCCAGCTGTGTGACGCTGGGCAAGTCACTTGACCCCCATTGCCTACCCTTACCACTCTTCTGCCTTGGAGCCCATACACAGTATTGACTCCAAGATGGAAGGTAAGGGTTTAAAAGTCTTATTCCCTAATTTCTGACCCCCAGGACCTAATCATCCTCTGTGAGCCTCAGGGACCGCGTTTGGGGCTTGACCGTTATGTTTAAGGCCAGAGCACCAGCCTCCAGTCCTGTCTGGGAGCCTCCGAAGGTCCCCTGTGCTTGTGAGAGTGGTCTGACGCTGAGTTCTGTTCTATCCCACAGGGCTCAGAGCTGGTTGGGTGGGCTGAGGGACGATGGACCCACCAGTACATTGACCTGAACCACAACTTTGCTGACCTCAACACACCTTTATGGGAAGCTGAGGATGACGGACTGGTACCCCATACCTTCCCCAACCACCACCTGCCACTGCCAGCTTACTACACAATGCCCAATGCCACAGTGAGTGACAGTCCCCCCCATTGGGAGCGGGGATACCCCACATAGACCGCCTAAAGACGCTCATAACAACCCAGAAACACTCCAGCCAGCGCCTCAAGGCTCCTGGAAAATGCTTCTCACCTTGCTCTGCCCACCATCCCTAGGTGGCTCCAGAGACTCGTGCTGTGATTGACTGGATGCAGAGAATTCCATTTGTGCTGAGTGCCAACTTACATGGCGGAGAGCTGGTGGTGTCCTATCCCTATGATATGACTCGGACACCCTGGGAAGCCCGGGAGCTCACTCCCACACCTGATGAACCTGTATTCCGCTGGCTCAGCACCGTCTTCGCAGGGACCAGCCGAGCCATGCACGAGCCAGGCCGCCGGCCCTGCCACAGCGAGGATTTCTCACACCACGGCCATATCATCAATGGCGCCGAATGGCACTCAGTTGCTGGGAGTGCGTGAACCACACCCCTACCCTGTCTCCCCAGGAGTGAATGAGCCTCTGCTCTGTGACCTCTCCTTTCTAGGGTTCTGTACCCGTGTCCTAGAATCCTAGGAGCCTCCAAGTCCTCGGTATCATCCTCTCCGGGGCAGCTGTGTTCTCTAAAGCATATCCCCAAGTGAAACCCCCTCCCCAGTGTAGTCGTGTCCTATCCCTAGACCATACGAGTCGTTGACCCTCCATGCCTCCTCTATCCTTGGGGCCACTGAATCTCTGGAGTGGGAGAGCCCCCAAGGTAACCTCCCCCTTGACCTGCAGGTATGAATGACTTCAGCTACCTCCACACAAACTGCTTTGAGATCACTGTGGAACTCTCCTGTGACAAGTTCCCGCATGAAAGCGAGCTGCCCCAGGAGTGGGAGAACAACAAGGATGCCCTCATCACCTACCTGGAGCAGGTTTCTCCCTAATCTTTGATCCCTGTTTGCAAGGGGGGCTTGGTGTCACCTAGTCACCACCTCCAATTCCTACCCACCCCTGAGAGCTTGGGCTATGGGGAAGCTGGCAACTTCTTCCCTGTCTCCCTCCTTATTGAAGACGATTTATGGGGTAGATGGGTAGGGAAAGTGGGACCCAAGCTCCTTTTGTGTCTGTGCCTACCAGGTGCGAATGGGCATATCCGGGCTCGTGTTAGACAAGGACACAGAGCAAGGCATCCCGGATGCTGTCATCGCTGTGGACGGCATCAACCACGATGTCACCACGGGTAGGTCAACAACATGAGCCTCCTTCTTGCTGTAACCCAATGCTGCCAGAAAGGACTACTCATCCTTGAAGTTGTGGGGACTTTGGAGAGTAAGGAGAAGCCCTCAGGGTGAAGGGAGGGGAATTGGAGGAAATTAAGAAGGACCCAGGAGGATTGGGAGAACTTCAGTTTGGACCAGAATCCCTTGGCATAGGGGAGGGAAGATGGAATTGGAAAAAGGTGAGAGATTGGTTGGTAGAGACTGAGCCAAAGGCTCTGAGGAATGATTAAAGAATTCTAGAATTTGGATCAATTTGGGTTTAGGGGAGTCACTAGAGTTCAGCTGGAGTTGTGGGGGGCCTGGGAGTGGTTAGGGCTAAAGCATCCCTGGGTGGGGCTTTTATGGAAGTGGCACTGAGGGCAGCTAAGACACTCTAGTTTGGAAAGAAGGACCTTGACTAGTTATTGGAAAGGTCCCAGAATAGGGGTGGGAGTTGCCCTTCATTAGAGGCAGTCCCGAGTTTGAGAAGAGTCCTGTGGCAAGCTGCAAGGGTAGGTGGGGATCTGGAGGGGAGCCTGTAAAGAGTAAGAGGGTAGCTTGATCCCAGATTTAGGGGAGCCCAGCAAGTCTCAGAAGGGCAGGCAGGATTCTAGGGGCTTGTAAGGGAGTGGAGAGGGTCAATTCTGGCAGTCATTAAATACAGTCTAGCTCTAGAACCTAACAACCCTGTGTCCCCCTCTCCAGCCCCAGGTGGGGACTACTGGCGGATGCTGACCCCTGGTGATTACATGGTGACAGCCAGTGCAGAGGGATACCACTCGGCCACAAAGTCCTGCCGAGTCTCTTTTGAGGAAGGCCCCACTCTCTGCCACTTCCGTCTCAGCAAGACACCCAAGCAGCGGCTTCGAGAGCTCCTGGCATCAGGTGCCAAGGTGCCCCCCGACCTAAGGAGGCGGCTGGACCGCCTTCGGGGCCGTGGGGTGAGGGCAGGTGGCGCTGGACGCTGTCCTGGGGGCTGTCACAGGCAGGACCTGGATTAAAGACCTTGTGTCACCACCACGTGTGTCAGAGTCCATCTGTAGGTCGAGCCTTCACAACTAATTCATTCATTCAATCATTTAAGATTTTTTTAAGCACCTGTAGTGGACAGTGCCCTGGGCAGTGGTAGGGGGACATCCCTAGATAAGACCCAGGAATCCCAGTCCTCACAGAGCTCAGAGCTTGGTGGGATGCTAAGATGCAGACCCAGAAAACTATGATACTCCTGTCTAGCAGGAAGGGTGGGATCCAAGCTGAGTGATGTGGCTCAGTGTCCTAGGACTTACCCTTCCCATGCATGCTGTTCATCTTTCAGCACAGATGTGGTTATCTCAATCCTCTGCTCAAAAATCTCCCTTCTGCCTCCTAAATAATAGTCTGAGTTAGCACTTAGCATTTACAGAAATCTTTTTAATCCTTGCAACAACCTGTGGGTAAGTGCTATTATTATTCCCATTTTACTGATGTGGAAAGAGAGGCTGAGAGGTTAAATTACTTCTTGGTCACACAATTCTAACTGCCAGTTGTTATTCACTTATGTCTGCTTCTTCTGACCCCATTTGGGATTTTCTTGGCAAAAACACTAGCATAGACTTCCATTTCCTTCTCCAGCTCATTTTACAGATAAGGAACAGAGGCAAACAGAATTCTATGATTTGCCCAGGGTCACACAGCTAGGAAGTATCTGAGGCCAGATTTGAATTCAGAGAGATGAGTAGGAAGACCATTGCTCTAAATGCTGCACCACTAAGTTACCTGTCAAAGGTAGGGTTTAAACTCAGCCTCTCAAAGGCAGGAAATGCAATTGGGATGCCTTGGGTTCAAACCAACTTTTTCCTGGCTTAGCCCATGGTCCTATATTGTTTAATACTCTTTGGATCTGCCAAACTGGATTGTTCTTGTTTTAGCCCAACCCCCAGAGGTTGTTTCTGGAAAATCAGCCCCTAAAGCCCTTATTTTTGTTTTCTACTTTTATTTTTATTTTTCCATTAACAAGCATTTGTTTCCTCCCTTTCCATTCTTCCCCTCCCTCCTGACCCATTTAGAAGAAAAATAAAACCCTTGCAATAAATATGCATAGTCAAGCAAAACAAATTTCTGTCTGTTTGGCTTCGAATGTCTCCTTCTCCATCTCATCACCTCTTTGTGAGGAGGTGGGGAATGCCAGTCCCCTGGAATCACATTTGCTCACTGCATTGATCCAGAGCTCTTCTCTAAGTCTTTAAAGTCCTTAAAGGGCTTTGCTGTTGTCAAGAATCAGGGGTCTGAGAAAGATCCAAACTGGCTTGGGGATGAAGCTAAGTATTAATAAATGAGTAAAGAAACCAGACTTCTTCAGCTGGACTGTAAAGAAGCAGTGGGAGTACGTATTCTGAGATAGCTCACGGGAGTCAATTAGACTTTGGACTCTAAACAAAACAAAGCAAAAACTACGGAGCACTGAAGTCAGGAAGAACCTGGATTCAAATTGGATCTCAGACACTTCCTAGCTATGTGACTGTGGGCAAGTCACTTAACCCCAATACTTAGTATGGATTCTAAGTCAGAAGATAAGGGTATAAATTAAATTAAGATAGGAATAAAATTAAAATAAATGTAAACTTATAAAATATATAATAAAAATGTAAACTTTATAAAATAAATGATGTTAATATAAAAACTTTAAATTTAAAAAACTAAATCAAAAAACTGGGCTTCCTTCTGCTTACTGAGCATACCTTATGTTTTCCAGCCTTCCTACCTTTGCTCAAGCTGTGCCTCATTGTCTTTGCCTGGGAAATCTTACTTATCCTTTTAAGTCTACCTCCTTTGCCATCTCCTCTGTCACATCTTCCCCAGTCTCCTCCAATCATGACATAGTTTTGCCCTTTTCTAAAACTTTCCCAGCTCCTTTCACTTGGTCACTGTTTCTGCATAAGCCCAGATCAGGTTCAATCTAGATTTTATCCTTGCTAGCATCTTGCTCCCTACTGGATTGTGAGTTCTGTAGGAGCCAGCTGTGAAGACCCCAGTGTCAAGAACAAAGAATCGGGCTAGTCAAGGACATCCTGGTCCCCCAGCCCTAAGGCTTCCATCTTTCACTACTCGAACTCTTCTTAATCCCTAACCCCCAACCTAAGGACCAGAACCTCTTCCTCAATCCATCCCCATCCCCATCCCATGGGCTCAGAGACCTTCTACCCTTGACTCCTAATCACTTACCCCTTCTGTTACTGCAACTGTCACTGGCTGTCCTATAATGGTTTCCCACACTTATTTCTTCTCCCCTGGTCAGTATTGGTCAGCATATCAGGCACGTACATGCGCACGTGTCTGTGTCTGTGTCTATGTCTGTGTCTGTGTCTGTGTCTGTGTCTGTGTCTGTGTCTGTGTCTGTGTCTGTGTCTGTGTCTGTGTCTGTGTCTGTGTCTGTGTCTGTGTCTGTGTCTGTGTCTGTGTCTGTGTCTGTGTCTGTGTCTGTGTCTGTGTCTGTGTCTGTGTCTGTATCTGTATCTGTATCTGTGTCTGTATCTGTATCTGTGTCTGTGTCTGTGTCTGTGTCTGTATCTGTGTCTGTGTCTGTGTGTCTGTATCTGTGCCTCTGAGGGTTTATTTATAAGAGGAAAGAATAAACAGGTCTAGATAGAATACATCAAAGGAAAGTCAGTAGCTATCTGTGGATCAAAAGAAATTCCTCACTCCCACACTAGGTGTCCCTAAACTTCTCAAACCTATATTCTAGAATGTCTTGCATGTGAAAACATTCCTCTTTTAACATCAAAGATCTTATAGTCCTTCCTACCTAATAATAGTTGTATTATTAGTATCTGTTGATTGAGAAAATAATGTTTGAAAAGTTACCATGAATTCAGTAACACTTACATTTGTTTTTTCTTATTACATATGCATTTATATACATGTACATTTAAAAGGAACAATGCAACCTTCAGCAATTATTAGAGCTCGACTCACATAGTCTAAGTTTAACTAAGGATTTCTCAATAGCCAGTCTTTAAGACTCAGACTCCTACCTAGGGTTTCTCCATTTGGCTCATGTCTACACACACACACACACACACACACACACACACACACACACACACAAACCCACCCTCGGCTCTCATCATTTGGACTAACAAGACACTAAATCTTTATTTAGCCTGGCAGCAAACTAAAGGGATTCATATTGGAGCCCATAAATAATGGAGAAAAACTCTTTTGTTCTTTTGTTCTCACCATCATCAGGGACTCTCTAGTCTACATAACTTACATTTCCAAGGAAGGGAAAAAGCACTTATTATATTATTATATATACCTACTAAAACACAAGTATAGATTATCCCTCCACCAAGCCTCAGCTCTTCAGTTTTTGTACTATTGAAAAGATGGACTTTATGGTTTGTCCCCCACTTCCCCATCCTAATATATACTAAAGAGAAATGATGGGAGGAAAAAAGTGGGGAGTTCAGTAAACAGATCACAAGCCTAGCACAAAGGCATGATATAGTTAGTACTGATGAGAAATTCTAATTATTTGGACATCTACTAGAGTTCTCTCTCTCTCTCTCTCTCTCTCTCTCTCTCTCTCTCTCTCCCTCCCTCCCCCTTGTATGCCTCTATCTCTTCTCCCTCTCTTTCATCTCTCTGACTCTTCTCTTTGTCTCTCTTTTCTCTCTTTCCTTCCTGTCCTTCTCTCTCTTTCTTTCTCTCAAAAGAAGAGCAGCTGATAAAGTCTTTTTTTGGTAGGTTTAAAAAAATTTTTTTTCTCCTTGGTTACATGATTCTTGTTCTCTCCCTCCTCTCTTCCTTCCCCTATCCCAGAATTGACAAGCAATTTCACTGGATTATACATATATTATCACTCAAATCCTATTTCTATATTTACTTTTATAATAGAGTAATCTTTTAAAACCAAAACCCCAAATCCTATAACCATATAAATAAGTGATAAATCATGTTTTCTTCTAGATTTCTACTACTACAGTTCTTTCTTTCTTGCTTGCTTGCTTGCTTTCTTCTTCTCACTCTCTTTCTTTCTTTTTTCCTTCCTTCCTTTCTCTCTCACTCTCCTTCTTTCTTTCTCTTTCTTTTCTTTTCTTTTTTAAAAACCATTTCCTTGGGGGCAGCTGGGTAGCTCAGTGGATTGAGAGCTAGACCTAGAGACAGGAGGTCCTAAGTTCAAATCTGGCCTCAGACACTTCCCAGCTATGTGACCCTGGGCAAGTCACTTGACCCCCATTGCCTACCCTTATCACTCTTCTGCCTTGGAGCCAATACACATTATTGAGTCCAAGACGAAAGGTAAGGGTTTTAAAAAAAAGGAAAAAAAACCTTACCTTCCATCTTAGAATCAATACTATGTATTGATTCCAAGGCAGAAGAGTGAGAAGTGCTAGGCTATGGGGATTAAGTGACTTGCCCAGGGTCACACAGCTGGGAAGTGTCTGAGGCTATATTTGAACCTAGGGCCTCCCATCTCTAGGCCTGGCTCTCAATCCACTGAGCTACTCAGCTGCCCCCTTTTTATTTTTTAAAAAATATTTTTCTATGGTTATATGTAGAGTTTTAAATATAATACATTTGCATATACTATGTGATAGATGTGATCATAGTTGGCCTATTTGCTTTCATTCAGCTTTTAAGCTATGGAAAATCCTCAAAGAATTGGAAGAAAGGGCTAATTTCCCATTGTGTCAAGTGTCAAGAGATAGATTCATCGTCCAGCCTTCAAACTAGCCAATGAGATTTTGGGAAGCTGCCCATCTTGGCTACCTACTCCAGTCTTACTTCCCACTTGGCCCCAGTTCGGTTGCTCCCTCCTACTCTGATCTCTACCATTATCCTTCCAGGGTAGCAGTATTTATCCATATTTGACACCAGTGTGACCTCCCTAGAACCTTTTCTCTCTATCTGAAAAAATCCCCTCATTCACAGAGAAATAGATACTGAACATACTGTGGCCACATAGTTTATCAAATGTAGAAAAAATGAAAGGAAACATGTTAAGTGCTCTTACAAGGAGCCTTCCACTTCTTTCTAAATTCCTTCCACTTCTGTTCATATTTCTTTAGGCATGAGAGGAGAATTCTTGAATCTCATTCACTCACAGCTTGTGGAATGAGGAAAAGGTATGTAAATCCAGGACCTCAGATTCAGGTCATGGAATATGAAAAAGAGACAAGGAAAGCAGAGGAAAAGAGGTATCTGTCGCCTTGCTTTTGGCTCACCAATCCACAAGAGTTTGGAACTGCTGACACCTTAACTACTTTGGACTTTCTTCCTTCCTTATACTTTGATCACTACATATACTCTGCAGTTTGAATTTGGCTCCACAATGCTGGTTATACCTTTTCCTGCTGGTCAAGTCACTGGCAGAGAGCCTTGAATTGCTTCAGACTAGCAGCCCCAATCCTTCAAATTATCTGTTTCTTACTCATACGGTGAGCAGGAAGCCTACTCAATTCTTGGCTCCCCATTCCCAGGATGGCAACCAGGAAACCTCTCAAGGACAATGAAAAGAAAATGGAACCCTGCCCCCACGAACTCATGCCCAGATTCCTCCCCTCCAATCTCAGGCAGGATTTTCTAATCCAGAGGGTTCTCCATTTGTGTGAATTTCCATGATCATTCAGTTCCTTTCAGTTTCCCCCACTTCAAATCAAACAGCAGTACAAGAATAGTGCAGAAGCATCAGCTAGAGTTGTAGATCAACTTCTACTTAGAAGAAGGTCCCTAATGGAGAACCTCAGGGACTTATCTCTACTTGATTCTGATATTTTTTATGGACTTTGATAAAAGGATAGATGGCATAGGAGATAACAAAACTAGGAGAGATAGCTAACTTGCTGAATAACAGTCACATTCCAAAAACAAAACAAAACTTTGAAAAACTATAACCATGGTGGCAAACCTATGGCACGTGTGCCAGAAGGGACACTCAGAGCCTTCTCTGTGGGTACACTCCGACACAGAGTTCAACAAGTTTGTTACTAGAAAGCCAGAGAGATGCAGGGCCAGGATACTGCCCTCTCCCTCTCCACCCACACTTGAGGACATCACCTGCCCCTCTAAAAGGTTCACCATCACTGATATATGTTATATTGAATCTCTGGGAGCTAGGAGTTCACACTGTGATTGACAGGTATATCAGTTGGATGTCGGAATGTTCCCAGAGAGGCATGTGGACAGGAGAGGGCAGTTGGCCCGGGGGGAGGGGTGTAATAAAACCACCCTGGTAGCCCTGGCAGAGGTTCTTGGTTCTTTCTTTTCCCTGAGACTGGAGATCAGTGGATCCTGGTCTTTGTGGGATTGAGACTTGCAAACTCAACCCTGCAAGCTCCTCCTGTTTGTTCCTGTACCATCAACAACTGTACCCAAACCATCATCTCTTGATTCTTCTGCCCCTAGATATTAGAAAGTCAATCATCTTAGATATCTAGGTCTCCCAGGGCCCGGGAGGGATCCGGGAAGTGGGCAGGAGAAGAAGAAGAGGGTGGAAAGGAGTGGATATCTCAAACTGGTTAGGCTTTTCATCTGTTCTGGTGTGGCTCTGGCCAGGCTGTACCTGAGAGAAGCTAATCATCTTAATTCATTCACTTGCCTACAGTTTAAAAATTCATCAGTATCATTTTAAATTAGGGTCTCCCAATACCTCCATCCAAACCCATTATCCTCCTTTGTTAAATACAACCAAAGTTTAAAGTACCTTCCTGAAGTGGTTATTCAAAGCTTCTTTGGGAAGGGAGAGACGCAGTCAGATTCCAACGTTACCCAGCTAAAGAGCCCACTAAATAATATCAATTAACCCCAGGTGGGTTCTGAAGGGATATCATCCATTGACCTAAAGGATCCTGCCTGGGCAACTGTTATAAAGGAGAGAGCTGTCATCCTATCCTCTCTCTGTACTCCATCTACATCTACATCTAATAGGAGTAGTGTCTTTAATTATAACATATAACATTGGGTTGAATCTAAGATGAACTTTTTTTTTAAACCCTTGTACTTCGGTGTATTGTCTCATAGGTGGAAGATTGGTAAGGGTGGGCAATGGGGGTCAAGTGACTTGCCCAGGGTCACACAGCTGGGTAAGATGAACTTTTAATAGGGATAAATGCAAAGTCTTATTTGGAGGATTAAAAAATGACCTTGACAAGTACCAGATGGGGGAATATGATTAGATAATCACTCATTTGAAAAATATTTTGGGGTTTTAGTGAGTTACAAGCTCCTTATGAGTCAACAGGATAGAATATGATAGTAGAAAAAACCTTGCTCAATCTTAGTCTGCATAAAGAGGGATATAGGGTTCAAGATTAAGGAAGAGATAGTTCTCCTGCATTCCACCATGGTCTATAATCTGGTAATCAGTTCTAGGGCATTTTTGAGAAGGATATGATAAACTGGAGATTATCCAGATTAGGGCAACCAAGATGATGTACTTATAGTAGAGTCTTAGATTTGGAATCAGAGGACCTTGGTCCAAATTCTCTCTGTGACAACTGCCAAATCATCTAACCTCTTTGGACCTCAGTTTCCTACTCCATAAAATGAAAGGGGGTTGATCTAGGTAGTCTCCAAGATCCTTTCCAGCTCTGAATTTTTAATCTTGTGTCATATGAACAAGCATCTGAAGGAATAAGGAATGTTAAATTGAAGGAGAGAAGATATTTCTGGTAAGTATTTGAAGGGCAATCTTGTAGAAGAAATGTTATTTTTATTCTGCTTGGTCCCAGAGGCCAGTGGGTGGATATTAAAAAGAGTCAGATTTAGGTTTGATGTGAGAAAAAAAAAAAACACAATAAAACTATGGAAAGTGAAGCAGGTTTCTTCAGGAAGTAGTACATTTCCCTAGCAAAGTTTTAAAAGAGTTAGCTGGATAGGCATAGCTAAGTGGCACAGTGGACAGAGTGGCAGACCTGGAGTTGGGAGGACCTGGGTTCAAATCTGACCTCAGACACTTCTTAGTTGTGTGACCTTGGGCAAACGACAATTGGCTAGCTCTCGCTGCATATGAACGCTGTGGCCTGTGTGAAGCGTCCATCTAGGAGTGTGGGTGACCCAGCCTGGACGTTTAGGGAGCCGCCAGGACCGGGATACGAGAACAGATGCTTTGAGCACACTCAGTGATGCCGAATCCAAAGAGAAACAGTCCAAGGGCGTATCCAGAGTCCTGCCCCACCCCTTTCTATTGCTCTCTCCGTTGGCCGTAGAGGGGGCGGGCCTCGCTCGGGGCCATCCAATCATCGGCCTCAGGGGGCGCCGGCGGCGGATCACGTGGACCCCGCCCAAGAGGTCCCGGAAGCAGTAGCCGCAGGAGCCAGGTGAGCACCTTAGTCACGTCTCAGTCTTTCGATCCCGCAGCTTTGGCTCCCCGCTCTGGTCCTAGAGTGGAGGGTCTACGGGTGGAGAAGGGAGGCAGACAAGGGGCGGAGAAAGGGGTTCTGCCCTCCTCTCACCCCTCCGCGGATTTCTAGGCTCGCGGTCCTAGGACCCCAGGCCTCAACCTACCACAACTCCACGTATGCATGCGGATGGACTGGGTAGAGAGAGCCTGCTCCAGAACCTGCTGTAGCTCCCTGGATAGCTCCCGTCCCCATACGGGGAATCCGAGGAGGAGGCGGGGCACGGGGTCCTTTGTGGAGAGGCCCAGGAGAGGGGGGGAACAAGCCAAGTACCTTCCTGTAGTCTCGTTGGGGTTGCTAGGGGGAGAGCGAGACTTGAATGCCGGCCCCTGGTGGACACTTGGGAGGTCTTAAATGCCAGGTGGAAAACCCTGTGGTTTTTTTCCTGAGGTTTTTTTGAATCCCAGAACGGATGTGAACCGGGTTGGGGAGAATATTAATTGGAGCAAGCAATGAAGAGGGACTGAGCTAGGGAGAGAAACGTTAAACCAGGAGTTCTTCGGTACTTTTTTTGGTACTTTTTTGGCCTCTTTGGTGAAATCTTTTATTTATTTATTTATTTATTATTATTAATGGAATCCTCAGAAAGATGGTTTTTCAGTAATGGAAAGAAATGCTGAACTCAGAGGTTAGTCAAAATAAAGATATCCCACCCCCACAGCCAAGTTCATAAGATCCCATCACGTTTAAAAATTCCTTCCCTATGGGGAAGATGTGAAAAGTTATATCAATTGATTGGCTATAGGAGATGAAAAAGGAAAGAGGCAAAGGCGCCTGCTGTTTTGAGCATGGGAGCGGGAGTCTGATAGTGCTATCAAATAGAATTACAGGAAACTTGGGAAGAAGGGTGGACAGGACAGGAAGATGAGTTCAGTTTTAGTTGGAAGGAAAATGAGGGGTCAACTAATCAAAAATTCCCATTATGACTTACCCAAGGGGTCATCTACATTTGAGAAAGTTTGGTTACTCCACTGAAGACCTCCTAAGTTGACATTGAATTATTAAGGATAGCCCCTGAGGTCCAATCATTCATCCTGTTCTAAAGTCATGTAGTCATACTATAAGAAATTTGACAGGGGGTGGGTGGGGTTTAGGGGAGAAGATGAATTCAGTTTTAGGTGAATTGAATTTGTCATAAACCCAAGGATGCCAACAGGATTTCCCAGGTGGAGCATTCTAGCACAGATTAGGAGATTCATTTCAGAGGAGAAAGTAGAAACGGATACATAGATTTTAGAGTAACAGGAATATCAGTTTTCATTGAAGCTGTGGAGATTGGTAATTGAGATCTTCAAAGGAGAGGCTAGAGAGCAGAGGCAGCATTTTGTAGTAGAGAACACTGAATTAAGTGTAGAAACTAGATTGAGTTCCAGACCACTACTTACCCTGTGGCTGAGCAGCAGGTCATTTGACGGCTCTGAGCCCCAGTTTCTTAATTTGTAAAATGAAAGGATTAAATCAGGTGATCTCTAAGATTGTTTCATGCTCCAGGAACAAGAGAAGGGAGCTGAGCCTTGGGAGGTACTCGGGTTTTAAGGATTCTGTCAAGGAGCCAGGTAAAGATGGATTACAGAGGGTAGGCAAACCAGAAGAGAACAGTTCCCCAGAAGCCAAAGGAAAAGACAATCTGGGAGGAGTAGGTAGCCAGTCTAAAATGTGAAATTCTGCAGAGAGGGCTAAAAGAATGAGGACAAGTGCAAGGCCATTATATGTGTAGGTTAGGAGGTCGCTGGCGAGCCTAATTAGAGTAGGGTTGGAAGCTAGCAGGGAGTCAAGAGAGTAAAAGTAGGCAATGACAGTGAAGAAAGTGTGGGTATGGGTGACTTTATGGGATTTTCTCAGTGAAAGACAGGAACTGTATTATATATATAGCATCTGACCTTTGGCCGTGCTCTCCTCCTAGTTACCTGTTTTTCCTGGTTTTTATGACTGCTCTCTTGGTTCCTCTCTGACTGCTTGTTAGACTCTTTTGCTCTTTTCTTCATCTCTTTGACACTCACAAACTGTGTGTCCTTTTTAAGAGCACTCATCTCTTCCCTCTCAGCTTCTTCCATTGGTGATCTCACTGATACCATGAGTTCCAGTATCTGTGTAGATGAATCCCAAAGCCATATATCCAGCCCCAAATTCTCCTGAGCCTCATCCCGGCAATACTACCTGCCTGATAGGCATTTCAAACTGGCTGGTCCCGTAGACAAACTCAACAAGCCCCAAATAGAAATTATGTCTCCTTTTATATCCCTCCCCATAACCATCCCCCTTCTGAGTTTTTCTGTTACCACCCAGGGGATCACCATCCTTGTGGTCACCCACATTTGTAACCTTGGTATTATCCTCTGCTCTTCTGTCTCCTTTACCCTGCAGAGCCACCAGTCCCTCGCCAAATCTTGACAGTTCTTTCTCTGCAATCCTTCTGGAAGATTAGTTGTAAGCTGTCTGAATAAGTCCCTGGAAAGGGAGGCTGAGCCCATAGTGTGGGCATTCCCTCCCCTTCTCATCCCACATAGAGCCACCACCCTTGTTCAGGCCCTCATTGCTGACTTAGATCTGAGCTTTCAAACATGTGGACCACACTTATGAGCACCACCCAAACCTGATTCAAATGTAATTGGGGAAATATTTAACAAAATAAATAAAACCCAATAAAATAAAGATAATATTGCATTTTTCAATTAAGTCAGTATGCAGTTCACAGGGATTGTTATATATATTATTGGCCCTTTTTCTATTTGAGTGTGACATCACTGGCCTAAACTATTGCCATCATCTTCCAAATGGTTTCTGGACCTCAGGTCTGTCCCCACTCCAATACATTTCCCACTCAACTGCCAAAGTGATTCCTTAATTCATGTCTGACCGTGTCACTTCTGCCTCCTGTCCATCCCTCATTAAACTCGAGTGGTTCCCCTTTACCTCCAGAATCCAATAAAAAGTATTTCAAACTCTTCCTCACCTAGCTGGGTCCTTCCTTCCTTTCCAGTCTTCCATTCAGCCCCCCTCAATAGACTGACCTGCTTGCTCCTCCTCACATATTTCTTGATTCTGGGGCTTTGCACCAACTGCTCCCCATACCTGGAATGTTGCCTTTTCCAACCTCTGACTTTGAGAATCTCTGGCTTCCTTCACGATTTAGCCTAAATACCACCTCCTCCAGGAGGCCCTTTCTGGTGTCCCCAGCTTTGAGGGCCATCTCTCCTGACGTTACTTTCCATATACTCTGTACTTCTCTTGTGAGATCTGATTTATGTATGTTTTGTAAATTAGAATGTGAGCTCCTCGAAGGGACCGGTTATGTCTTTTCTTTCTATTCTCACTGCTTAGCACAGTGTCTGGCACCTAGTAGTTCCTTAATAAATGTTTATTGAGGTACAATTCATGGATCAGAGATCCAAGCCTGGAGACAGGAGGTGCTGGGTTCAAATGTGGCCTCATACTTCCTATCGCTATGATCCTGGGTAAGTCACTTAACCCCTGCTGCCTAACCCTTTCCACTTTTCTGTTAGAACCATACTTAGTAACAATTCTAAGGCCACCAAAGGCCAAGATTTTTAAAGAAATGCTGATTGATTGAGGATAGCTTGAGGGTCATTGGAGGAGTTTGGTTTGGGTTTTTTAGGATAAGGGAGACCTGAATACTTTCTAGCCAGAATAGGAAGAGTTAGAAAATGAGGACTAATTGGTGGGTAAAGCTCGTAAAGGATACAATGTGAAGGGCACTGGGGGAGAGATGCCCACCCTCTGGGCTCAGTTTCCCTTTCCTGGGGCTCATGCAGACAGGATCAGATCTTTTAGAGTTTCAGTTGGAGAGAATGTCAGCTCTTCTAGTTCAACTCTCTCCTTTTACATAATGAAGAAACTGAAGTCTAGAGAGGTGGTGACTTATCCAAGATCACTTAGATAATAAATGGCTGAGCTTGGATTTTAACCCAAATCTTCTGTCTTCAATTCCATAATTTTTTCCATGCATCATAATTATGTAAAATCCAAAGTCTCTGCTTTTCTGTCATTATTCATGAGGGAAAAGAGAATGTTGATTCAGAAGTAAACCCCCAGGTCAATTCAGCAAATATTTATTGAGGGGCAATTAGTGTAAGGAATTGCCCTGGATGCTTGGGATCCAAACCAAAATGAAACAGGATTCTCTGGATCCTGGTAAGGAGCAGATAAAATGCCATGTTTGGTGACCTGCGTTATGACCAGACAGTGGAGCATGCAAAATAAGGCTAGAATAGGAAATGGGGCAGGTTAAATGCCAGGCTGGAGAGAGGCAGTTCTGAGGGGAGAGTTGGAGAGGAGGAATATGCTGCGACTGATGCTTTCAGAAGATGAAGTTGGCAGCTATGTGGAAGATGGATTGGTCAAGAGACTGATGTGGAATCAGGAAGACCTTTTAGAGGAGACCCCTAGATGAGAGGTTGTAGCAAGTCAAAAGGGTAGGGAAATAGGTGCTGCCAGGCTGGAGTGGGCCCTCCTGGATTCTCTTCTCACCTGACTGTCTTCTCTAACTAGGGTGTGCATGAAGGGAAGACCCTGACTGCTGTCCTGTAAGACATTACTGTCTTCTTCTTTCAGCAGGACTTCCTGATTTCAGGGTGCTTCCATCCTCATCTTGGCCTTGACTCAGCCTCCCCTTCACACTCTCATGAATAAGAAAAAAGGGGGACATTTTGTTCAAAGAAACACAAACAGGTAAAAGTTTACCAATCTCAACAGAGACTTAATCCAGCCGTCCAAGCCCCAAGAACTGTTTGCCTTGTAGCAGGCCCCCTAGTTTCCTTTTGCCAGTTTGAAATAGGAGGGGCATTTGACAGCATCTCTCCCCTCTGAGTTAGGAGGCTGGCACTAGAACCCAGTGCCCTGATTTTGGGTATGGGGAACCCTGGGGACCTTTGGTGATAGTTTGCCCTATCCCTGTTCTGGTCCCTCTCTCACTGCAGGACTGGACCAAGGAATGCCGGCCAGGGCCAAGGACCTCGCTGATGGCGATAGGGATGTACGGGTGCAGGTCCGGCCGATGGTTCCAGGGGACGAGGCTGCCACCCGAGGACTCTTGGCAATGGTGGCGGCAGAGTTGGGCTCGGCCGTTGGAAACCGGATGGTGTGGCGGCCGTGGTTCCTGCTGCTACTAGGTTGTGGCTTTGCGCTCCTGGCAGCCTCATCCCGGTCCCTGTTGCTGCCCTTGCTGGTACTGGCGCTGCTCCTGGCTGTTGGCTACCCTGCCCTGGCCCATGTGTGGGCTCTGTATGTCCATCAAGACATGAGCCTGGGTCTGGGGGCTTCAGGGGCCACAGGCTTTCGATTCTGGGTGGCTGTGGATGCAGAGGGCAGTGTGGTGGGCACGGTGGGTGTGTCAGGGATTGGGGAAAGTGGAGATGGGAAATTGGAGCTGAGGTCCCTAGCCGTGGGCCCAAAGCATCGGGGTCATGGGGTGGGCAGGGCCCTGTGCCAGGCTGTGCTGGCTTTTGCCCGTGACCATCCTGGCTGCCGGGTTGTGGTGCTGGACACACATATGCTCCATGGTCCTGCCCAGAGACTCGTCTCCAGCCTTGGCTTCCATCCAGGCCCTGCACGCCTGCAGCCTACACTTAGTGGATTCCTGGCTAACCTCCCTGTCATTCGCTACCACCATGCCCTGGCTGGCAACAGCACTGAAGAGGACAGCCCAGGGGGTGAGGACTGAACCTTCTACTTGTCAGCCAGGGGACCGAGCCTCCCATCAACCCAGAGATTGAACCTCCCACCCACCCATCTGCCAGCCCAGAGGTGCTGCTCTGCTGGGTCTCCTGGGAATGGAGGGCCTTGGGCCAGCTCTGCAGCCTTGAGGGAGGGTTGATGAGCAGGTGACGGCGGGCACTGGGGTTGTCAGGCGGGGAGGATTCCTGTGGGGGCTGGATGTGGTGATGGGTGAGAATCAGGGTCAGACAGGTGATGGGTTTCCTGGGGACACTTTCAGGGGCCTGAGCTGAGGAACCATGGGAAACTGGAGAGGACATTCTGCTGAAAGAGGTCATAAAGGGATTATAGGGCAGCTGGGATGGTGCCCATCCAGTCAGAACTACCCCAAAATGGGATGGGCTACCTTAGGAGAGAGTGGAGTCACCATTCTGTGGGGCTTCTAGTAGAGGTGGGAGGACTACGGGTCAGAGATGTCAAGGGGAGGATTCCTGCTCAGTGCAGGCTTGGACTGGTTCTGCTCTCCGATTCTGGGGCTAGGGAGGCTGGTCCTGCACCTAGCACAGAGATGTTCAATAAATACTATTGGATTGGGGCCTGGACAGAGCCTAAGAAAATAAAACTTTTCCACCTCCCTTCCCTCTCCCCTCAGCTTTGTCTCTCTCTTGAGACTTTCCAGAGGCTCATTAGAGATGAGAATGGGTGTCTGGCCTCCCTCCTCTTCCAGATACTGGACCAAGTGTGCCCACCTCATTCATCTTCCCTGCCCCATCCAGGTTTCCAAGTCTGGACCTGAGAAGCCCCAGACTTGTGCCCTAAGTCTTACCAAGTGAAATCTGTTCCCAGGGATCCTCACTCAGGGTCCTCCAGAGGACCATTGCTGTGAGCCTCTGTCGGAGCTTTTACCTTACCCTGCCAAGCTTCTGTGATCTGTGGGCCCTCAACCACTAACCCCAAAGGCTTCCTGCTCCCTGGGGCTGCCTGCTGTGGGAGCATGGGGTCTGGAGTCGAGTGCAGTGTGGGCATCTTGACTAACATGTAGGACGGGGCCCTGGGCCTGCCCTCGGAGGCACCCCTTACACTATTGAAGATTCTGGCATTTCCCAGTTTGCCCCTCTGAGCCTCAGGCAGGATGGGAGTAACAAGACCTGCCCTCTCCAGCCAACTTGGCACCTCTGGAGCAGAGTGCTTTGTAAACCAATTAGCAAGCTTTTAGGATGATCCGGGAAGTGTGCTAAGTGTTGGGCGGGCAGACAGAGAATGGATGTAAGCCTCAGAGTGCCAGAGAATGGACCTTCTGGTTGTTGTTCTCGCACATTGTCATGTGCTGCTGCCATCTCCTGGTGCCTGATTCTAACATCCGCCTTTTTTTCCCCCTCACTCGTCACTGGATCCTCCCAACACACTGTAGGCATTTCCTATGGCTTATTTCTGAGAAAATAGACTCAGGAACAATATATCAGGACTAAGTCGTCAGATGTAAATCAGAAACAAATTCTCCACGTAGGGCTGACCTGGGGCTTCCGCTCAGCCTTGGAGTGCTCCGGAAGTCACCTACTCTCTTCCCTACCTCAGGCAAGAGAGCTAAAAGGCAGCAGGCCCTGGCCAGATCTGCTCTGATGGGCTGAGGATCTCTCCTGAAATAGTAGGCCTCCTCTTAGCCGATCAGAGATCCTTGCCTTCCCTGTCCATAGGAATCTCCCTCCACAGACACCAAGACTGGGGTTGGAGCTAGAGTTCCTGGGCCTTGCCCATCATTCATGTCTGTTGTTGGCCAAGGCTCTGGGACCATGGGCAGGTGTACATTGAATTCAGCTGGCTCTGGGCCCTGGGGGCCACCCTGAGAAAGTGTCCCAAGTCAGGAGAAAGAACCATGGGGTACAATTGGGGGAGGGAGTGCGGGGGAGAAAGCCTGTCGCTGTTCCTCCAGCTTGTGTCCTTGTTTGTCCATTGGTGGTGGTGGTGTAGGAAATGGAGACCCGTAAGCTCACCAGACCCTTAGGACCTGGGGCAGGGGGCACTAAACCCAAATTTGAACGTGTGTGTTTTGATAGACTAATCTGACTTGGACCACTAAAGAGAGACCCTGATGGAGATGTCTAGAAATGGCTGTCCAGTGTGGAACCTTTCCTAGTGCATGATTCCTGAATCTCTAAATGTTTTCCCTTGTAAATAAACTCAAGAAAATGCATTTGTGTGAACTGCAGTGTGTGGAGATGTGCGAGGGGCAACGGAAAGCTGGCTGGGCCTTGCTTAGACCCTGAGCAGATAACAGTGTCTGTGGACCAAACCACTCAGGAGGGGCTGGGGAGCAACAGGCTCAAGGATCAAGATAGGCAGGGAGGGGCAGCTGGGTAGCTCAGTGGATTGAGAGTCAGGCCTAGAGACGGGAGGTCCTAGGTTCAAATCTGACCTCAGACACTTCCCAGCTGTGTGACCCTGGGCAAGTCACTTGACCCCTATTGCCCACCCTTACCACTCTTCCACCAAGGAGCCAAAACACAGAAGTTAAGTGTAAAAAATAAACAAATAAATAGAGGCAGGGAGCTCGGCCATTGGGACACCTTGGAAGGAGCCAAAGATGAAGGCTTTGGGGCTGAAGGAAGAGATCTAGTGATTCTAAGAAGACTTGGTACCCCAGGCTGCCTGAGACCCTGGGCCTGGGCACCTTCTTTAGCTAAGGACTTTCCTTCTTTCTGCCCCATCTTCACCATGAACCATCTTCCTCCAATTTGGTATCTGTCCAGCAGCATGGCCAGCCACTGCCCAGCAGGCCCTGCTTGGAGGCAGCTAGCCATTATGGGGCCCCGGCCAGTAGGGGCTTCAGATGGTCCCTGACTCCTCTCCCTCTTTCTGTATCTCCGACTCTCCCTGGGTCTCTCGCAGCACAGATGGCAGACCTACGCTGGCTCTCACCTTCCCTAGCAGCTCCCAAACTGTAGGATTTGTTTCCCCAAACTGTTGGCTTTGCATAATGGGCCGTATGCTCCCAACTGTGCAGTGCCACCCCCACCCCCCCAGCCACAGAGACAGACAGGAAAAAAGAGGTGGCCTGAGGGAGGAACAGCAGGACTGCGGCTACCTGCCCATGGGCCAGTGGAGTTTTTGTTTGTCCTTTGAATCCCTTCTGTCTTAGAAGCAATACTGTGTCCTGGTTCCAAAGCAGAAGAACAGTGAGGGCTAGGCAATGGGGGTTAAGTGACTAGCCCAGGGTCACACAGCTGGGAAGTGTCTGAGGCCAAATTTGAACTTGGGACCTCTTGCCTCTAGGCCCAATTCTCCATCCTCCGAGCCCCTAACAGCAGTGTTTTTGTGTTAGGTTGGGAACACTGTGTTCAGGCCCTCAGCCTGCACTTTTGAGATACTTCTACTTCTGCCTCTAATGATTCGGCCTCAGGAGCTATGTGACCCCTTGATGAGTGAGTCATTTCAACTTTTCCCTACTCAGTTTTGTTGCTTAAGTGGGGATAATATGGCCTGATGTCCCAAGGTTGTTAGGAGAAGCCAATGGCATAATCTACGTAAACCTTAAAAGTACGTCTAAAAAATACTAGTCATTACTGAAGTTCAGTTCTAAGACAAGGTTCCCTGTTCCGGCTGAATACTGATAAATGTTTAACAACCTTTCTTTGCCTTTACTCTGCTGCTGCTGGGAGTCTGGAACCCTATCCTGGGCCCACTTGCACAAATGACTCTTGGGAAGCAAAAGAAAACCAGGGGATACCAGCCTGGGCCTGGAGGCCTTTGCCCAAGGGCTGAGGACTCCGCTTGGGCCTCAGAACTTCTCTCAGGATGACAGACAGCCTTCCTCTTCCCAAGGCTCCATCTGTTGCCCCAGCCATATGCTATGTAGAAGTGAAGTCCCCAAAGGGGACATCAGGTGGGGAAAATGGCCACTTTGAACCCCAGCAGAGAAAAATCTGGGAGTTCAAGTGGGTCTCTGGTGTGCTATAAGCCAGCAGTGGTGCATAGATATTTAAAAACAAAAACCAAGCAAATAAAAGAGCCCAGAGCCAGGGGGAAGTGAGACAGCATCCCCGAGGGATCCCTTCCATCCCCTTCCCAAAGCCTCCTCACTTTATTAGAGCTGTGGGGAAGGGTCAGGAAATGACAGGGCCCAATCCAGGTGCTTGTCTCTCTTTGGGACTGATCTATGTAAGGCATGAACTGGAGGCAGAAGGGGCATCAGTATCTCCATTTATTGTTTCATTTCTCCCAAACCCCTTCCCGCATCAAATGACCAAAGCCAGATGGGGCTGCTAGCCAGGGAGAGGGGCGGGCAGGACAGGCCCTCTGGAGAGGAGGGAGCCGCTGGGCTGGGGAGAAGGAAGGGCCACCAGGAGCAGAGACAATGGGAGACACAGACAACGCGAGCCACCCCAGGGGAGAAAGCAGGCCACCGGGCCGGAGGCTCCCGGCCCACTACAAGGAGGAGTACTCTGGGAGCTTCAAGGGTGGGTGTCGGGGTGGTAGGAGAGGGCAAAGGTAGGAGGGTCAGTGTTGGGGGGGTCCCTCCATGGGCCCAAAGGACAAATCTGGAGTTGCTGGTGACCTTTCCCAGAACTCAGGAGGAAAGATCTGGGACTGTGGCTTTGTCCCTCTTGGGGAAGGCCAGGCCGCCAGGGTTGTGCGTGAAATGGGGTGGCCTTGAGGGGCCAGACAGAATGCTTGCTCCCTGGGTCACAGGCCTGGGAAAAATGGAGTCAGCCAGATTGGGCCTACAGTAATACTCCTATTCCTGCCTCAAAGCCCACCCTGGGGGGGAGCTGGGACCTTCACCCACCCCTCCGCCCCCCACTCCAGCCTTCCTTTGACCTGTCATTTCTCCCCCAGGACCTCCCCCCTATCTCCTGTGGCTCTGGGCCCAATCCCCTCCCAACCAGCATTGGGCAGGCAGAGCCAGCCAGGGGTTTTCTGTACACGGACCCCCTCCCCAGGAGAAGCGGCCAGGGCCAGGCAAAGGCAGGGTGGGAGGAAGCGCTCCAGAGACACCAGCTTCTTCCCTGAGCATTCTGGAGGGCAGGATCTTTTACCCCCTCCCATCCCCAGGATTCCCCTCCCACCCCAAGCGTATCATGGGAAAAGGATGAGGGGGTCCGCGGCCCCCAGAACCTCACGCGCTCACACACACGCTCACGCACACAAGTTAAAATGGGGCTGCCAAGAGAGAAGCCTCCTGTGGCCAGTCCTGAGAGAGGAAGGGAGAGAAGAGAAAAGGGCTGTGGAGGGATGGGCCCGGCGTCTCTCCCAGGCCACGGGAAGTCCTCTTCGGGCTCCTCCCAGTCCACTGGCCGGCCTGTCCCGGGCTCTGCATCCAACGGCTAGGTGGTTCTGTGCAGGCCTCACATGGGGGGGATGAGGAGTCCAGACATGGCTAGGAGAGGGAGAGAAAAGGCCAAGAAAGCGAGGGTCCTACCGTAACTCCTCCCTCCTCCCCCCTTCCCCACAACTTGGCCATCTCGTGTTCGGCTCGGTCCCAGCTGGGGGGAAGGGGGGACGGGCCGGACCCTCAGGGGACGGTGGGACGCAACCACAACCCCTGCCCCCACCCGGCCAGTCCTGGGGTCCGGGGGGGCCTCACAACCAACAAGCCCTTGGAGACAGAGGCAGGCTCCAAGGGCAGAGGAGAGGACAGAGACAGCAACAGAGACGGAGACAGAGAGTGAGGCACCGAGGCTGGGCTGGAGGACACATACTGTGCTTAGGAGTAGGCCAGTCCCTGGAGGGCCCCAGGGGGGGAATGGAACTTGTCCGAGTCCTCAAAAGCTGGGTCTGTGTCCAGAAGGAGGGGGACGGAGGGGGACAAGCGGAGGACAGAGGAATGGAGCCCCGACGGGCAGGGAGAAAGGCGGGAGATGGAGAGAAGGGATCCAGGAGGGGGAGGAAGGGCAGGAAGGAGAGATTGAGAAGGGCAAGATGAGTGGCCAAAGGGAGAAGCAGCTAAGCGCCGTCCCGCCTCCCTCCCCCAAAGCTCACGGCCTGCCCCGCCAGGGAATGAGACCAGCCAGGACCAGGGCATCGCCAGCCGGACCCGCTCCTGCCCTGTTGGGGGCACGAGCTCCGGAGGGCTTTGTCCCAGCGGCCGCCAAGGTCCGGACGGCAAGAGCAGGCCCCCCGCCGGGTCTTCCCTGGCGTGGGAGACCCCGCTCCTTCGGGCTGTGTGCCTCAAGGAAGCTGCACCTTCCCCCTTCCCCACAGAGCCCCCAGGACGGGCAAGGCAGAGCAGCCTCTCCTCTCCTCGGCCCCCTCATGCCCCACAAAAGCTCTGTGCCAGCTGGGCCTGTTCTCTGAAGTCTGAACGCTCAGGCGGCTCCTCAAGCCTCTGCCGTGGCCTGTGGGACCCTGCAAAGGGGGCCGCGGCCAGGAAGCCTCCCCAGCGCCCCTTTTTTCTCTCTGGGGCCCTTCCTGCTCTGATGCCCCTCCCCCTTCTACATGGCCCCCCAGCTCAAGCTCGGGCCTCCCTGCCAGCGTGCAGGTCTTGGTAGCCTTCGCCCCGCTGGGACCCCGCCGGGTAGGGCCTTGCCATGATTCAGGATCGCCATGCCCTGCCTCCCCCTGCGGATGCCATGAATAGATTGTCTGGTCCTTCGCCTGGGCCCTGCCAGGCCCTTGGGAACATGCACGAGGGGGCTGCCTCCTGACACCAAACAGCGAGGCCCCCCCGGGAGAGCCTTCTCACCCGTCGGGCGCCCCACTCCCCACCGCCATACAAGGACCAGATGGTGCAAGAGGGGGTGGAATCCAGATGTGGATCCCATCTGTCCCCCCTCGTCTTCTCAGCCCATCCCTGTGCTAGTGATGGCTCACACGGCGGCGGGCTTTCGGGTGGACAGAGCGCTGCGCTCACCCCCACCCTGCTGGGCAGGTCTCCCCCCTAGTGCTTAGTCCAACCGAGAAGGAACGCAAGGAGGGCAGGAGCCCCAGGAGCTGACCCGGAGCCCCAGGAGCTGACCCGGAGCCCCAGGAGCTGACCCGGAGCCCAGGAGCAGGCCCGGAGCCCCAGGAGCTGACCCGGAGCCCCAGGAGCTGACCCGGAGCCCCAGGAGCTGACCCGGAGCCCCAGGAGCTGACCCGGAGCCCCAAGGAGCAGGCCCGGAGCCCCAGGAGCTGGCCTGGAGCCCCTGGCTTCGGGCTGCCTCTCAGGGGATGAGGGCCGCCCTACCCCCAGAGCTTCTGCGAGGCCCAGACTGGGCTCACCTCTGGGAGAGCGCTCTGGAAAGCATGGAGGGCCGGCCGGGGCCACATTATCCGCTCACAGCCAGCACGCTTTGGCGGGGGGCGCCGAGGACGGGGCTGCCTTCTCTGGGGCTTCGTGCTGGGGAGCTAAGCCCGCAGGGCCCGGGCCTGGTGGCTCTGCAGGCCTACAGCCCCGGGTCTTCTCTCACCAGGACTAGGCCTGTTTTCTGGGCTGGCCTGAGTGCTCCCTTCCCCTGGCGCCCCCCACTACCCAGCAGCCTGTCTGAGAAGGTGCAAGAAGCCATAAGAATGGGGCAGCGGGGTGGCTCAGTGGATGGAGAGCCAGGGCTAGAGATGGGAGGTCCTGGGTTCAAATCTGTCCTCAGACACTTCCCTATGAGCCTGGACAAGTGACTAAGCCCCATCGCCCGGCCTTCTTGCTCTTCTGTCTAGGACCCGATCTTAGTGTGGACTCCAGGGTGGAAGGTGAGGCTTAAAAAAGAACCCCTGAGAAGCGGCCGCGTGGAAGGCCAGGCCCGTCCCCTGGGCCGAGTGTGGCCGCGGCGTGGGGAGCTGACTCACCTTGCAGGGCACTGCCATTAGTGCTGGTGCAGGCGGGGGGCGGGGAGCCGGGCGGGCGCACCACCGGGGCGAAGGCGCTCTTCTGCTTGACGGCAGAGATCATGTTGACCGGTGAGAAGGAGAAGACGCTGGTGGTGGGGGCAGCGGCCGGGAGGGAGATGGAGGAGGCGGCGGCCAGCGGAGGGCTGGAGGGCATGACTCCGGGGAGGGGGTGGGGGGCAGGGGTGGCGCAGGAGACACAACAAGGAAACACAGAACTATAGAGAGAATCCCGGGCGGGGGCCTGGCTGGGCACCTGCCGCCGCCCCGCCTCCCCTGGGCACCCCCCTCTGGGGTGGGGAGTGGGGAGGAGAAGCCTAACCCCCTTGGGGCTCCCATTCTAGGAGGGGTGACATGGCAGGCACCAAGCACTCTCCTGACCAGGGCTGGGGACCCCCAAGAGCCTCACCCTAGGAGGGGCCACAGCCTCCCCTGGGCGCGGAGAGGCCCCGGTGTGAGGGTCGGACACTTAGCCTCCTGTCTAGACAGCAGCAGCTTGGGACAGGGGAGCCTGCAGAATCTGGGGGGCCTGGGACCCCCAGAGAAGCCCTAGTCCGGCCCAGCACAGGACTGGTCCAAGCCCACAAGGGGCGAGATGCTCTCCCGGAGCCTGATGGAAGCAAGGCTGGGCTCAGGCTGACCGTAGGATCAGGGATCTGGCCCGCTTTAAGAAGTCGAGAGCCCTGATGTGAAGGGGCACGAGACGAGGCCACTGGCCGCTAATAGGGCGGAGGCGAGGACCGGCATGGTCAAGAGCCGGGGAAGAATCATGAAAGCTTCGTGTGCCAGAAGTCACCCAGGCCAGCCCCAAGGCAGGCGTATCTCCGGCCCAAGGTAGGCCCCTCTCAGAACCACCAGACTTTTAGGCCATCTTCCTATATTTGGCTGAAATCTGCCCTCGCTCTCGGGCTTCTCTCCCAGGCCCCTCATCTGCCCTGCGGGGGCTAAACAGAAGCAGCCCAGGCCCTTTCCCCTTGGATGGCCCTACAGATACTGAAGGTGGCCTTTTCTTCAGGGCAAACGCTACACGTTCCTCCCATGGATCATCAGATGGCACGGCCATCCCTCCGTGTGCTCTGCTTGATTCACGTCCTTCCCCAAAGGCAAAGCCCCCAGGCCTGGGCGCCGCATCCCAGCACGGGGGCACATTTCAGGGGCCAGACTACTGCCTCTCTCCTCCTGGACTCTCTTCCTCTCCTAATGCAGCCTAAGCACTCTAGCTGCTGGACTGGCTAGGACGTCCCATTGCAGACACACTCGGACCCTGTGCAGCTTCGAAGCATCGGCCTTCTCCCCGTTAGCCAGCCGTGTGCGAGGCATCTCCTGCCTGCAACTCAGACTCAACTTATCTATACACGCATCCCTCCCATCCTCTAAACGTCCCTGTTTTTGCTGCCATCTCTTCGGTCACCCACGTGGGAATCATACTCGGTTCATTCTTTGTTCTGCACTCCGATGGCCACCCTCCTACTTCAAGCCCTCAAAGTTCACCTGGACTTCTGGAACAATGTCCTGACGGGTGTCCCCGCTTCCAGTCTCTGCCCTCCACACATCTGCCAAAAAAATCTTCCTGAGGCATCGATCTGACCGTATCCTGATTGTCGAGTGCCTCTCCTATCCCAGGGGCTCCAGCCATGCTCCCCCCTATCTTAATGCCAGCTGCCCTTTCTCCCTCCTCCAGTCCTGGAAGCAGAAGGAAATGAGCGCTGCCATTGCTACTGGAGAGCGTTCGCCCATCTACACGACTCTAGTCACTCCCTACGCTGTTACTCTGCAGACCAAAATCCACGTCCCTGGCCACGCTCCTTAGTAACAGTCGCCCACCCTCATGAGAACGTGAGCTCTTTGAGAGCAGGGCCGGCCCCCCTTTTGTATTTGTATCCCCCGAGCTTACTTAAGACATGCAGCTTCCTTCCCTCGTGCCCATCCTTCGCTCAAAACCTGCCAGTGGTCCCTATCCCCCTCCAATAAAATATAAACCCCCTCTGCACTTGTGACCACACAGTGAAGCTCCCATCTATCCTTCCAACCTTCTTTCACTTTATTCTCTTCATGTACTCGGCGTTCCAGCCAAACTGGAATACTTGCTGTTCCCAGAACATTCGGCATTCCATCTTGTGCCTCTGTGCTCTTTCCTCACCTCTGTCTCTCCTCAAAGAAGAGATGCCACCTTTTCTTTGAAGCTTGCCCTAATTGCTCTCCTTCGTCTTGCTTGGCATCCCTCACTGGAGGGCACCATGTTCTTTCTTATCTCCGTTTGAGGTATATTCCCTCCCTTTCCCCCAGAAGAATCTATATTCCTCTGGGGCACGGCTCTATGTATGTAATAGGCATTTAATACATGGTTGGTAAGTTGAACACAGTACTTGGAGAGATGATTTTGTGAACCCTAACTAAGGGCAAGAGGCTACCTTTATCCCAATGAATTCTCATTTTCTTGCATTTGGCCCGTCACCCAATCCTTTCTGGATCCCAATTAAGTTACTCAGTGTGGTGATTATCTCTTCCATCTGAAAATGTGAAAGAATAGGCTACCTCAGCCTTCATCTAAGATACTGATGAAAACTTAACACAGAAGAGGACAGAGCCCTGTGGTATGCTCCTAGGGACTCTCCCTTCCAAGTTGACATCAGTCCATCATTCGGAACTCTGGGTTCAGCCAGTTATGTCTGCCTGACAAATCAAGCTCACATTTCTCCACCCAGTCCACACAGTTATCTGAAGAGACTGTCAAATGCTGAAATCCAGGCACGTTATTATCTACAGTGTCCTCCAAAGCCATCCAGAAGACTAGTCAAAGAAGAGAATGAGTTTCATTGGACATGATTTTTTCTTAACAAATCTGCACTAGCTAGTCATATCAGATCCGTCCTGCCTAAATATTGGTGAATTATTCAACTAAGGGAGTGTGACATTCGACTCCAAATTTTTCTAAGAATTGACTGCTGGGTCACCAGCTCATGGTCTGGAGAACTCAACTTGTCCCCTTTCCAAAAAAAAAAAAAAAATATATATATATATATATATATCAGACTATTTTTACCCTTCTCCAGTCTTCTGGTGCATGGGTTTGGGCTCTTTCAAATATCGCTGAACTGACACTAAGTTGGCAATCATTCCACTATTCTAGGACCCAATTAGCTTTCCAGAAAGAGTCAGCATGGGTGGAATGGCAAGAACCCTGGCCATCATGGCCGCCGCAAAACCTATCACTAGTCATGCGGACTTGGGCAAATTATTTCTTTCTTTTTAAGTCTTTATTTTCTAGTCTTAGTAACAACTCTAAGATAGAAAAGCAAGGGCTAGGCAAACGGGGTTAAGTGACTTGCTCATGGTCACACAGCTAGGAAGTGTCTGAGGTCAAATTTGAACCCAGATCCCCCAGCTCCAAGCCTGGTGCTCCATCCACTGTGCCATCTCACTGTCCCTTGGGCAAATCATTTAAACTTTCCAACTCTCATTTGCCTCTTAGGTAAAATGAAGATAATCATTTCCTCTCCAGGGTTGTACTGGGGTAGGCTCACACTGCCCAAGAGCCTATAATAGGTAAATTTTCAATGGGTACATTCACACTTCAGAAAATGGCAAATACTACCAAACCAGGGCTTGGCTTAGGGAAGTGATGGGAGAAAATGTTAATAATGCAGCTTAAATTTAAAAGTGTGCAGTGGTACATGCCCTGCCCAAGCCCTCGTCCCAAGAAGGCTGCTTGTTAAGAGATTTATCAGCACACGCCAGTGCCAGACTCACCAGATATGGCTGTCATGAGCATCAGAGACCATGTGAAGTGCTTTATATATCAGCTATTATTATCATTCATCCTAAGGAACTGAAACTAGTCGAGGGCAGAGCGATGCCACGCCACCATTTCCTCAACTCTCTGGATTTCTCTCTGAACTGCTTTTCCCCCTATCCTTCAGGTCCTGAAAATCATTCTCCTTGATAGGGAAAACAGAAGTAAAATAGGAGGGGAGTAATTCTGGCTTCTCTTTGCTATCCTGTGTCTTCGTCCCATTTACTGAGGCTACATCTTCATTGTTCTTTCATCCCAAGTTGCCTAAAACAAAGTTATCCGTAGCATTTTTCCTCCTCTAAATCTTCACTTATTCCAGCCTTTAGGTTTCCTTGGCACTATTCTCACAAGATCATGATTCTCTTTTGTGTCCTGGGTATCCCCGATTCCATTTTCTCATAGGATTATAGGACTAGAGTCAGAAGGATCTTAAAGTTCAGCTCCCTCTTTCTAGAGGTGCAGAAATCGGTTAGGTGATTTGACCAAGATCAGACCATTTGAGGTGGGCTTTGAACCTTCCTGACTCCATGTTCACTTTATTCTATAATATAAAGTGTATATATTATAATATATATAAAGTGTATATATAATAAAGTACTATATTCACTTTAAGACTGTTCATCTATTTTAAAAACCTTATATTCCATCTTGAAATCAATACTAAGTATTGGTTCCAAGGCAGAAAAGTGGTATGGGCTAGGCAATGGGGGTTAAGTGATTTGCCCAAGAAGTGTCTGAGGCCACATTTGAACCCAGGTTCAACTTCCAGCTCTAGGCCTGGCTCTCTATCCAATGAGCCACCCAGATGTCCCTTCAGGATCTTTTAAAATCTGAACTCACTGGACACCACTCTGTGCAGTCACGGCGATGTGCAGTCACAGCCCCCTCACACTTTTCTTCTTCACTGGAATCATTCAAGTTTGTATAGTTAAAATTTTGTTGATAAGAACCTCATACTTGTTTTTGGCCAGCTTTCTTTTCAGAGTCTCAAGCCTTAAGATGCTACCTATCCCACCTATGAACTCTACAAAAGCCTATGGCAACACCAGCCTAGGAACAACGTTCTCCTCCTTATCCAACACAAATGTAACACAACGTGGCCACTTCCTCCAGAGGATACTGTGGTTTCCACATTACCATTAAGTCCCTCCTTCTGGGCCATAATTGACTCCAAAACAAAGGTTTCTTCGACTTCCCCCTTTTTAACAAAGGGTCGAATGAGGGTAAAATCACCATCAGTATGAGTTGCAATTCAGGTTAGGGCTGAGGTGAGTGAGGAGGTTTGTGATCAGTGGTTAGGGTGGGAGGTGGAGTTAGATTCTTGTCTATCCAGTTGGCCTACGAGATTTCTCTATAATTATCAGAAGTTTGGCAGGTCCAAAGCATCAACACCTTCCCTCTGTAGAAGAGCTCCTCACCCTACCTTTCTCACTTCTGGCAATGGCCCTGCCATCTTTCAGAGGCCAGGAGCTCTCCCTACATTTTTTTTTTTACTCTTCCTGCTTCTTCATCTTCTCTATCCAGTCATCCACTAAGTCCTATTGATTCTTCCTCCAATGTGTCTCATTTCCATCCCTTCCTTTCCATGCCCTTTGTCACCGGCCCTGGCTAGTAATATCGCCATTGCTTCATGCTTGGATTACTGCGATCAATAGCTTCCTAATTGGTCTCACTGCCTCCTGCCTCTCCCGGCTCTAGCTTTACGGGATGCCAGGAGAATCTCTCTGATATTACTTTTATTGGGTTGGATGAAATCACTGAAAGTGAACAGAAGCAGGGGTGGGAGGGAAGTGTGCAAGGCCAGCTGCCTGAGACGGCACACGTTGGGGTCCAAACTGAAGCCAATAATTGCCCTCCCGCTAGCCAGGCACCTGAACATAGTAGGGACTCAGGCCATATAGATCAGACTGAGTGGTTAGTGTTGGGGTTAAGCCAGATTAATTACAGTCAAGCAAAGGTTTGGATCGGCTTGGCTGGTCTGGAGTCACTAAGGCCAAGGGTGCAGAGTGAAGAGAGAAAGAGCTGGGGCAGAATGAGCTCTTACCCTTAGAACTGGTGGGGCCTGAGGGATTAAGCTCTCTGTCCCATCCATCCCCCTTATTCAGAACCATCTTTGGCAATTCCTGATCATGGAGGGTATGGGTAGTGCTGCCCAAATCTCTTTATGGCTATTCTTTTCCCAACCAGACTTGACAGAAAATGCTCTGAGGCCTTTGTCCAAGGCTGAGCCTCCCCATGCCTGGCTTGCACACCTTCATGGTCTCCCACTTCCCCCGGGCTCTACCCATTGCCCTTTCATTCCTCCCATCCCTATCCTCTGGCCCCAGTAGAAAATATGACTCACTCCAGCTCCTTGGCAATCAGTTACATGCAAGGCAGGGTAGAAAACTGGGGTCAAAGATTAGAAATTAGAGTAAGGGGTTAGGAATCAGGGCTGGGGGAACATACCAGGGCCAGGGTCACTAGATCCCCAGAGGTCTTGGACGGGAGGAGGTGCCTGGGACACCTATCTTGTACCTGGGTAGCATCAGCTGGAGATGGTTTGAAAGATGATGACACGGATACAATCTTATCTGGTGTCAAGGGGCCTTGGTTAGGGACGGTGGAGAAATGGGAGATGGGAAGGAGTCGGAGCTTTGGACAGTTTTTTATAGAATTACAGAGTCTTATGACTGAAAGGGACCCCAGAAGTCACATATTTCAACTAACCCCTGAACAGGTAGCCCATGTACAACGTCCTGGACACGTAGTCATCCAGCCTCCACTCAAGCACCTTCTCTGACATCAAAGCATCTCATCCAAATCAGTTCATTCCACTCCAAACAGCTCTGATTGTTAGGAAATTTCTCCTTATTATGGAGTTGAAATCTGCCTTCCTAAAGACATAGAGAATCTATAGACATATACTATAAACCAGTAGAATGTAAGCTCCTTGTTTGTCTTTTTTTTTTCCTTTCTATCCTCAGTGCCTAGCCTAGTGCTTAGTATAGAGCAGGAGCTTAATAAACATTTTTATAAATGGAACTCAACAGAATTCAGCAATTTTCACCTGCTACCAAATATTCTCCAGTCCTACCTACTCCTGAAAACAGTACACACACAAGAGTCCTTCAAACACTGAGACCCTGACAGGCCTATTCTGGGAAGTCAGGACCAATGTCCAGAGTCACATTTCTTGTTGGCCGGCCTCCTGGGTTTGGGTCATTTCCATGGCAATTTTAGCAGCCCCAGTTAGAACCAGGACAGAAGTCTGGGGATGTGAAGTCTGGAGTGAGAGTTGCTTCCCCCGTCCAAGGCCTATCTGGGGCCTTTGAGCACCTGCTGATTTCCATTTTTAGGATCAGAGTCAGTCTGGGGGGGAAATTTGGGCCATGTCTTCAACAAAAGAAAGGAAGCTGGTAGCTACTTAGCAGTTCCAGCAAGAATGGTGGAGTTTCCATTGACAGGCTAGAGCCAACAGGCCAGAACCAAGCTCTACCTTCTAGAAGAAGAAGCCAGTCAAGAGAGGGAAGCTGGGTGGGAAGATGGGGGTTGGGATGAGAGGCCAAGGTGGCAGGACTGGCCGGACAACAGACATATGAATGGGTGATGAACCTGATGGTGAAGGGGCAGCGGGAAAGGGGGCCCAATGGGAAGTCTCATCGCTACCTATTTCCAGTGAAAACTGGGTAGAGCCATATGGGGCAGCTCCCCTTCATGCAAGAAGACCACCTTTCCTGCGAGGGTAAGGTCTTGTTGAAGCCAAACTTTGAGAAAGAATTCCAAACACCTGGAGGGTTTAGGTCCAAGAGAATTATGTCTTGCACTAAGAGACCTTGGTCCTAGTGTCATGCCTTTCTGAAAGGAGGGCCTGGGAGCCTTGGCTATACCAAGTAGCAAGGGAGGGGTACTCCCCCAAGCATCTAGGCTGGCAGGTCTCAGGATGGGAGTATTGGCTGACATCTATGAGAATTAGTCAAGGCTGAACTGAAAACCAAGATATGATGGGAGTCAACAGAGTGAGACCCATAAGAGTCGCCAGCATGTCCAAGGAAAAGCCACTCAATCACTGGAAAGGAGTTATAGCTCAAGCAGGATGGATTTAGGCTAGATATCAGGAAGAACATCCTGACAGTGGTGGAAGTATCCATTTTTCTGTAGTTCAGAGTCATGGCAAGAGTGCCAGACTGACGGTCAGAAAGGCAGAGTTCAAATCCCAGCTCCCACTTTCTCTTGTTATATGAACCTGAGCAAGTAAGTTCACTGAGCCTCAATTTCCCCAGGAATGAGTGCTTTGAGAATAATGCTTTGTAAACCTTAAAATGCCAGAGAAATGCTAAGTCATCATCATTCCGGGCAGTGACTTCTTGAGCCCATGCTGTTTCCTGGCTGTATGTGTACCCACACAAGCAGGGCTAAAGCCAGTTCTCAGATATGCCGGCGTTAGAAGGATGAGGCCTGGGAATGCCCACAATAAAACCATTTCCCCTCTTGTGGTTTTGAGCTCAGCCAGAAAATGGAAATAAATGGAGATGGAATTTCCCATCTTTCCCGCCAGAATGAAAAGCCAGAGAACGGGTCCATGTAGATATGGGAAGGAGTTTACCAAGATCCAACAGGTGGGAGGTGAAGCCAGAGGCCCATTGAGGCAGGAGAAGACCTGAGGCTTTCTAGGAAGAAATGCACATCTGAATGAGAAGCAGGAGGACACCCACGATATAAAACAGATTGTTCCAAGATTTCCGGACATCCAAGCGGCGTTGACAAACAGAAATAACCCGGAGAGCATTAGACAGCATAGGAGTGACCGAGTCCCCCAAGAAAGGAGGAAGGTAAGAGGGAGAGGAGAAGAGAGATGGGAAGAGGAAGGGAGAGGAGAAGAAGTGAGATCATGAGGAAGAGAAGGAAGGAGGGAAAGAGAGCAAAACAGAGAAAGAACACAAGTACTGCCCTTGGAAGGCTCTTTCCTCAGTCTAGTGATGCACCCGTGGGGCTACGTACAGGATGACAAAACTGGGAACCTCCAGGCCTTTAAAGAAAAAGATCAGAAAGCCAAGCAGGTCTAGAGCAGCTAAGACACGAAGAAAGGTACACAGGGAGGGAAAGGCTAGAAAACTAAAAGGAGGAAGAAGCAAGAGGCAAACAGGAGATATAAAGAAGAGAAAGAAGGCAAAGTTTGAGTGGGAGAGACCAGAATGTTTCCCAGGGGATTGGGGTCTCGGGAGAGAACCTTTGGTGTTGTGTCGGAAAGAAATCTAGCTGTGTTATATAGGATCATGGGTAGTCTTCCAGAGGGCAGAAGACAGAATCTTGAGGTTTGGGAGGCTGGAGAAGAAGAAGGGCTAAGAGGCTCTGAGGGGAGATGGTGTGGGTATGATGATGCTCTTGCCCGCCTGCCCTGGGGCTCAGAGATGCCCAGAAGCCATCATCTTCTCTGTTACTCCTGCCCAGGGTGGTAGTTTTCAGTGATGGGGCAGTTCTAAATCTTAAACTACTCACCTCTGGCATGAAAAGTTGCCTTTCTCTGAGTACCCAGGATGGACCCTTGGGGACTGCATACATATGCACACATGTATGCACATAAAAGAAGGGGAAATGGATCTATTATACATCCAGACCTGTGTCTCTGTATATATTTTTATAAAAATAGACAGGCACATCCATCAGGGCCCTTGGTTTAGGCAATGATGGGGTCACTGGGAAGAGCGGGGTGGGGAACCTAGGAAGATGAAGAAGGGCCATTTCCAGGCCTAAAAGGGGGTCAAGGGCCTGCCCTGTTCCTTTCTGCCAAGATGGCTCTGTGGTCCCTGGCTTTGTGGCCTGGGGGTCAGCGGGGAGAGCAGGCTGTGGAATGTGGGATGAAGCTCCCACCGAGTTCCAGACCCTCAATCCCAAAGGCCCGGGACCAGGAAATCTCTGGTAGCCTTCCGCCTTCTTCCTCCACCACCTTTTGTCAGTGGCCCTACCTAGTCCATCATCTAGAAGGTGGCCTGAGCGACTCCAGTGGGGTGTCCCATCCCTGAGTCTAGCCATCTCTTGTTCTTGGACTGTCATCCCTCAGGGGCTGGCCTGGGGGTCTGCCTGTCCCACCCAAACAGACATGGCCCTGGTGAGCAGGAGGAAACCTTAGAGGGAAGCCCTGAATCCAGCCCCCTTGTCTCGCAGGGGAGCCGGGTAGCGCTCACCTCCCCGTGCCCGCGTCCTGCCCGCCCTAGAGACTCACTAGCATAGGGTGAGTTTGCAGTGGAGCCGTTGAGGAAGCTGGGGGAGCTGGGCACGCCGAGGCCAGCCATGCCAGTGGCCCCGTAGCCATTGATGCTGGACGTGATGCTGCTGTAACTGCTCTGCTGCGGGGTGGAGCTGGGCACGTAGCCTCGAGGAGACACACTGCTGGTATTCCGGGAATAACCTAGTCAGGGAGAACGAGTCAGGGTGGAGCCTCCTGGGGGCCTGAGGGGAGGCTCAGGGCACCGCTGGGCAGAGGGGCAGAGGGAGAGGCCAGGCACAGCAGAGGGGCTGGGGGAACCGGGGAGGGGAAGATCAGACAGAGGCCCCACAGGGACAGGCAGACTCACCTTGATCCGCCCCTTGTGTGGAGTCTCCAATGTTGACTGCCAGCTGGCTCCCAAAGGAGTTGATGCCCATCATGGCGGTGTGGGGATGGCCTGGGGCCAGGGAGCCAAGCTGGGAGGGAGTGCGTGGGACGCTGTAGAGTGCTTCTGCAATGTCTGCTGCCCGCTTTATGATGAGATCCTGGGGAGGCAAGGACAGGGCTGGCCCCCAACTCCTAGACCTCCCTGTCAGCCCTTGGGAGGGATGGCCAGAGGGAAGGAGAAGAAAGGGACACGCACGGGACTGGCAAGTTGGGGAAAGGATAAATAGGGGCATACGGGACAGATTGGGACCTGCAGTGGACCTTAGACATCATCAGCTCGTTCAGCCCCTTTATGGATGAGGAAACTGAGGCCCAGGAAGTGGTCGCTTGCCCAAGGTCAGCCAGGGAGCACAAGTCGAGCCCTCCTGGGCAGGACGGGAACGGGCAGGGGAGGGGGCCGGGGAATGGAAAGGTGCTTGAGGAAGAGGGAAGGCGGCTAAAAGCCTCATGTAGGCCTACTACCTGGTTACTGTGTGGCATCCCATACAGGGCCTCCACCAGGTCAGCTGCCCTTTTCAGGAGCACTTCCTAGGGATGGCATGGGATGGGGAGACACGTATTAGCTCAGTCCCCTGACCCTCAACCCCTCTTCCTGCTTTTATGTCAGAGTACCAAACCCTTTACAGGCCTTAACCGTCGCTCCCAGGCTGTACCTTAGGAAGCCGCTCAGGGTCTCCGGGATGTCGCGGAATCACCTTCTGCAGCCTCTGGAAGCCGTAGTCGATGGTTGGCTCATTGAGAGCTTGGGGGAGGTGGGGGGGAGAACAGTGTGGGGGACGAGTATCCCTAAAGGGTCAGGGAGAGATGTCCCCTCCCTCCTCCCAGTCTCCCAGGTCTGAGCCTCCGGAACCAAGCACTCTCGGCCCGGCCCAGCCTCCTCAGCGGACACGCACAGAGTTTACGTATTCATACATGTACAGAGAGTGTTCACGCTGAGATGCTCCCCTCTTTCTGAGCGCCCCAGGGCATCCCCACCAGAGACCAGCAGTCAAGCTGTCCCCCAAATGCCTCTTTTACCCAGCCCTGACTTGTCAGGCACAATGGGCCCCTGCTAACCCTCGATCCCTTTCCAGGAGAGCAGGGAGTGACCCTGGGTCCTACTGAGGAAAAAAAAAAAGGGAAGGAGCTGGGGAGAGGGCAAGGAAATATTTACACCATAATTGGGGTGGGCTTAGGGCACCAACTAAGGATCAAGAGTTATTAAAAATTAAAGACTTTTTATAGTAGCCCTTTTCTAATATACTTCTCCTGTTATTATATATGATAGTTATCTCTGTTCATGTCTTTTTCCTTTTCTTTTCTTTTTAGCTTTTACCTTCTGCCATAGAAACAATTGATTCTAAGACAGAAGAGAGGTAAGGGCCAGGGAATTGGGGCTAAGTGACTTGCCCAGGGTCACACAACTAGAGTATTTTCCCCTTTCTTGACTGTGGGCTCCTCGAAGGTAAGTACTGGGTCTTATAGAAACTCTGCTGCTCCTCCAGCAGTTGGCATAGCGCCCATGCACACAGCAGGCACTTAATAAATATTTGTTGACTTCATTTCTTGAGAGGCAGATTTGGGAATAATTAGGCCAGATTGAAAGATTTATAGAGTGATAGAGTTGGAGTGGAAGAGATGGTAGGGGCTACTAGCTGTTTAAACCTGGCTCCTGACAAATAGGTCCTGGATGGGGATCAGGAAATCATGGTTTAATGCTGGTTCTCAGCACAAGGGAGATGAAACTCCTTTTTTTGCTTCTTTTTTTTTAAACCCTTACCTTCTGTCTTAAAGTTGATACTAAGAATCAGTTCCAAAGCAGAAGAGTTGTAAGGGCTGGGCAATGGGGGGGGGGGGTAAGTGACTTGCTCAGGGTCACACAGCTTGGAAGTGTCTGAGGTCACATTTGAACCCAGAACCTTCTGTCTCCCACCCTGGCTCTCTGTTTACTGAGCCACTCAACTGCCCTTTCTCTTGCTTTTAAGCTGAATGAAAGAACCAGAATGGAGGGAGAGACTACGGAATTCTCCAGGAGAGAGAGGAACTTGAGGTGGGCCCAAAGCATAGTAGACAGATGGACTTTTCAAAATGGGTGAGACAACTCTTTCTTTGGGGTACTTGGGATGGAAGTAAAAGAAGGTTGTTTTTTTTTTCTTTTTTTGATGGTGGGAGGGCAGGAGAACTCAAGGACTATGAGTAACAGTGAAAGAAACAGTAAAAGATGAAGGGGGTAGATTCCTTGGAAGAGATCAGAGACTGTTCTAAGTGGGGAAAGAATCTGGAATCCTTCCGAGTGGATGGAGGGGCTGACCCAAGCTCCAGGCTCCCTATGGCACAGACCCCTTTCTCTTCTGACCCACCCTGCTTCACCAGGGAAAAGGGGCATGCCACATGCCTCATTTAGCAAGGGTGAGAGCACCCCAGTCCATTACCCGTGTAAACGAAACGGCCAGGGGCCCCTTTGCAGAACTGCTTGGACTTGTAGGACAGGGTCACCTCCACCACCCCAGGGATGTGCCTCGGTGGGGTCTGCACCCGGATGGCGTGGGGTGTGATCAGCTGTGAGAAGAGAAGGTGTTAGTTTGGCCAGGGGAGGTCAGTGTTAGCTGTGAGGAAGAAGAAGAGCCAGAAAGCAAAGAGAAGGGAGGAACCCCATCCCCAATGGAGCCCACTCTGATCTGGAAGCCCCATGCCCCTCATTCTTCAAAGAAATAAAAATCAAGCTCGTTGAGCATCAACCAAGAAACGGTCGGCCACCCTCAGCCCCAACCTTCTTGTCTTGCCCCCACCCTTCCTGTCCGCAGCCCCACACCTCACTCCACACCAGCATGGTTCCAAAGACGACCTGGAGCCCATCAAAGAAGTTGTCCCCGATGACGATGACAGTGGCTCCCCCTGTGGTCCAGCCCTCACTGGGGCTAATGGCCTTGATGCAGGGGGTGGCTGCTGTGGGTCAGGGGAACTGGGGTCAGGATGGGGAAGGAGAGAGCAGGGCTGCTCCCAGTTGGGGTGATAGGGGGGAAGTGGAGGAAGGGGAAAGGGACCCCAAAGAATTGCGTCTGGGGGACAGGACTGGGCCTGAAGTTGGGTAAAGGGGGCTAACTCTGGGCAGTGGAACAGGGCCTAGGGACAGAAAGAAGGCTGGGTGGTTTGGAAGAGTGGAAGATGGGGCTCCCTCTGGACAAGAGGGCACGGTTGGCCAGGGGAAGGGTGCCAAAGGGCAGAATCCTGACCTTCTGAAGGGTCAAGGCGGCGGGCACGGCGGCCGTGCTTGGAGTTGTTGTGAACAAACATGTTATCAGACACAGCAAGCACGTGTCCATCCACACTCACAGTAGTAGAGACCACCACCTGCACAGGGGACACAGGGCCAGGCCCACAAAGGAGGGATGGGAATGGGGGACAGTCTGGACTCCTGGAAGGCAGAAACAGCGACTCCTGATCCACTTGAGGGGGGACCAGACCAGGCGGCCAGACCTCAAATGTACTCCTAAGGCCTTGGCCTCTGGCCTTCTAGCTGGCCACTTTGGACCCTGGCTGCCTCCTTGAATATAACTGCAGTTTGGGGGCAATAATCCCCTGTCCCCACCTCTCTCCCCTGGGCTCTAGGTATTCCCTGGCTTCAGTCCTTCTGTTCTACGGGCAAAGTGAACCAACCAGGTAGAAAGGGAAAGAGAGAGGATGGGAGCACGTTCATGGCCTCCACCCCAGCAGCAGCCCCTGAACCCAGGGCTGAGAATCCTGTTCCTCCCTTCTTTCTCCATATGAACTTCACATTTGCTGTAACTAAGTCTTGGAGGAACAATTCAGGCCATTGAGAAAGAGGACTCCTCTGTGTGCAGAGGGCAAGGGCCAGGCTTCCCGCAATGACTCTTCATTCCCCTTCGGTCCCTCGCACGTATCTGAAGGGAGGCCTGGGCTCCCCAACGGGGACCAGGGTCCAGGAGGCAGAGGAGGGGGAAAGGGAGGCTGCCACTCTAAGGAAAAGAAGGTAGGGAGCAGAGAAACAAGCCCCAGGCCCCCACGCCTCCTTTCTTTGCCTCACTTTGCCTCAGGGCCCAGCCTCTTCTCCAGGGCTGGTCTGGAGCCCTCGGGTTCTGGGGTTGTAGGCAGGCCCCACCCTTTGGGAAGGAAAAGGGGGGGCACGAACCAGGCTCCCCTCCCAAACTCTTCAGCGCCCTGGGGGGTGGGAGTTGGGGGGGGGGGTACCGGGCAGCTGCTCTCTGCCTCACACTATGTAAATTAGCTGGGTCGTTAATCATGTAAAAATGTCACAATTATCATCTCCTTAAGTGGGGCCCTAATGAAGCCTCAGCAGCCAGGGGAGAAGGAGCTGCTCCACCCCCACTCACACCCCCCCTCCACCTCCACAGGCCATGAGCTCCCTCAGGGCTAAGGCTCTTGGGGGTGGGGGGACCCGGAGAAACGGCTGAGAGGACCCCAGCCAGGGGCCCCTTTGCCTGGGGGGGGCAGTTCCTGTCCATCCTGTCCCCCCGGAGGTCCTCGGGAACAGGAGGAAGGACTTGGGGAATGAGAAAGGGAGCCTCCATCGCTAAATCCTGCTAGAATGTTGGAATATAAACAGGAAAACGGACAAGAAGGGGGACGGGGTGGGGGAGTGCCTAGGGGGCCCCGGTGGCTCAGGCTCAGGGTCTAGAATACTGGGATCCCTCTACAATTCTGGCTTCCCAAGCTCATTTCGCCCGCCATGCCCCCAGCCTGCGGTCCCTAGTTCTCGTACTGTCCTCCCAGCCCCTGGCGCATCCTCCGCTGCCTCCGAGGCCCCGGGGAGGGATGGGGGAGGAAGGAAGAAATGGCTGCATCCGGGGTGGGAGGGCTGGGTACCTGGAAGCGTCTCATGTCTCTAGGGTTGCCCGCATTCTTTAGGCAGTTCTGGTTGCATTTGAGGAAAAACTTGAGGAAAAACCTGCAACAAGGAGGAGGTGGTTGGCTTGGGGCTGGGGTCAGAGGGATCCAAGGGAAGAGAGAAGATCCGCCTGTCCCGGGGAGGGAGGGAGGGAGCTGGAGCGAGCGGCCACATTCTCCCCCACACCCAGGATGCACATTCACGCTCCAGCCGTGCCTGGGCACAACATCGGCATCCCTGCCCGCAGTGAGCGCCTGCACCGGCACACACCTCCATCCGGCCAGCAGCCTTCCCGGGGCTCCCGTCCCCCACGGCGTCTCCGCAGGACCTCTCCCCCAGAGGGCCGCATCCCCGCACACAGTCTATACCTCTCCTGACTCAGGAGTTGGTCCACAAACATTTATTAGGCGACGTCTATGGGCCGGGCTAAGGGCTGAGCAAACAAAGCAACCTAAAAACTTAGTCTGTGCCCTCAAGGAGCTCCGAGTCTAACAGGAGAGACAGCGGGCTAACAACTAGGTACCAAACAGAGCCGGGAGACGGCGGAAATAATCAGCAAGAAGAAGGTGCTAGCGCGTGGGGGAGTGGGAGCCCCTTCTCGTAGAAGGGGGCGCTTTAGGAAGCCGGGAGGCAGAAAGGAGGAAGCGTGGGGGACAGTCAGCAAACACGCCTGCAGTGGGGAGACACGGAACGTCTGGTTCCGGGGCCAGCATCCCTGGACCGCAGAGGGGACGGGGTGGGGGAGAGAAGCAGGGGTGCAAGGGTGGAAGATGGAAGGAAACGAGAAAGGCGGCTGGCGTTGTAGCCGTCTTCACAGCCCGAATCCACTCCATCCAGTAGCGATCGGGGCTTTAGCTGCCGACTCAAGAGTCTACATCTCACCCAGAGAAGCCGCATCCCCCTCGGATGCAGCCCAGCCTTCACCACGCGAGGCACATTCTCCTCAGAGCAGAAGGGAGAGCTCCCCACCCCACAGCCAATATGTTGTTCAGATGCTCTCTCCAAGCTTGCCAGTGGCCCTTTTCAGCCCCCATCCTCCTTGGCCTTACAGCAATGGCTTCTACCCTCTTTCTGGAGAGTCTGGCAGCCTGCTATGACTCTCTATTAAATAAGGGGGTTGGACTAGATTAGGGCTTAATAACTTGGGATTCACTGACTCCCAAGGGAGCTCCATCAATAGATTTCAGAGAGTCCATGAACTTGGATGGGAAAAAAATATCATACCTCTATTTCATTATGTGGTATTTGAATCCTTTGTCATTGAATGTGCTTTATTTTATGCATTTAAGAACATAATTCTGAGCAAGGGCCTGGGAAAAGGTTAAGAACCTCAGATGAGATGATCTTTTGGGTTCTCTTCATCTCTAAAGCCTGTGATCCAATGATACATGTAAAGCCAGTGGAATGGCTCATAGGTAACAGGAGGTGGGGAGGAAAAGAACATGAATCATGTAGCTATGGAAAAATAATCTAAACTAATTAATTAAAGTTTTTAAAATGTGAATCAAAGCCCGTGATCAATAAAACTCATGTCCACTTCCTTATCTATCCTAGATTTGTCAAAATATTAAGAGGTTTAACCTTAAATCTTCTCAGGGATTTTATTGATGCCCATGGCTTCAACTACATGGACATCTTATAAGTCAGCATTTCAGCCCTGACCTCTCCCCAACTGCCTGATGTACATTTCCCCTTGGATTCCCTGGTGCCACCTCAGAGTCAAGCACTCTAAAACCATGCTCATTTTCTTTTTCCTGAAATCCCATTCTCCCAGGCACTTACTTTGGGGTCTGTGAACTTTTGTTTCTATCTTGGTTACTATATTTCAGTATAATTGATTTCCTTTGTCATTCTATATATTTAAAAACATTATTCTGTTAAGTGGTTTCTTTCTCTTTCTTTCTTTCTCTCTTCCTTCCTCCCTCCCTCCCTCCTTTCTTCCTTCCTTTCTTTCTTTTAAAACTCTTACCTTCTGGTTCTAAGGCAGAAGAGAAGTAAGGGGTAGACAATGAGGGTTAAGTGACTTGCCCAGGGTCACACCTTGAGGAAGTGTCTGAGGCCAGATTTGAACCTAGGACCTTTGGACTCCAGGCCTGGCACCCTCGCCACTGACCCACCTAGCTGCCCCCAGTCGATAAATTTCACCAAAGTGCTAAAGGGTCCATAACTCAAGAAAGGTTACAAACCCCTGACCTGAGTTCAAAATCTTAGTTATTGTTCTTTTCATTTAGACTCGAATTCCCTCCTAACCGGTTTTTCTGCTTCTATTCCTCTAGCCCCAACCATCATTTGTCCTTCTTTCTAACACAGAACTTCTAATGCCATTCCTTTATTCAACTGTTCCCCCCCTCCATTGCCTACCACATAAAGAATATACTCATTCTTTCATCAAGGGTCTTCCACAGCCTGGTTCAAAGCTACCTTTCCAGCCTTATCTTACTTACACTCTTGACATGCTCTACAATCCAGCCAAACTGGCCTACTCTCCATCCCAGAGCCAAAACAAGAGTGAAACGATTGAGGCCCAGGCCTTGGGTGTCCAAAGCTGAGGGATACAGAAAATATATAAAATATGCATCTACCGTCCCAAGCACACTATACCATTAAGACAAGTCCCACCGTTTCATATTTTGGCTCAGGCACAGCATCAGTCAGTTATGTTTCTGCTCCATTTTGCTTTCTCCCACTTCAATGCTTTCGATTATGTCTTCTCCCTCCTCCCTATCTCTGTCTATTGAAGTCTCTTCCTTTCTTCAATATACACCTCAAATGCCTCCTCATTCTCTGATTCTACCCAGAGAGTGAGTTCTCTCTTCTCAGAGGACTGTATCCATACTGATGGAAACACTAAATGTTTGTTGAATAAATAAATAAGCATTCATGGCTCTCCCCTCAACCCCCAGCCAGCCAGTCAAGGTGATCTACGAAGCTCTGGGGATTTGTCCTTTGAAAAATCTTTTAAATCCACTCCCTTTGCCATAACCCTAGTTAATGCTTTCGCCGTGATGCATCTAGCCTGCTAGAATAGTCTTCCAAATGGTGCCCCTTTCCAGGCTCAAGTCATTCCTCATTCAAAGACTTTCAAGTGTTCACTGCTATCTACAGAATAAGCTCTTGAGTCCCGTAACCTATCATCAAAGGCTCTCAGAAATGTTTGTCCCCTACTGGCCTTCCTACTTCTCTGGTTTTATTTCCCACTACTCCCTCCCAATTCCTGGATCTGGCCCATTTATTCTGTTCCCTAAATGTAACATGAACATTCCTACCGCCATACATTTGCTCCCACTGTCCCCTCTGCCTGCCTTAGTCCTATCCTTCCATTAAAGTTTAGTTTCAAGTGAGGTAGAAGGCTGGGAAGGCTTGTTTTAGCCACTAAATTCTCAAAACATTTCTGATCTTTGTCACTCATAGGACTCTTTACATCTGCCACCTTGTATTTATTATTGTTTATACATTATGTTCATGTCCTGTCTCCCCAGAAAAACCTTCAGGGACAAAAGACCCAGGACCTAGCTCATGTCCAATCACAGTTCGTCAGGAAGGATGACAAAGGCACCAGTGTATGCTTCTCCCCTTTCTGTATTATCAACCCCACAGGATACAGGGAATCGAGACTGGATCTGTGATTCTATTAGGATCTGGTATCTTCTTGTTTAGGACACTGAGAGGTGGTGATTTGCCCAGGGTTACCCATGCAGTGTCAGCAGCAGCATTTGAATCAAGGTTTTCTCGGTTTTCAAACCAGTTTTCTGTCTATTCCTCCACGCTGCCTCCCATATATATACTTCACAAATACCCCCCTGCCCAAAGAAACATACCCTGCAATGACCACAACTCTATATAGAACACATAACCTTCCTACACAGTAGAGCCCCTAACACTGCATCCTATCTTCACCCCCATCCCAGCCACAGGTGTATATCTCCCCAAATGGTGGTTACTCCTGTGTAATTCGAAATTCTGTACCCCTGAACTACATTAACGAGAATCCTTTTTCCTTCATCCACCTTGCATCTTCACGTGTTGTTTATAAGTTTGCTGTAAGCCCGCCCTCGGTCTCTCTTCTCTCACAACCACGGCTGGGTTAGCTCCTCTTTACTCAAGCTTTTTATTTTCATTTACTTCAAGTTATTATGAATAAATCTTATTAAATATAATACTTAAAGATATCATTTATTGATTTTTAAGCTTACACTCCCACCCCTTCGATGCAGACGTTCTAGAAAGTTCTCCTCTGCCTTATTCTCCAGTCTCTTTTGGCAATCTCATCCATTTCCAGAATTTCAGCCGGCATTTCCAAGTGAATGACTCCCGAATTTACATCACTAGTCTCAACTCTCTCTTCCGGCCTCCAAGCCTATGCTTCTAGCCCTTTATTTCCAACTGCCCATTGGACACCTTCCATTATTGTGTAGCTACTGGAGAGCACTGTATTAAGGTATGGGAGAGATACAATGATGGAGGAAAATATGGCCCACAGGCTCCTGAGTACTGTCTGGTAGGAGGGATATAAGAGTGTAAGAGGTATACACCGAATGCTATGTCAGGGATTGGGGGAAAAAGATATTACAGCCTTGGGGCAGTGGACAAGATGGCTTCAAGGAGGAAACAGCCTTTGGGTAGGAACCTAAAGGATCAGTGGGAATTCAACAAGAGAGAAAGTAAGGAGGGCATTCAAGGCACAGGAATAATTATGAACAAATGAACAGGGGCTGAAAAACAGGAGACATCATTTCACTTCTCTGGGACTTAGTTTTATCACCTGTAAAACAAAGAGAGGAGGGCACTGATGATCCTCAGTCATTTTTTGGTTCTCAGATCACAGGATAAATGTTCCTGTGTACGGGAAATGGTAAATAGCAGAATTGGCTAGATCATGGAGCACAGAGGGATAAAAAGCTGGAAAGATGGTGAAGCACCAGATTTTGAAGGGCTTTAAATGTTAGGATAAAGATTTCACATCCCCTCACTAAGCAATATGGTGCATTGAAGAGTTTTGAGCTAGGGAGGGACATGATCAGGTCCATATATGCAGAGGAATATTTACCTGGCAGAATATGAAGAATGGCTTGGAGAAAGGAGAGCAGCAGTAAGTAGGAACTTTGAGGAAGCTATTGGGATAGTCCTAGAAGGTGGTCATAGGATCTGTCCTAGAGCAGTTGTGATAGGAGTAGAGGAGAGGGGATGGAAACAAGAACAACTGCAAAGGTAGAGTGAATGCAGCTTGCTAGGACGTGAGAGAGAGAGAGAAGAGTCAAAGATAATCCCAAGGTTTCCAGGGTGGGTGTCTGGGTACCTCTCCCAGAAGATGGGAAACCAGGAAGGTAAGCAGGTCCTAGGCATCATGGATTTGCGGTGTTGGTGGGGCAACTAGGAAGAGACGTCTTATGGGCATTTTGAGACACAGGTTTGGCACTCAAGAGAAAAGTTTCCTTCTAAATTTCCTTAAAACCTCAAATCTGATCAGAACAAACCGAAGGCATTAGCTTCTACACATGCTTACTCTTCCTCCCGACTTACTCTTATCCTGTTAATGGCACTATTCTTCACCATCCCATCCCTCATCTGATACACACTGCCAAGCAGAAGAAGGTTGGCACAGTGGAAATGGCATAGAATATAGTCAGAAGATCTGGGATCAAATACGAACTCTGATACTTCCTAACTGTGTGACCTGGAAAAGTCATTTAACCATTGGGCCTCAGTTCCCTCATCTGTAAAATGAAGGAGTTGGATGAAACAATCTCTAAAATCCTGTTAGCTTTATTTCTTCTTTTTTTTTAAAAAAAAACCTTACCTTCCATCTTATAATCAATACTGTATTTTGATTCCAAGGCAAGGGCTAGGCAATAGGGGGGTTAAGTGACTTGCCAAGGGTCACACAGCTAGGAAGGGTCTGAGGTCACTTTTGAACTTAGGACCTCCCATCTTAGCTTTAAATTTATTAGCTTGTAAGCCCTATCAATTCTAGTTCTGTACTCTCTCTTGAATCTTGTCTCTCCTTTCTATGCCCTTTGACAATACCAAGTCCAGGCCCTTATTCCAGTAGCTTCTTAGCTGGTATTTCTGAATCTCTTCCTTCAAGATTCATTATCCTAATATACAGGAGCATGATATTTCCTTGCTTAAAAACTTTCAGTGGCTTCCCATTTCCAAATGTAGGAAGAGAAGTTAGCTGGGACAATCTATGGATAAAGTCCCAAAGGGGCAGGTAAGAGAAAATCAGGTGTTAATGGGTTAAATGAAGTGTCTACTCTTAGTTATATATTTATGAAGTGTGAACATTTTTCATCTGATTGAATTGGAGGACAGCTTACCTTTGACTGGTCAAACATTGGCTATTGAAGAGGCCTTTAAAAATCTAGCTTGCCACCTCTGAAGACTGTTGATGGAGAGAACCCCAAGGGTAAGGCTCCAGGAACGGAGAAGAGAACTGATGATGAATTTAAGAAAGAATTGGCCTGGAACATGAGGAAGTAACCTGCCAAAAGGAATAGTACCCAGGAGCCTAGAAAGCCCAGCAAAATAACATGACCAGTAGAGATCCTGTGTCCAAGGATGAGCAGTGTGAGAATATAAGAAATATTATATTATATTATATTATATTATATTATATTATATTATATTATATTATATTATATTATATTATATTATATTATATTATATTGAAATATTATAAGAATATATAAGAAATTATAAGAATATAAGAAAAAGAGAAAAGTCATTGGAGCCCTGCAGGGCCAGAGGCATAAGTCACCTTAGCCACATGTGCTCCTTACTGTATATCTTACTACCAGGGTACTCTATGTGTTCTAAATATGTGGCCAGGCTTCCCAATGATGCTATAAATATTCATGGAAGGGTAGGTCCCAAGTTAACATAAGAATATTGGCCAACCTGGGACCATCAGATCCAACTCAGTCAATTCTATAATTCCTTGCTCACTCTCAGTCAGTAAGTCTTATTGCATTATGGGTTTTACGTAGGAGTATTCTGGGGTAGAAAATACCATTCCCTTCTGAGGATAAAAGGGAGCCAAATGAACAAAGTGAGATTTTCAGCCTAGAAAAATAAAATGGAGGTGAGTTAGAGAGGAAAATTTGATCTTAACAGGTTGGTGTGTTGGTAACTCATGACTAGACCAAAGATATGAAATGCTATCCTACATTCAAAAAGAATTAAATAGATTTCTTAAAAGGGGTAGTAGAATAGCATTAGATAGTAAGAAGGTTTACTTATGAGGAGATAAAAAAAGTGAAAGGAGGAAGGTAGTGGAGCGTATTTGGAAGAAAATCAATGAAGGGAGAAAAATAAGCAATTGCCTTGTAAGAGTATGGTAGAGACCACTTGGACAGAAGGAGGAAATAGATAAGGAGTTCAGGAAACAGTTTTGAAATTTGGCAAGGAAATATCATCAGTAATGGGGGTAGGGGAAGGTTTGAGCTATTCAAACATCTGTCAGAACTCTCTTCTCTTCCAAAATCTGAATAGTAGGCACATTCTTACTGTAATTACAATTTCAACTTTCAGTTGAAAGAAGCAAAACCAGAAATTGCTATTCTGACCCAGTTCTGACTGAAGAGGATCTGGAATTAGAGGCTAAAGAAGAAATTCTAGTAACCTTAGAAGAAAATATCTATTCCACCTGAGAATTAATGTTAGCGAAAGAGATGAAAGTAAGGCACAGTCTTTTGGGAAGAAGAAAGGAAACATAATTTATTATGGGCTTACTATATGTCAAGCACTGTGGTAAGTGCTGGGGATATATAGAAGCAACATGCCAGTCTGTGGCATCTGGAAGCTTACATTTCAATGGGAGAAGACAACATAAAAAAGGAGTTGAAAAGGGGTGAGGGAAGATGAAGTTTTGTGGGATATGATTGTAAAGTCCAGAAATTCAGGAATAGGTCCAGAAGGGGAATGACGATAGGTCAGCCTAGGCCCTTCACAAAATGAAGGTTCTAGGAGGAACTCACCCATGGGAGAAAGGGTGGGCCTTGCAGACAGATATTCCAAGGTGAGCACATAGCAGGATGTCTATAGTGAGGAGGCCCCGGAGTGGATTTCACTTTGGGAAGAGTGAGTTTTAAAGAAAGAATAGGATAGGCCTAAAACTCTCTAAAGGAAAAAGGAGCCAATAATGTTGGAATGAAATTCTCTTGACACAAACACAAAAGAATACTGATTTTTAAAAAGGCAAGGAGAAACACTGAGTCCAACGTGAATGCACAAGGAACTCATCGACCAATTTAGATGTTTAAAAGTCATGTATACAAGAATAGCATGATCTTTTAAGAATAGCATCAGAAAGTATAAAACTCAGCATGACCTATGATTGGTGCTGAATGCTAAGACAACAATAAAGTTTCCCGTAGCTAGGCTTAGATCCTCCTCATTTCTCACCTGTCTGCACTACTTTGGAACTGCTCTGACTTTTCTACCATGTCCATGGAAGCTCATTCTTGGGAACCCACCAATATCCTTTAAGACTCCATCAGCCTGATTGAAGAGTTAAGGCCATGAATTCCAAACCTCCATTTAAAGAGAGAACTCAGCTCAAAACTTCTCCTAGTTTTTCACCTGGCTACAAGCCTCTGAAACTTCTCTGACTTTCCTACCACATCCTCATGTCAGGTACCTTCCTTGGCCATCAATTTTTAGCTTCCTTTTGTGTGTTGTCTTCTCCTATTACATTGTAAGCTCTTTGAGGACAGAAATTGTCTTTTTTCACATTTGCATCCCCAGAACTTAGCACAATGCTTAGAATATAAGGTAGGTGTTTGATAAATGTTTACTGACTGACTGGTTATGTTGGCATCTAGAGGAAGACCCAAGGAGGTATATATACTTGGATACCAAAGCCTGGAGTAGAAGGAAAAATGTTAACAGACATTCAGGAGAAAGCAAGATTACTCAACTTTTTTCGCTTCTGTTTTCTCTCCCAAAGAGAATGACCTTCAGAATGGGGAGGATTGAACAAAAATGATAAATAGGATATTGAAAACCCAAGATAAGTGAAGAAACAAGATGGCACCTAGTTACCCTCAGTGAGTTGAAGGGGACAGGTACCGACAAAGCCTTGGTCAATGTGATTACTGGCCTGCTATCAGGGATCTTTGAAGAAGACTGGAAAATGGGGGAACTGCCTTAAGGCTGGAGATACACAAATGTCACAATTCCCTGTCCCCCTCATAAAAAAGGAAAAGATATCAAGGCTTCAAACCATTGGCCATTTACTGGCAAAATCAGAAAACCTAGGAGAGGCACCATTTGTGAATCCTTAGAAAAGGAAACAACTGGGGCAGCTAGGTGGCTGAGTAGATAGAGAGCCAGGCCTGGAATCAGGAAGACTTGGGTTCAAATATGACCTCAGATACTTCCTCATTGGGCAAGTCACTTAATCCCAACTGCCTAGATCTTACAGCTCTTCTGCCTTAGAACAAATACTTAATATCCATTCTAAGACAGAAGTAAGGGTTTAAAAAAAGAAAGGTGGAAAATGTTGCATCCTAGGCCACAGAGGGTGAGGGCTGCCCCAAGAATGTATTATCTTGGGCTGTTGGCAGCACTGGGAACCTGCTAGGTGAAGAGAGCTATTTCTGTTCCTTCATATTCAACTAGATTCAATCAGTACTTTATTAAGTCTATGCTATGTTTAGGCATTGTGTTATGTGCTGGGGATTTAACAACAAAAATAAAATAAAAAGCTCTTCCCTCAAAGGGTTTACATTCTTTTGGTTTGTGACATAGTTCTAGAAGGATGGAGGCAACAAGTGGAAGCTGCAAAAAGCAGACGTCAGTTAGATTTAAGGAAAACAATTAGAGCTACCTCAAAATGGAATAAACTGCTTTGTCAGATAATGTTGCTATTGAGTTGTTTCAACCATGTCTGACTCTCCATGATCCCATTTGGGGTTTTCTTGGCAAGGATAGTGGAGGGGCGGGTCATTTCCTTCTCCAGCTCATTTTACAGATGAGGAAACCGAGGCAGGCAGGGTAAACATGACTTACCCAGAGTCACACAGCTAGTAAGTGTCTGAGGCTGCATTTGAATTCAGGAAGATAAGTCTTCCTGACTCAGGCATAGTGCTTTATCCACTGCACCACCTAGCTGTCATGATTGTCAGATATTGAGTCTTTAGGTCATTACTAAAAGTCTTTGGGTAGAAGCTGGATGACTATTTGTCCTGGATGTTATAGAAGAGATTCTTGTTTAGGTGTGGGTTGGACTAAATGATCTCTAGAGTTCTTTCCAAGTGAGATTTTTGTAGAATATTTATCAAAATCAAGTTCTTCTATGGTGCATATATATGGTGTGATCTCTCTGCATATAGTGGATGAGGTATGACTTTAAAGAAATGAGATTGAAATAAGGAAAAAGACTTGTACAAAAATATTCACAGCCATGCTCTTTGTGGTGGCAAAAAAAATGGAAAATGAGGAGGTGTCCCTTGATTGGGGAATGGCTGAACAATCTGTGGTATATGATAGTGATGGAATACTATTGTGCTATAAGGAATGATGAACTGGAAGATTTGTATATGAACTAGGAGAACCTCAATGAACTGATACAGAGTGAAATAAGCAGAACCAGGAGAACACTGTACACTGTAACTGAAACATTGTGGGATGATCAAACGTAATGGACTTTTGCTACTAATAGCAATGCAACAGTCCAGGACATTCCTCAAGAACTTATGAGAAAGAATGCTATCCACACTGAGAAAAAGAACTATGGGAGTAGAAACACCAAAGAAAAACATATGACTTATCACTTATCGCTTGTTTATATGGGGGGAATAGAGAAGATTTAGAAAGATATTCAATAGAAAGAGCCATAGATTGTGAAGACAATTCAAAAAAAGAACATTTCCAAATATGTTTTGAATAACAGCTGCATTGCTGGAATAAATATTCCTACGACTATGAAGTCTTAAACGAGAAACTTAACCTCAGGGGCACAGGTGGTGTTTTCATCACTGTGAGTGATAGCAAGTACTGCAGAAGAGAAAGTAGATTCACTAAGTGAACAGCTAGTTAAAAAGATGGTGTCTTGAGAATAGGATTTTAATTTCTGGACAGAGGCTTAAATTACAGGAAGAACAAACTCCTGGTTGGGGAAAGAGGGCACTTGACTAGGGTTGGTAAGAATACATTTGCTTGGAGTCTTGGAAATCTAATCAAAAGGAATTTAAATGATAAAGGAAGGAGGAAGAAGAAAACTGTCTTTGTAGATCCATCAAACTAGATATCATAGAGAGTAGTTATGACATAGGAAGAATGCCAAAGTTCAGAATAAACTAAGGCTGGTGAGGAAAGCTAAAGATCACAACAACACCTGATGACTTGGTTTGAGTTTTGAAGTCATATTGGTTCCCCAGTTGATAAATGGTCAAAGGATATGAACAGACAGTTCTTAGAGAAAGAGATTAAAAGTAACTATAGGCACATGAGAAAATGCTCAAATCATTATTGATGAGAGAAATGCAAATTAAAACAATTCTGAGATGCTACCTCACACCTATCAGATTGGTTAATATGACCAAAAAGGAAAATTATGAATGTTGGAGAGGATGTGGGAAAATTGGAACACTAATACTCTACTGGTGGAACTGAGAATTCTGGAGAGCAATATGGAACCAGGCCACAAAATTATGCCTGCCTTTTTATTTATTTATTTTAATTATGCCTACACTACTGGATCTATATCCTAAAGAGATGAGAGATAAGGGGAAAAGACTTACCTGTACCAAAATATTTTTAGCATCTCTTTTTGGAGTGGCAAAGGACAGAAACTGAATCCCCATCGATTGGGGATTATTAGCTCAACAAATCATGGTATATAGTCACAAAGAAATACTATTGCATCGTAAGAAATGACAAACAAGATGAATTCAGAAAAACCTGAAAAGACTTATATGAAGTGATGCAAAGTAAAGTAAGTAGAACCAGAACAGCAGCACATGCAGTTACAGAAATATTATATAACGATCAACTGTGAAAGACTAAAACATTACCAGCAAAAAAAATTTCTAAGATACACACAAGGGACTCTTGATGAAAAATGCTCTCCATGGCCAAAGAAGGAACTGTGTGAATCTGAATACAAATCAAAGAATGCCATCTTTCACTTTATTTTCTTTGTGAGTTTTTTATTATATGTGTATTTCTTCTGTCAAGGCATGAGCAATATGGAAATATGCATTGCATAAAAGCACTGGTATAGCCTACATAAGACTATTTACCACCTTGGGGGACAGAATCTGAATCACAAAATGTCAGAAAACATTTATCAAAAATTGTTTGTACATGTAATTGAAAAATATTTTTAAATAAGAAGTTACATTGGATAAAAAAGAAAAAAAAAGATAAAGGAGCACTGCTCCAAGTGGACAGAGTGGCTCATTCAATTCTTGTTTCGCTTCCATTTTCTGTCAGGGGAAAATAATTCTTGATTGAAAGGAGAGAACAAATGTGGCTAATAGGGAACTGACACACAAATTAAGCAGAAAGAGTACACCTTCATAAGTTCAAGTACACCTTAATAAGTTCAAGTCATCAGGCTCAGATGAACTGTTTTGAAAGAACTGGAAGATGAAATCACTGTCTGTGATCTTTGAAAGATCATGGAAAATGTGAGAAGTGCTATGGGCCTGGAAAAAGGCACATGTTCCAATTTTAAATAAAAAGGTAAAAAGGGAATACTGTCTGCAAACTGGTTCCCAATGAAATTGACTTTGACATCTAGGGGGAAAAATCTAGGATATATTATTAAACATATAGTGACCCTCTAGGGAAGAAAGTAGTGGTCACAAAAAGCTCAAGTAGCTTCATCAAGAATAAGTCAAAAAAGACTAACCTCATTTCCTTTTCAGGGAATATTAACTTAATTTTCATCTGTAGTTGTTTTCTCCTCTGTAAGATGGGGGATAATATTAACACCTACTTCCCAGGACTGTTATGAGAATCAAACAAAATAATATTTGTAAAATGCTTTGCAAACCTTAAGGGACTATAAATGCCAGCTATTAGAAATTATTAAGCAACAACTCTATTTAAGAATAAATTATAATAAGGACATGAAGGAAGTAGAAGGTAACATGCCAAATTGGAGGCCAGATAATTATAATAATAATTACTCACATTTATATAGTGCCTACTACATGCTTTACAATTGTTACCTTATTTCTTCATAACAACCCTGGAGGTAAGTGCTATTATCATCCCCATTTTACAGTTAAGGAAACTGAAGCAAACAGAGGTTGTGACATGCCCAAGATGACAGTTTGGTCACTTCTGACTGGGAGAAGAGAATCAGTTGAAAGTTCCAGGAAAGAGACATCTGAACTGGGATTTCTTATTTCTTTTCATTGAATTTTGTGTTTTTTTAAAATTACATATAGAAACAATTTTCGATCATTGTTTTCTGACATTTTGCAATTCAGATTCTCTGCCTCCCTCTCTCCCTGCCTCCTCGAGGCAGTAAATAATCTGATATAGGTTATATGAGTGCTTTCATGCAATACATATTTACATATTCCTCATGTCGTGACTAAAGGCACATATCAATAAAAAAAAATTCATGAAGGAAATAAAGTGAAGGATGGCCTGCTTCGATCTACAATCAGATTCCAACAGTTCATTCTTTTTTTTTTTTTTTTTTTAAACCTTAACTTCTGTGTAGTAGTTCCTTGGTGGAAGAGTGGTAAGGGTAGGCAATGGGGGTCAAGTGACTTGCCCAAGGTCACACAGCTGGGAAGTGTCTGAGGCCAGATTTGAACCTAGGACCTCCTGTCTCTAGGCCTGACTCTTAATCCACTGAGCTACCCAGCTGCCCCCCCAACAGTTCATTCTTTGCCTTGGAATAGCATTTTTTTTTTATCATGAGTCCTGAACTGGGTTTTTCATGATAGTTGGAATTTCAAATGGTTGAGACAAAAAGGAAAAGACATTTCAAATAGTAGGGAATCATATGAGAAAAGGCATAGAATTATGACAAAACAAGAGATAGAGAAGAATGTGGCAAGTAAAATGGTTAATTTTGATTGCATGAAATTAAAAATGTTTTGCACGAACAATAACTAATGAAGCTAAAATTAGAAGGAAAAAAGGAAACAGGGAGTCAATTTCCCAGAAAAAAGTCTTTATTTCTCAAATATATAGGGAAATGAGTCAAATTTGTCTTTTTTTTTTAAAGAGCCATTCCCCAAATAATAAATGGTCAAGGGATATGAACGATCAGTTTTCGGAAGAAGACATGCAAGTGCTCTATAGCCATGTGGAAAAAAATGCTATTGGTTAGAAAAAAATGCAAATTAAAACAATTTTGAGGAACCATCTTATACCTAATTGATTGGTTAACATGACAGAAAGGAAAATGACAGTGCTGGAGGGGATGTGGAAAAGTAAGGACACTGATGTACAGCTGTTGGTGGAGTTATGAAAAGTCTGTTCCCCAAAGAGATCAAAGGAAATAGGGAAAAGACCTATATATACACAAAAATATTTCTAGCAAAGAATTGTGGTGGCAAAGAATTGGAAATCAATGGAACACCTATCAGTTGGGGAAATGGTCGAACAAGTCATGGTTTATGTTTGTGATGGAATACTACCATGCTGTTAGAAATGACAAAGGGGATGGTTTCAGAAAAACCTAGGAAGACATATGAACTGATGCAGAGTGAAGTGAGCAGAACCAAGAGATCATTGTGCACCATAATGTGGTGATGATGATCAATTGTGAAAGATTTAGCTTCTCTGACCAAAACAATGATCCAAAGGTCTCATGATAAAAAATGTCATCCACCTCCATAGAGAGAATTCATGAATTCTGATTGCAGACTAAATTTTTTCTTGCTTTTTTGCAAATATTTCTAATTTCTAAAAAAATTTCTAAAACATTTTTTAATTTTTCTTGCTTTTTTGCAACATGATTAATATGGAAATGTTTTACATGACTTCCCATGTATACTTGACTTATCAACAGGTGGAGGAGAGGCTAGAGGGAGAGAATTTGAAACTCAAAAAATATTTATAAGAATATTAAAAATAAATTCTATGTAATAAATATGTGCATACATTTATGTAAATATATATATATTTAAAGAAAAAGCACTGGACAATGGGTAAATGAGTTTGGCCAGAATCACGAAAACATGAAGAAGAGTATAGATGAAACTGTAAAAGTAAAGTGGTGCTAGATTGTAGGGACCTTTAGAATACCAGCCAGAGAAATCGGGATTTAATTCAGTAAGCAAAAGGGAGATATTGAAGAGTTTTGAGCATCAAAGTGATCTAAACCAAGTCAGAGGACAATTTATTTAGTAGTCATGCAAAGGACAGGTAGGTGGCAGATCCCAAGCCTGGAGTCCTGAGTTTAAATCTTACTATGATCCCTAAGAGGGGGCATAGATCCATTAAGAATAATAACAAGGCAGATTAGCTTCATTTCCCTTCCCCTCATCTTTTTAAAACTAGATTACTAGAATGGGTTGGTAGATCAGGAAACTGTTAATATATACACACAATCCAACCCATTTTAGCAACCTAGTTAATAATAATTATATATATATATATATATACACATATAAAATAAGCAGAAAATAAGTGCTTGTTAACTTTAATTATAAGTATGTATGCATACATTAAACATGTTGTATATCTCAATTGCAACAAGTGTTTTGGCAAAGTTTCTCATAATATATCCTTGTGGCTAAGATGAAGATACAGGATGAATGATCATAGAAAAGTAGACGGAAACCAGCTGAATAACAAGAACTAAAGAATGGTGATTAATGGATTTGTCCTAGAAGGAAGTGTCTCTTAATAGTCCACTTCAAGTTCTGTCAGAGACTTTGACTAAGGCATAGAAGGGATGCTTATCAGATTTAGAGATGACAAAAAAGTGGAAGGGAAGAGTTAATATGTGAAATGACAAAATCTTCAAAGATCCTGATAGGCTGGAACCACAGACTGAAACTAAGAAGATGAATGTAAGATGTAAAACTAAAACCTTATGCTTGAGATTCAAAAATTAGCTGCCTGAGGCACAGATCTGTTACACAACAATCCCTGTTGAAAAAGATCTGGGGATTTCAGTGGACTGGAAGCTCAATCTGTGCCCACAGTGTGGAACAGCAGTCAAAAACCACAAAAGTTACTTTGCTTTCCGGTTACGTTTAAGAACACAGTGTCCAGACTGGAATCCAACCAGTTGGCAAGTCCTGAAAATTCTCTCCCTGTGATATCTCTTCCCCCTGTTCCTTTCTTTCTACTCACCATGCCAGAACTGGGGACAGCTTGACTAGAAAAAAGGAGATTTCGGTGGCGGGGGGCGGGGGGGGGGCAGGCATAAGAACTGTCTTCAAATAGAGCTTTAATAGCTTAAAATTGGCCAAAGTCATTTGGATTTGAAGGACTGTCACATGGGAAAGAGATTTGAAATGAGCAGAACCAGGAGAACAATTTATAGGATAGCAACAACGTAAACAAGCCATTTTGAAAGACTGATCAATGTAATGACCAACAATAATCTCAAAGGACTAGAGATGTCTATCTCCTGAGGGAGTGGTGGCAGGCTCAAAGTTTCAAATGAGCCTTCTCTTTGCTGGGCATGGCCAATGTGGGAGTTTCTTCTTCTCATCTTTGCTTTCTCTGATACAAGGATTTTATCTTTTTTCCCCATCGAATGTGTGTGTGTGTGTGTGAGAGAGAGAGAGAGAGAGAGAGAGAGAGAGAGAGAGAGAGAGAGAGAAGAGAAGAGAAGAGAAGAGAAGAGAAGAGAAGAGAAGAGATGTTTGTTAACTGAAAAAAAAAAGTTTTTTAAACACTTACCTTCCATCTTAGAATCAATACTGTGTATCGATGCCAAGGCAGAAGAGCAGTAAGGAACAGACAATGGGTTTAAGTGATTTATCCAAGGTCATACTTCTAGGGAGAAGCAAGATTTGAACACAGGACCTCTTCTTTCTAGGTCTGGCTCTTAATCCACTAAACCATCCAGCTACCTTTTTTTTTTTTTAAGAAGAATCTAAGTAGCCTCCTTGACTCTAGGAACTTGCAGTAATATAGATGGATTCAAGGTCAATACATGGATTAAAATTCCTCATAATTAGACAAGTAGAATGGACTGTATTATTGGGTAGGGTGTTCACCATCCCTACAGATCTCTACAGTGGAGTTGAATGGTGGGATGATACAGAAGGGATTCTTGCTCAGGTAAAGGCTAAGCTAGAGAACCTCAAAGGTCCCTTCTAACTCTGGATTCTATGAGGCCAACAAACCCCACATATATTCTCAAAATCCAGCAGAGCCCCAATCTGATCTTTATAAAGATTCTCTGAATTAAGAAGGGGGCTAACCCCTTTCTCCCCACTCTCCAGGCTGCTGTCAAAGAAGTTTTAGCTATTCCTAAAACTGCAGGAAAGGAAAGCTGCTGTTGCCACTTTCCCAGATTCTCACCTTCTGCAGTCAATTCCTGGGAAAATTAAAAATATTTAATAAATACCTGCTAAGAGCCAGATAGCATGAAATAAACAGAGATACAAAGACACAAGTGAGATATCCCTGTCCTCAGGGAGTTTACATTCTACTTTGGTAATTGAAAGAATCATAAATTATAAATTACCTATAACAGAATAAAAAAGAAGAAAAAGGTTCTAAGATACAGAATATATTTTTACATATTTAAAATACATAGCAAGGGCAGCTGGGTAGCTCAGTGGATTGAGAGCCAGGCCTAGAGATGGTAGATCCTAGGTTCAAATCTGGCCTCAGCCACTTCTCAGCTGTGTGACCCTGGGCAAGTCACTTGACCCCCATCGCCCATCCTTACCACTCTTCTGCCTTGGAGCCAATACAGAGTATTGATTCTAAGAAAGAAGGTAAGGGCTTAAAATTTTTTTTTAAATTTAAAAAATACATAACAATTTGAGTAGAGGAGAATACTCTGAGAAAATCGGAAAAGGAGTTGAGTCTTGATGAGAGGTAGCAGGTAAAGAGAGAGAGCACTCTAGCTATTTGGGATAGCCTGTACAAAGTTACAGAAGGAAAAAATTTTCAAATAAAATAAAATTTTTCATTAAAAAAAAAACCCAAGATATAGAGGGGAGCAATAAAATGTCATAGATAGGGAAGAGCAAGTAGGTCAGTTTGGCAGATACAGAGTGTATGAGGAGGAGTAAAGTGCAACCAACCTAGGATAGACTAGTTGGTGGGGGCAGCTGGGTGGCTCAGTGGATAGAGAGCCAGGCCTAGAGACAACAGTTTCCTGGGTTCGAATCTGACCTCGGACATTTCCTAGCTATGTAACCCTGGCCAAATCACTTAATCCCTAATTGCCCAGCCCTTACCATTCTTCTGCCTTGGAACAGATATTTCGTATTTTCCTATCATTGTCTCCAGGTAGCTATATTCCAGAGGCTCTGAGAGGCATGACTCAATTGTCTGATGTGTCCATTCTCCAGAAATGCCATAGAGTTTGTTTTCCCAGTATTCCCTTCCTCTCCCTCGGCCTTTCTCTTGATTTCCCCTTATTCATCCTCTGCTCTTCTGACAGCCTCTCCCTCTCCAAGGCCTTTCTTGCCTGCCTTCTCCTTCTTCAGTCTTTCCCATCATTTCTCTTCCCCGCCTCACCCTTCCCAGGGAACACCACTCTTTCCAGGGCCCTTATCCAGGCTGCCCTCCTGTTGGGCAAGGCTGGAAGGGGTGGTTATGCTTATAGATGAAGCAAGAACTCTTTCCTAAAGTCGGGGAAGGGCACAAGGCAAATTCTAAAGGGAGAGAAGGGAAGAAACATTTACTAAATATCCTCTATGTCTCATTTGACTCACACAACAGCGTATTATTACATTATATATTATATTGTATTATATATTATGTTATGTTATGTTATGTTATGTTATGTTATGTTATGTTATGTTATGTTATATTATATTTATTATATTATATTTATTATATTATATTGTATAGAGGCTGTGCCCAAGTAGGTCCCACAAAGGGGGAAATAACACATAAAACACACTTTGTAAATCTTAAGGCACTAAATAAATACTCATTGTTATTATTATTTTATTGCGTTTCTGTTAAACTTCAAGAACACATTATTAGGATTAGCTAGGTAGCACAATGGATAGAAAGCCAGGCCTGGAGTGAGGAGGACCTGGGTTTAAACCTGACTTCAGATACTTCTCAGCTGCGTGATTCTGGGCAAGTCACTTAACCCCAATTGCCTAGCCCTTGCTGCTCTTTTGTCTTTGAAGTGATGCTAAGAGAGAAGGTAAGGATTAAAAAAAGAACGTATTATTTATTTAAAGAGATGTAGAATTTATTAAAGGAATAAATAGGAAAGTCAGCAGCGGCCACCGTGCCAGCATGGCATCATATATAATGGAACATTTAAGACTAACTTTATGTCCTTATTGGCCAGTTGATTAGGGGAATCCTGTAAGTATGGTTTGTATAAGCTCCTGGAGGTAGGTATTATTAAATTTTTTAATATTTTAATATCATGTTATAATATATTAATATTAATAATTTAAAATTTTAATATTCCTATCACCAGCACAATTCTTGGCACGTAGTAGACACTTTATTTTTAAAAAAGTTTTTAATTATTTACTAGACACTTTAAAAATACTTGCTGATTAAGTGATTTCAGAAATATCATTTTGTGAAACATCCCATGCAATTGTTGAAGAAAGAATGGAGAGATGTAAGCTAGATAACAGTCTGATCTATTTAGACTCTACCCAAAGGGTCATCATTAATGGTTTGATTTGAACCTGGAAATGGGTTACTAGCTAAGTGTCCTGGGATCTGTACCTGGGTCATGTGCATCAACATTGGGATAAGGTTGATAAGATGGCATGACTATCAACTTTCTAGATGGCCAAGAGCTAGGAGGAGGAGAGCACTGACTAAAATAATCGAAGTCCAAAATGATATTTGACAGTCTAGAAATACTGAGCCAAATCCAATAAGATGAAATCTATTAGGGATAAATGTTAAGTCTCACATTTGGTTTCAGAAAAATCATCTTTACAAATACAAGATGGAGGAGTGGCTGAGCAACGATTCTGTAAAGGGGTTTTTAGTTGATTACAAGATTCAATATGATTCAGCGGTGTAATATGGTAGCTACAAATCCCAAAATATTTTTAAGTTGCATTAAAAGGAATAGTGCTAGGAAGGGGACAGTTCTACTGTACTCTGCCCTAGTCAAATCCCATCGGGAGTCCTGTGTCCAGTGATGGGCGACATGTTTTAAAAAGGATTGGAAAGTATCTAGAGGAGAGACAAACCACAATGAGGAAGGGTCTCAAAATCATGCTGTTGGGGGCAGCTGGGTAGCTCAGTGGATTGAAAGCCAGGCCTAGAGACAGGAGGTCTTAGGTTCAAATCTGGCCTCAGACGCTTTCCAGCTGTGTGACCCTGGGCAAGTCACTTGACTCCCATTGCCTACCCTTACCACTCCTCTGCCTTGGAGCCAATATGCAGACAAGACAGAACATAAGGATTTATTTTTAAAAATCATGCCGTACAAGGATTGGCTGAAGAAATTAGGGATGGATAGCAGGATGAAAGAGTCAGGGAGCATATGATAGCTGACTTTAAGGGTTGTGCAGGGAAAGGATTAGACTTATTCTTCTTGTCACCAGAGGACAGAAGAAGGAAAATAGGTGGAAGTTATAGAGTCAAAGATTTAGAATTGATGTGGGGAAAAACTTAACAGCTAGCACTATTTAAAGGTGAGATGGTTGGGAGGTAGTTTTTAGTTTTAAAGGTGAGAAGTTGGGTTCCCCCACACTAGAAATCTTCAAACAAAGAGTGGATGATCAGTCATTAGGGATACTGTAGAGAGGATTCTTGATCAGCTACTGGCTGATCAATGTGGCCTCTGAGGTCTCCTAACTCAGATGCTGTGATTCCGAGGGTTTTCAAGAATTATGGAATATATCCCTGGGGAAGTTTCTAGGAAGGAGATTTCAGGATTCAACTCTTCATGACAACATCTGGGGTTTTCTTAGCAAAGATACTGAAGTGTTTTATTTCATATTACTACTTCAGTACTACTTCATGTCCTTCTCCAGCTCATTTTACAGATGAAGAAACTAAGGCAAACAGAGTTGAGTGAAATGCCCACGGTCGCAGAGCTAACAAGTACCTAGGGCCAGATTTGAATTCAAGAACATAAGTTTCTTGACTTCAAGCCAAGCACTATCCACTTCCCTGGAATCACAGGGAAGGGAATAAAAGGAGAGTCAGAGGTATGGCCTGAAGAGAAATGTATTAAGAGAGAAAAAAAAAGGCGAAGGAGAAGTCATAGACTTAGAGAAGATTATATCCTCACTTTCCCATCTTCTCCACTCAGAGAGACCTATCATTGCCCCATCTCTGTTCCCCTCCCCTCAGAAATTGCCTCATTTCCCAATTTATTGGCCAGACCTCTTCTCTAATCTATAACACCCTCCCTCTCTTCCCACTCCAGACTCCCTCAATAAGACATGCAAAATGATGGGAAACCAGGATGGGGGGGAACTCCCATGGGAGGATGGGAAGGGAAGAGAAACTATGTGGGAAGATTGCAGAAGGGAGGGCATATAAGAATCCAGGAGGATTGAGGGAGTGGTTGAGTATATACTATGGAGGAACAATGGTGCCTTACGGTTAGGGGGCCTGGGTCCAGGAATGTGGATAAATGGTTGTGATGGGCTCCCTTGTAGTCCTGCTTCCTTGTGAAGCCCAACAAGAAAACTTTAACATACATACTTTTATATGAGGAAAAGGATACAAGTGTGTCTCATTTTTTAAAAATTCTATAAAAAAGAATTCAGATTGTAGATCAGGAAACAGGTAGTATTGGGGTCGTCCTTCAGTTGTTTCAATCGTGTCTGACTCTTCATAACCCCATCTGAAGTTTTCCTGGCAAAGATACTGGAGAGATCTGCCATTTCCTTCTCCACCTCATTTTACAGGTGAAGAAACTGAGGCAAATAAGGTGAAGTGATTTGCCCAAGGACACACAGCTAGTAAGAGTTCAAGGCTGTATTGAACTCAGGCTTTCCTGACTCCCCCATTAACACTCTACCCACTGTGCCACCTAGCTGCCCAGTGAGGTAGCTATTTGCGAAGAAAAAGAGTCTTTTACAGAAAGATTCACTGTGGGGGGACATTTAAATAGTGAATCCCACCACCACAAGGCTCCCTGTTCTCCTGTCTCCATGCCTTTGCTCACACCGGTCCTTAATCTTTGATTGCCTTTTCGAGTTCTACCTGTTGAAATCTTGCCCAGCCTTTCAGGTCAACGATCTTTTCCTCTCCAGTGCCTTGTGCACTTAGAAGGAATCATTTCTTTAGTATGCCCTATACACACTGGATCTTCCTACAAGACAGCAGACTGGATGAGGACAGAGACTGGCTTCTTTCTCTCCCCTCCGCCCCCCCCCCCCCCAGGGCCTAGCCCAGGACATACACAGTATATTAAATCTTGGCTACTTAATAAATATCTGCAAAAGTCGCGGTGCTGGGTGTACGTGGATACATCAGCAGCAGGAGAAAGGTGGGGGGCCTTCTCTCCACTAAAGCAGCTCTTTTTCCCCCAATGGGCTGGCCCATAAGGGACTGAGCCTCCGAAAGCTTTCGAGATCAAGACCAGTTCAAGAACTGTGAATATTGTTCATCAATGAATTAGAATGTCAAATATTCGTGCTAAGACGCCCGAAGTGACTCCGATGCCCACACCGGAAGTTCAGGATTTACTCCCGCGGTCGCTTTAGAGCCCTCTGAGCTTCGCCCCGGGGGTCTCCTGCTTCCTCGCTTATGGATGCTGAAGTCAGGGAGGAAGGTGGCATTCTGGGTATCGTACCACGCCTGTGCATGGCGGGAAGCCACTAAGCCGGGGACATCTCGGTTCCTTCTTCCGAAGCCACAAAGGCGTGCCCCCACCCCAGAATTTCCTATACTCTGAGCCCACTGAGCCCCGGCCAGTGTCCTGCCCCGCCCCCAAAGCTCCTGCGAGTTTGCTGGGCATGGTGGGGTTTATGGAGGAAGGAATTCGGCCCGACCCCCGATGCCCGCCTGAAAAAGCATCACCAGGTTGGGGACCCCTGCCCTGTCCTGAGTGGCAGCCCTGCGCCAAGCCGGGGCAGAGAAAGGTGGGAGGGGGGCCCTCGGCCTCCTTCCCCTCACAGCAGCGGCGGCGGCAGCGCAGATGGGTGCGGGGTTATAAATAGCGCGGGTGCATACATTAGCATGCCAATGTGCCCGCGCCCCATCCGCTATGCTAATGGCCCGCCACGCGCTGAACACCTTCTGTTCCAAGCGCATACATTTGCATGTGCAATTAGCATAATCTTGTATAATTAATGAACAGCGTCAATTTTAGCTCCTAAGTAATTTGATTAACATGTTGATAGGGCACTTACCAGGCCCTCCAAACTTCGGGGCCAGGCACAGGGCCGACAGGGGGGAGCGAGGGAGGGGAAAGCTGCTGGCTGGGGACTGGGGGCTGGGGCCGGGGGACCCCGGGATCCAGGGCTCCCAGCTCTGCTGGGACTCGCCCTTCTTTCCATCCCGGAGCAGCGGCGAGGCTTAGATAACTGGCCACGGCTTCCTGTCCTCCTCGGATACCCGAGCCCCTGTCTGGGCGTCTGGGGGGCGGCAGGGCTGCACGAGCTGGGCCGTGGGACCTGGGGAGGGGGCAGATGGAAGGAAGGGGGAAGAGCGGAGAGAACAGAAGGCTGTTGCTGGAGAGAGGAATAGCTGAAGGGGACAGAGGCCGGCAGGAAGGGCAGAGAGGTGGCCTGATGGCCTTCTAGAGAGGGGATGAAGGCAGAAGAGCGCCCGAGCACCCCGGGACTACAACAAAGCTACAGCTGGTCATTCTCTCACCTGGGGCAAACATCGGGGAGAGATGGGGTGGGGGAGGGTGTAGGAGGTAGGACCACAAGTAGGACACACTGGAAGGTGGCTGCGGGTGGTCAGTGGAAGCCCCACCTCTCGGACCTTCCAGCCTGCCCCTCTCGGTTGATTGAGGCCCCAGGGGCAGGGATGCAACAGGTCCTGGCAAAGAAACGTTACTGGGGGAATCCAGGGAATGAGGAGCAAGGGAAGGCTGAGGGCGGAGAGTCCTTCCCCAAAAGGAATAAACTGCCTGGACCCCTTTCCCCCTGCCCCCTCCAAAGGTCAACCCTCTGAGTCCAAGCCCAGGTCACACCTTCCTTTGCCAGGCAATCCAGAAATAGTTATTAGCTGATGATAAGGGACGGAAGACTGGATTAGAATTCTCTTCACCCAACACAACACAAGCTCAAGAAGCCTGGTGTGTAAAAGTGATGGGTCAAGGGAGGGAAGAGAGAGGAGTTGGAACCAAAGTGCCTGGATCTCTCTCTCTCTCTGTCTCTCTGTCTCTCTGTCTCTCTGTCTCTCTGTCTCTCTCTCTCTCTCTTCTTCAAGCTTTCCTTCTGTTTTCTTCCCTACTCCTGAAAATATGGAACAACTAGGCTCTAGGTGGGAAGTCATGAAGACCTAAGTTCAAACCCAGCCTCAAATGGAAATGTTTTTTGCCTGATAATACATGTGTAATCCAGATCTAATTGCTTGCCAGCTCTAGGAGGGAGGGGAGGGAAGGGAGGAAGGGAGACAATTTGGATCATATAACTTCTGAAAACTTACATGGAAATTTGTTATTACATGTAATTGGTAAATCAATCAATCAAATCCAACCTCAGCCACTCACTAGCTGTGTGACCCTGTGCAAGTCATTCAATCCTGTTTGCCTCAGTTTCCTCATCTGGAAAATGAACTGGAGAAGGATATGGTCAACCATTCCAGTTTTTTTTTTACCAAGAAAACTCCAAATGAACAACGATAACTGAAAAATATGTTCAAGTCTCTTTCTTCTCTCCTTTCTTAAAAACAAAATAAAACAAAACTTGTCTCTTGACCCTGCTCTCTCCTCAAGCTATCATTCAGGGACCTAAAGCTAAGGAGTACTTGAGCTCGGACTTGCAACTAAAAACCTCCAACTCTGAATCTCTTGTTTTAGAGACTGAACTTGAACTCAGGTCTTCCAGATCCCCAGGCAAGTCATCTATCTACTGTACTAAACTGCTACTTTTAGTATCCTGTCTGCCCCTCAGTGGTTACTTCCATTCAGGTGATTCCTCATATACATGCAGCCCAAATTTCTTCCCCAAACTCCAGCCTTCCTCAGGGGCGAGGGGTCCTTCCACACAGTTCTACTTGGATGTCCTGCTGGCACCTCAAACTCAATGCATACAAAATGGATCTCAGGATCTTCTCCCTTAAATTTGCCTGTTCTCCAAATTTCCCAGTTTCTATGGAGAGAACAATCATTGTCCCAATGACTCTGGCTTAGATCCAGGGTCATCTTGAGCCCTTCTAGCTCCCTCATCCCTCATATCATCCAATCAATGGCCAAATCCTGCTTTGCTACCTCAACAATAGATCTCTCTACAGATTAAGATACATATTTTTGGACATGACCAATGTGGGACTTTGTTTTTCTGGACTATGCATATTTATAATGGGTTTTATTTTTCTTACTTTCTCTATGTTGGTGGGGTGCAGACAGGAAGGAGAAAATGCAGACTCAAAAATGAAATAAAATTCAATTAAAAAACAATATACTTCTTAAATTCATCACCTCCTATCTGCTCATAAGAGGCAACATGGTATGATACAGAGAAAGACAGCTTTAAAGCCAACAACACCTGAGTTCAAGTCCTGCCTCTAACACATACTGAGTGGGTGACTTTGGATAAGACTTAACCACTCGGTTAAGTAACACTCGGTACCATTAACAATTCTCTACAACCATGAGTTGCAGAAGAAGGTGCCAACCAGCTTTGGAGGAGGGAGTTTCCTCACCCGGGAATTCCCTATACCAAACGAATCCTAGATCCAGTCCCTAACTCTATTCACAAAACCACCACCCTAGCCTAGCTCAGTTCCTATTACCTCTTACATCAAACTATTGTAATTCTTTGCTATCTGGTCTCCCTGGCTGTTCAATCCTTCCCTTTTCCAAACAATCCTCCACACAGCTGCCAATATAATCTTTCTTTCTTTTAAACCCTCACCTTCTGTCATAGAATAGATACTAGGTATTGGTTCCAAGATAGAAGAATAGTAAGTGCTAGGCAATGGGGGTTAAGTGATTTGCCCAAGGTCATACAACTAGTAAGTGTCTGAGATCAGATCTGAACCCAGGACCTCCCATCTCCTGACCTGGCTCTCTACCCACTGAGCCACCTAGCTGCTTCTAATTGCACAGTTCTGACCATGATACTCTCCTACTCAGAAACCTCTGTTGCTCCCTATTATCTATTTTACAGAATATCAAGTCTAGGCATTTAAGCTTCTTTCTGGCCTAGCTGCTCCCCCTCCTTCCAGCCTTATTTACCATTATTTCCCTTCATACACTCTACATTCCAGCCAAATTCAGTGTTTCCTGAACTTGATGAGCTGTCTTCTCATCTCTGTACATTTGTGTAGGCCTTCCTCCATCCCTGGAATGAATGAATGAAAAGCATTTTTAGTGCTTTTTGTGTGCTAAGCCATGTACAAGGACTGGTAATGAGAACAGAAAAAGGGAGACGGTCTCTCAAGGAGCTCACACTAATTGGGAGAGACAATGCATCTCTGGTTTTTGGAATCTTTCTCTCCCTTCAAGGCCACTGATGCTGCCTCCCCAATAAAGCCTTCTCTGATCCTCCAAGTGAGCCTTCTCTCCTCGGTCCCCAGCAGACCTGATCTTTGTCATGTTTATCTTGGTAAAAGTCATACTTCCCACCTTAGTCATCATATTTTGATTTTGTACCTCTGGTGCCTAGGAGATTGTCTTGCAGACTATAGATAGGCACATAATATTTAATTTAATTGAAAGATATGGTTTGTGGGCAGCTAGGTGGCTCTGTGGATTGAGAATCAGGGCTAGAGACAGGTCTTGGCTTCAAATCTGGCCTCAGACACTTCCTAGCTGTGTGACCCTGGGCAAGTCACTTGACCCCCATTACCTAGCCCTTACCACTCTTCTGCTTTGAAATCAATACTCTAAGACAGAAGGTAAGATTTGTTGAGTTTTTTTAATGGGAAAACAAGTTAAAACAGGCCTGTGGTCATTCAAGAACTCCTTGAAAGACTCCCAGGCTCTGGCCCATACTTAGATGTCAAAGCAAGGTAACAAAAGTCTCGCACACCCTTCTGGAATTTATAATTACTTGGGACAAAGATTTGGGCAAGTGACTCAGCCCAATACTGAATTATTTCTAAGGCAGGAAGAAGTTACCTATGTATATGAGCTTATTCCTCCTCTCCCTAGAGGATGGGACGAAGAGACCCACTGAGTTTCCGAGAACATAGGAGAAGAGAGGAGAGATTGGGCCATGGACTGCTAGGCCAGGAGGAACGTGAAGCCTCAAGCTCTGGGCGGTTCATGGCTGGGAGGATGGCTTGGAGAGCCTTGTATGTGGGTTCAGTTACAGTCCCTGGAAGGCTAGACTGGAAAGAGGATTGGAACCCAGAGGTGATGAGATTTGAAATCTCTAAGAACTGTAACATCTGTGAAATAGGAAAGGCTGCCTGCTTTGGGGAATTGGGGGGAGCGACACCCAGAAAGAGCAGTGAGGGAGGGAGAGAAGGAGCCAGGTTCCATCATTTGCTTTCTTCACTGCTTGGAATAAGATGGAAGATAGTACAGATGGGAAATGCTGTTTTTTTCCATCTGTTCCAGGGTTACAGCTTGGGCTCACCTGAATCTGCCCAGCTTATTATTGTACCAGACCCAGGGGTCAGGAGGTACTTGGGGGGCCCTTAGATTTGTTTTTGGCAGGACCACTGGTGGGTACATTTTTAACCATTTTGTCTGTGTATTGTGTCTGTCCTTATAATACCAGCACACATCATATATATATATATATATACATACATTTATAGATATATATATGTATATATATATACACACAGACAAGAATTTATATTCAAGTCCCAGCTAAAATGCATCTTCTGTAAGAAGCCTTTTTCCAGTCCTCCCTAATTGTAATGCCTTCCCTCTGTTGATTATTTCCCATTTGTCCTGTCTGAATCTTGTTTGTACAAAGCTGTCTACACATTGTCAACTCTACTGGACTATGGGCTCCAGGAGAGCAGGGATTGGTTTTTTGCTTTTCTTTTGATTCCTTAATGCTTATACAGTACCTGGCACATAGTAGGAGCTTGATAAATGCTTGTTCATTTGACTCAGCTAAAGGTCTTTTTTAACAGCTTCTAATTATATGAGTTTTTCATAGATTCTGGGTCCAGTACCTAATGAAAAATATAGCCCTGCCTTGAGGAGGAAGAAAGGTCTAACCTCAACAGCCAGACCTAGACCCTTTCTTCTTCCCCAAACCCTTTCGTTATAGCATCCTGACCATTCCCTTCTGATCTTCCCTTTCCTTCACAAGACCAGAAGCTGGACAATATTAAGGAAAGGGACCTACCACACAAGGTTCCAGAGTTCTCTCTTCAACCTCCACTCCTTCTTTCCCCTCCAAGCCAAGTTTATAAGATCAGAATTTGGGAATTTCAGAACTGAAAGAGGTCATTTAGTCCAGAACTTCTCCTACCCACAACTTATCCTACAAAGGTTTACCTTGTCTCCGCTTAAAGACCACCAGTGAAATGCTGCCCTTTCAACTTTTAGAGAGCTTGAGCTGTTGGAGGGCTCCCACTTTCTGCTGATGACCTTCCTCACACTTAGCAAGTTTGGTCTTCATTTGAGACAAGCTGAGTTCACCCTCAAGGCCTCTCGAATTTGTCCAGATCTTCCAATTCTGATGTTCTGATACAATTCCCTCTGAAAATTCAGAGCCATCTTTATATCTCAATGGGATATTAGAATAGGACTGACAGTAAACTTCTCCAAATATTCTTATTCACAAATATCATACTAACTTCACAGAATCCCTGAATGTTTCAAAGCTTTCTCAGTGATCTAATACATGAGAGTTTCGTTCAATAAGCCATACTGGATACCTAAAGTGGATGAAAAACACATATGGATGAAAATAGACAATTAGTTCTCTGAATAAATTCATCAGTACATGTATCATCATGAGCCTGGGGCAGATGAGTTCAGGAGATGGTAAAAGAATGTGGTGGGGACCTGTAGGAGATAAGGTTGGATAGGTTAGGTGGGCTGCTTTTCTGTCAATATAGACTTGAGCTATACAACTCTTTCAAATGTATTAAGTACTTATTATTTTATAGGAATGAATGATAAAACATGTAAGTGCTTATTCTATACTATATGGAAGCACTGTGCTAGATACTGGAGATACAAAGAGAAAATCAAGGCAGTCCTTCCTCTCAAGCAATTCACCTTATAATAGAGGGAGTTGACACGTAGAGATTTTAGCTATAAGTCAGATAAAAAGGATCATTGGTCTTTGAAGTGCAATTTCAAGGGAGATTTTAACATAATCTTCTTTGATGTCATTTCCACTGATAAAACCATACCCATTTCCAGTGTCATACTTTTTGATAGTGCCAAGGATTCTGGTGACAAGAACTTCCTTTTCTTGGTCTTCAGTAGTGATGGCTGCTGAGACAGAGCTGGGCTCGGGTTTCTATAGGAGTTACCTGGATGATGGTCATGGGGTCCAGGGTTGGTGGCCCAAGAGATGCTGGTATTTCTGGGTTTCTTAGGTACCTTTACCAAGGAGTGAAGGAAGATGATGGTAGTGATGGCAGCATGGCTCACCTGGCACATTCCATCTCCTGCCTGTCTCTTAGGGCAGCTAGCCTAGTTTCCCTGCCCATTGGTGTCAAATGGCCTATTGTTATTAGGAGTGACAAAGATGGGGGAGATATATCTGCTCAGAGATTGTTCCCCCTGAAAAATGTGATAGGAGTCAGGCTAGAAGCAGAACTGGTGGTGTGTGAGAACAGTGCTATTCCGTGGACTCTTAGGCGATCATTTATACAAGATGAGACAATATAGCTTCTCTTGCTATCTGACCTTTGATCCCAGTCATGAACAAAATTCATGCTCTTGGTCAAATATCTGGCAGTGAAGAGAGGTTCTCCAGTGGGGAGTCTTAGAAGAAGACAGATTCACTCATTCTTATTTCGGCCATGGTAGATCCTGTCAAACTGGAAAGGCTTTGAGGGTGAATCCAATAATGCTAGATTGTCTCTTGTGTAAGGATCAACCTAGCTAACCATGGAAAAGCCCATTATTTTGTCAACTGCATGGAGGATGGGTTAGAGAAAGGAAAGACTAGAGGATGGGAATCCATTCAAAATGAGCTGTTGCAATAGTTTAAATGAGAGGACAAAGAAGAGCACTTTGAAAATTATTAAAACAAGGTGGTGGCCATATGAGTAGAGAAAAGGACTGATAAAAGACATGATAAGGTTTTAGAATGGGCAATATTTGGCAGCAGTTGGAAATAGGGGGCAATGGCAAGGGAAAAATAGAGAGTTTTAAGCCTAGGTGATAGGGCAGGATGGTGGTGCCTTCAAGAAAATTTGGAGGAGGGGTATTTTTTCTTTGTGGGTGATGGGTTCCATTTTAGGTAGGTTGAGTTTGATATCTATGGGATATCCAGTTGGAGATGTCCAACACGAAAATTGCTGATGTGGAAACTGGGTCTACCCTAGCTTTAAGACACCTATTGGGGGCAGCTGGGTAGCTCAGTGGATTGAGAGCCAGGCCTAGAGACGGGAGGTCCTAGGTTCAAATCTGGCCTCAGACACTTCCCAGCTGTGTGACTCTGGGCAAGTCACTTGACCCCCATTGCCTACTCTTACCACTCTTCTGCCTTGGAGCCAATACAAGTAAGGGTTTAAAAAAAAAGACACCTATAATTCACCCTGATCTAATTACTACCCTATTTTTCTCATTTCTTTCATTGTCAAACTTTCTAAACAAGAGTCAATACCTGCTAACTATACTTTTTACCACCTACTTCTTCTTAATCCTTTAAAATCTAGCTTCTGTCCCTGAAATTAAACTGAAACTGCTCTCTCTAGAGTCTTTATAGCAAAATTTGATGGTCTTTTCTCATCCATCATCTTCTTTGACTACTCTTCAGTCTTTGGCATTGCTGGACACATCTTTTTTCTCTCCTCTTAGCTCCTATGGCATTGCGTCATATTGCCTCTTCTCTTCCTTTTCTGACCATTCCCTTTGTTTCCTTTGATATTGATTCTTTCTCCTGTCCTCTGACATCAGTCATTCTTCAAGGCTCAGTTTTCAGGTCTCTAGTCTTACCAATATTTCCATGGCTGACTCCCAATTCTATATCTTTGGTCCCAATCCCTGAATTGAGTTTCATCCATACCTCTGGCCATCACCACATACTCCATATCTCAATGGATCTAGGTTCCCTTCAATAAAAGTATTCCTTTCATTGGTTCAGAGAGCAACCAATCTACACCTCCTCAGTTTAGTTTTCTTGTTCAGACTCCCATAGATCCTCCACAGAGGATCTAGCTAATAAACTGAAGGCCTTCCTTTGGGTCTTTTTGTATTTTGAGGGTACCAGTGAAGCTCTGTTATTCCTCAGTGGATACATGACTAGCATGCCTGCCTTTATAGTTAAAATTTTCCTGGATGAGATCCCTCAAATTCCTTCTTACATAAAGGCCATCCTTGGAAATATGCTATGGACTACTTCTATTCATCGTTCATCCCACTATTACCTTCTAGGTCACTTTTAATCTTGATTCTTTGAAGATTGTGGTATCCTAAGATTCAAAACTATGCAGGTTCACCAGAAGAATAATGTTTTTTTAAAACTGGCTTTTCTTTTGGGGAAACAGCCTGGGATTATTGAAGGTATTTAGCCATTTCCCAAATGTAATTCATTACTTTCTCCTCCAATTCAATTCTTTCAATATGTATATAGATTATTCTTACAAAAATTTACTAAAGATAACAAAAGTAGGCATATGAATTAATTATTAATGTCCTCTCAATTACCTTTTGGGGTTATTATTATTGTCCATGATTTTTCTGTTCTTTGGTATTTTCTCCTCTCTAAGATATCTTATAAAACATTACCTTCTTGCTTTCAAGACTGTGTTGTCTTAGCAAATATTTCCTCTGTGACTTGGCCTGATCTAGCCACTCTTCCCAATTTTGTCTTCTAAGGCATTATTTCTACTGCTGCTGCACTACTTTAAGCACCTCAGAGACCAAAGTATGAAGAATCAAAATATGGTGGTTACTATTCTTAATGATGAAAATAGATTGTAATATAGAAATTGACCAATTGGATCCATTTTCTATCTAGTTTTCTCCTGTTACTTTAATATATGTACACCCTTGGGATGCTATAACTTTGGTTGGGTTGTTTTCACTTCTACTACTTCTCACTGTTTCATGAGGCAATAATCCTCATGATTTTCCACCATTCTCTTCTGCTGTATTTCACAAATGAGCTTGTATCCTGGACCAATGTTCCCCTTGACTGCTATGTCTCTGATTTAGCAAGGAGATCAAGTTATTTCTGGCAAAGGTATTCTCTTGGGCCCTTTGACCTCCTTGTTGCAGCAATCTTTCAAGTCAGTTAAATTTCTATAGGAAATTGTGATAAGGCCAGGATTTTTGTCTTTTCCCCCATTTCCTATATTTTAACATCAATAGGTCATTTGGCTAGGTTAAGCTGAAGCTTTTATAATTGTGTGCAAATTAGCTATATTCACCTAAGGAAGTAAAAAATTGAAAGAAAAAGGTCCAACATCTGTCATAATATTTATAGCAACACTCTTTGTAGTAGCAAAGAACTGGAAACAAAGTCAAAAACTATTGATTGGGAAATGACTAAACAAATTGTATGACATAGGAATCATAGGAAAATTACTGTGTTTTAAGAAATTATGAGTATGAAGAATATAGGGAATCACTGGAAGATTTATCAGAACTAATATGTAAAGTGGAATAAGCAGAACCAGGAAAACAATCTACACAATGACTACATCAATATAGATGGAAAAAACAACAACAAGAAAAGGCAATAAAAAGAGATATAAGAATAAAACTCCCTTCCTTCTCTGCAAAAGTAGGAGGACTAGGGAGGTGGAACATAGTAGTACATATGATCAGACTTGCTTCAGTTATGCTAAACTGCTTCCCCCTCCATACACACACTTTTAAAAAAATTCTGCCATAAGGAATGGCTCTGTGGGGAGAGAGGAGGAAAGAATATATATATATATATATTTATATATACTTTATATCCATATATATTCAATATATAAGTGAGGCTTCTGAGCAGTCTGTAACCCTTGGACCTCTTTTGTTCCTTAAACCTGAACCATGTTTTCCAGTATCCTTTTTGCCATTCTCCCCCGTGCCCATTTTTTCACTGAAGCCGCTGAGAATTAAAGTACACGCTGGCTTGGTTTGAAAAATTTCAGCAAAAATAATCCTAGCATCCTTTCCACTACACTAAGAGAAAAGTCTTGTCTTCAGATCATTCCAAAGTCTAGGTCTGTTCTAGCTATTCAATCTTAACTCCTACTGGATCTCAGCACTCAACTTCCTCCGGGTTCTCAGCTAGGCTTTTCACTGTCCCTCCTAAGTTGAACGCTTCCTTCCTTGCTTGCCCTATTCCATTCCCTCTCTTTATGGATATCCTACGCCCCCTTCAAAGGGAAATTCAAATCCCGCCCCACCTCTGTGAAGCATTCCCAGGCCCAAGTGATTCTTTCCACCTTTTCATTCCTATAGTATTTACTGTCAAAACAACTCCTCTGGCCATTAATCATAGACTCCCTTAGGACTTAAAATTATTATATTGAATACTGATTTAATTCTTGTATTGCCCTTAACCTTTTTTGTTCTTGAGTCTTATGGCCTCTTGTGTTTATGTTTTATCGTACAATTTTTATAATTATTTGTAAACAGGTGTGCAGTGGGTAAATCACTGGACCTGGAATTAGGAAGACCAGAGTTCAATTTTGGACTTAGATACTTAATAGTTGTATGACCCTGAGCAAGTTGCTTAACCTCTTCTTGTTTCATTTTCTTATCTTATAAAATCAAGATAATAATAGAACCTACCTCACAAGTTTGCTGTGAGGATCATACGTGTAAAGTTCTTTGAAAAATCTTAAATCAATGAATGAATGCTAAATTCCACCCCACTTTGATGTAAGGGTTTATTCTATTGTCCTATGTAACTTCTAATTCCCACCATCACCTAAAGTTGTTTTTTTTTTTGCCTTTGCATAGTAGTAAGTGTCAATAAATATTTACTGATTGGTAGATGATTAAACAAAAATTCAAAATTACATTGCCTGATAAACACTGAGCCCAAACCCACATGCTTCATTTTAGTATAGATAAATGTAAATTTCCTGCAGTTAGGTCCAAAAAATCAACTGTATAAATATAGGACAAGGAAATATGACTTCACAACCTTTCATGTTAAAAACAAATCTATACTGTGTGACTCTGGGCAAATCACTTAACCCCCTTTACCTAGCTCTTACCACTTTTCTGCCTTGGAACCAATATACAGGACTGATTCTAAGATGGAAGGTAAGAGTTTTAAAAAAATCTATATGCTAGGTCTAGAGACAGGAGGACTTGGGTTCAAAGGACTTGGGTTCAAATCTGATCTCAGACACTTCCCAGCTATGTGACCCTGAGCAAGTCACTTAACTCTCATCGCCCAGCCCTTATGACTCTTCTGCCTTGGAACCAACACATAGTATTGATTATAAGACAGAAAGTAAGGGTTAAAAAAAACTATGAGTTTTTGTTGACTAAAAGTGTTTGCCAAAAAAAGCTGAATCAATATATGTGAAAGTTATTTGAATCAATCAATAAATAAACATTAATAATACTATGTTCTGGGTAGGGATATAAAGCCAATTCCTGCCCTCAGGGAGCTTACAGTATGGCCAGGGAACACAAGCTGTATGCAACTAGGAATATACGAAACTAATGGAAGACAAGTGCTTGTCAGCTCCAGGAGGGGGGAACAAAGAAGGGAGGGAGAGAACATGAATCATGTAACCATGAAAAAATATTCTAAATCAATGAATTTTTAAATTTTTAAAAATCGATAGAAGGTAATTTGAAGGAGTTGACAGGATCAGGAGAACCTTCATTTCAAAGTACGCTGAAACTGTCTCTCAAAGCAAATCAGAGATTCTGAGTGTTCATGGTCAGGAGGCAGTATATTCCAGGCACAGGGAATAGCTAGTGCAAAAGGACAGAAACTGGAAATGGAATCTCACGGATGAGAAACTTTCAAGGCCATCAGTTTGGCCAAATTAGGAGTGATGAAGGCAAATAGTGTATGATAAAGCTGAAAGGAAAGGTTGGGGCCAGGTTATGGAGGCAAGAGGGAGCCACTGGGTTTATTGAGTAGATGAGTGACTTGGCCAAGACTTAAGTTTTAGGAAAATCACTTGTAAAAGATGGATTTGGGATGCCAGGCAGGGAAACCAGTTAGCAGGACGATTGCAATAGCCCGGATGAGAGCCCTGGTAAAAGGGTACTGGGGCAACAATCTGAGTGGCAAGAGGGGACAGATGTGAGAGAGGAAGGCAGAAATAACAAGACTTGGCTCCTGATTATAATCAAGTGCTAAATAAGTAGAAGGTAATCTTACTATCAAGCTGCATTCATGGAAGCAGTATTTCCAGGTCTAGGACAACCAAGGGGTGCAGTGGATAGAACTTGGAATTAAGAACACTCATCTTTCTGAGTTCAAATCCAGCCTCGGATACTTTCTAGCTGTGTGACTCTGGGCAAGCTACTTAACCTTATTTGCCTCAGTTTCCTCATCTGTCAAATGAGCTGCAGAAGGAAAACGGTAAACCACTCCAGTGTCTTTGCCAAGAAAACCTCAAATGAGGCCATGAAGAGTCAGACATGACTGAAATGACACCGACACCACCACCACCACCACCACAACAAGAACAACGTTTCCAGATTATGGGAAGGAAAAGTCCCCTGTCCATTGTCCTGGGTGAACAGCAGGTCAGATGTGTGTTCAGTTCTGTGCATCACATTTTAAAGGGGTATTGACAAGCTGGAGGGTATCCAGAGGTTATCAGGATAGAAACCATGTTATATAAGGAACAGCTGAAGCAAATGAGTGTATTTAGCCTGAGGCAGAAAAGGGAAGACTGGATAGCTATCTTCTAATATTCGAAAGACTGTCAGAAAGGGAGCAGACATTCTCTGTTGCTTAAGGGCAAAACCAAGGTCACTGCCTGAATGGCAGCAGACTCTGGCTTATTATGAGAGAGAGCTTCCTAGAAATTAAAAGTTGGAGGGGGCAGCTGGGTAGCTCAGTGGAGTGAGAGCCAGGCCTAGAGACAGGAGGTCCTAGGTTCAAATCCGGCCTCAGCCACTTCCCAGCTGTGTGACCCTGGGCAGGTCACTTGACCCCCATTGCCTACCCTTACCACTCTTCCACCTATAAGTCAATACACAGAAGTTAAGGGTTTAAAAAAAAACAGTTGGACCCAAATGAAACGGGCTGCCTTGGGCAGGCGTTAACTCCCCATTCCTGGGGGATTTCGAGAAGAAGCTGAATGCTCATCCTTTAGGTATACCATAAGGAAAGGTTTCTCCACTGAGAAGGAGATGGACCTAGATAATCAGGAAGGACCCTTCAAACTCTAACTCCCATGATTCTATGAATAATTCTCTGATTCTACAGCTCAGATATCTCGTTACACAATCCTGGAGTTAATCTGCCTTCAGCATCCTCCTCTCCAGCCTCCTTGCTTCAGTCCTGTCTGACTCTTCGTGGGTCCTTTTGGGATTTTCTTGGCAAAGATACTGGAGTGGTTTGCCATTTCCTTCTCTGGCTCACTTTACAGATAAGGAAACTGAGGTTTGAGTGACTTGCCCAGGGTCACACAGCTAGAAAGTGTCTGAGGCTGGATTTGAACTCAGTTTTTCCCTGACTCCAAGCCAGGCACTCTGTCCACTGCACTACCTAGCTGCTAAGACAGCTATTAGAACCATCTCTTTCAACAACATTTCCATCATTTTATCTCTTAGTCCAATCAAATCTGAACTTTATGTGGCATTCAATGCTTTACGTTAGAGGTATGAGATGAGATAAAGGCCAGATTAAAATGTAATGGGTAGGGGGAGAAAAAATGTAATTGAGAGACATTTAACAAAATAAAGAAAAATACAGTCAAACATTGATCATATTATATTTTAAAACTCAATCCATTCACAGGCTGCAGGGGTCCTCCTGTACAGATTAATCACCTCCGTTTCATGAATGGTAATACATGAAGAAGAAGGAAAAGCCCACTATTGATAAAACCTCTGGCAGGAGCTCTCCACACAGTCATCAGGCAGTTTGCTACAGCAGTTAGCCATAAAAGCTGGTAAATAAGAGCATGAGGGAACAGAGAATCTCAGATGCAGCAGGTAGAGACCAGAGGAACTGTCCAGGGACCCACAGAGCATGCGTAGTGCGCGCACGCCTGTTAGTACTAAGGAGACAGGCTCCGTGCAGAACAATGAGAAGGCCAAAGGGATGGAGGAGCAACTTCAGGATTAAGTGGGAGAAAGGGATTAAAGAATGAAAGAAGTGCTTCAAAAGAAAAAAGGAAATCCTGATGGGGACAGGGGAGGGAAGGAATGGGAAGGAGGAGGAGAAGAATGGGACCAAAAAAAAATGAAGGGAAGGAGGAAGACTACTGAACCTGAACCTTTTGGCACAGTGTGTGACCTGAAATCAGGAAGATTCATTTTCCTAGATTCAAATCTGGCTTCAGATACTTGCTATCTGTGTGGCCCTGGGTAAGTCCCTTCACCCTGTTTGCCTCAGTTTCCTCATCTGTCAAATGAGCTGGAGAAGGAAATGGCAAACCACTCCAGTATCTTTGCCAAGAAAATCCCAAATGGGGTCAAGAAGAGTTGGATATAACTGAAAACAACTCAAAACCAACAATAAACAAGTATGACTAAGGCTATTTCCACTGAGAGCAGAGCTAGACCTGTTGAGGGGAAAATTTCCTGTCTTCCTAGAAATAATTAAATTTATTTAGAACTCAAAGGGGTCCTAGATGCCATAGAGTCCAACCTCGCCTCATTTTACAGATGAGGAAAGTGAAGCACAAATAGGCCCAGGGTCACACAACTAGTAACTGTTTAAGGCAGGGTGTGAACTGGGATTTTCTGATTCTAGGACCAGCATTCAATCCCTCGCAACATCTCAATGATTCCACAAGGAGAGAAGCCAGGAGTGGTCAGAAAAAAAGGATAAGCAGCAATAGCTGTTAGATCCACGCGAGAGATCATGCCTATATATCAGCTTGACACAAACAACAAGGAGATGCATCATCCTCCTGGGGCTTGTGTCCTTCAGTCAAACCCAACAACCATCATCTACTCCTGGTGATTCAGATGGAAATAAGTGAAGGGACTTGGAAAACACAGGTGTCATGACATCCTGGGGAAGAAACTCAAGACATCAGGGACGAGGTGATGTTCTCATCACTTCTGCCAATGGAGAATATGGACTGCAGAAAAGAAAATGCATTTGGGACAGGCATGGCTAGTTAAGAAGAAGATGGAAGCTGAGAACATGGTAGAAGATTCCTGGATCATAGCTTAAAACTATATAAATATATATATAATATATAAATAGAGAGAATGGGATCCTGGCTAAAGATCAAATGTACCATAATATATATATATACACACACATATATATATGTGTGTGTGTGTGTTTATATTTGTCTTGGATATCTGATCTATGTGGCTCTAAATGAAAATTGAAAGAAAGGGGGAAACTGTCCATGGGAATCCACCAATCAAATTTACAGAGAAAGCAGCAAGCCCCACATGGGAAGAAGGTTATCAGTGAAGATGAGCAGTAATTCCCATTTGGTGATATCTAGCAAGAGGGCCAACAATTAGACCCAAGGCTCTACAAAGTAAGGGGAATGGGTACAGATGATGGTCCAAATCTGAAAGTTCATTAAGAAAGGAAACTCCCAGTATGAAAACTTTTTCTACCAATGCCGAGCAACAACCAACTGTAACGACAATCTTAGAGAGTTGTCTGGGTCGCCAATAGTTAAATGACCTGCCCACGATCCTACAGCTAGTACATGTGAGAAAAGACCTGAATCTATGGCTCTTTGGCCCCAAGGCTGGCCCTTTATCTACTCTATTGACACCAAAAGGGTTACAAACAAAGGGATCACATATCTAGAGCTGGAAGGGACCTCAGAGGCCATCAAGTCCAACTCCCTTAGGGAAAAGAGAAGCTTTCTCAGAATCAAGTTTTTGAATGTATAAAATAACATGCAAAGGATTGCAAAAAAACAACTATTGTACATTAAATAATCACATTTTTCTTTTTTTAAGTTCACAGACCCTGGTGAAGAAAAGATTATCTCCCAGTTCTCTTCGAGTTTTAAATCTATGCCAGTTGGCTTCATGATTTCACTTTCTACGGATGATTAATGCAGGGTCAGACCCAGAGACAAGATCTGAACCTGTATCTTCTGTAAATTCAACCTCTTAGACATGGGACTTGATGAGAAGACACTCATGACTGGAATGTGACTAGGGAAACTTGTTCAAAAGGAGCAGATTAGATGGAAAGAAAAGTGGCAGCACAGAACTTAAGAACATATTCTCAGGGGCAGCTGGGTGGCTCAGTGGATTGAGAGCCAGGCCCAGAGATAAGAGGACCTGGGTTCAAATCTGGCCTCAGACACTTCCCAGCTGTGTGATCCTGAGCAAGTCACTTAAACCCCTTTGTCTCACCCTTACCACTCTTCTGCCTTGGAACCCAATATACAGTACTGATTTTAAGAAAAAAGGTAAGGGTTTTAAAAAATATGTATATACTCATATGAAGAACTCTAGGAATCAGAGGGAGGAAGCAAAGCAGAGGGCCATTAGGTGAGGATGAATGGAGAAGGACTGGAAGCCGTATTATGAGGAAGAATCCCACTCATGAAATGGATGAGATCAGAAACAAAACAAAACTGACAGAGGAATAATTCAGCAGATGAGGGAAAGCTCACTCTAGACATTTCCTCCCCTTCTCTTTTTCCTTCCTTCCTTCCTTCCTTCCTTCCTTCCTTCCTTCCTTCCTTCCTTCCTTCCTTTCTTCCTTCCTTCCTTCCTTCTTTCTTTCTCTCTTTCTTCCTTCCTTTCTTTTTTTGTTTCTTTCTCTCTTTCTTCCTACCTTTCTTTTTTTGTTTCTTTCTCTCTTTCTTTTCCTCTGTCTACCTGATCAAAGCAGAGCAGCTAATAAATTCTTGAAGATATATTCACTCTTCAAAAGGTAGAACAAGAAAAGGGAGGAAGAGGAAACTTGGATCTGATTTTTCCTGAAGCATAATGCTGAGAAATTTGAGTTGAATTGAGCTCTCCATCTTGGAATTTGTGATTGGTTTATTAAAAGGAGGGGGCAGAATGCTACTTACCTCCAGGGAAAGAACTGTTGGAGTTGGAATGCAGATGAAAGCATACAATTTTTCACTTGTTTATTTGGGTTTTTATTTGAGGGTTTTGGTTTTATATGATTATTGTCTTACAAAGATGCGGAAATATGTTTTGCATGATAATACATGTACGACCCAGATCGAATTGCTTGCCAGCTACAGGAGGGGGGGGAAGGAGACAATTTGGATCATATAACTTTGGAAAACTTATGTGGAAATTTGTTATTACATGTAATTAGTAAAAAATAAATTAATTAAAATTTTTAAAAGAAAGGAAATAAAAGGAGAAGGCAGTTGAAAAGAGTCAGATCCAATTCAACTAAACAAGCATCTTTTAAACATCTATGTTTTAGGAAGGAGGAGTACAGTGTAATGGATAGACAGCTGGTTTCAGAATCACCAAAACATTAGTTCAAATGTTACCTCTGACATAAATTGTTTATATGAACCTGGACAAATCAACTTAAACTTTCAGTGTCCCCAGTAAACTCTTTAAGACTTTGAGTTACAAAGGGCTAGCTAGGTGGCTAGGTTGCCCAGTGGCTACAGCACCAGCCTGGAGTCAAGGAGAGTCATCTTCCCGAGTTCAAATGTGGCCTCAGACACTTACGAGCTATGTGACCCTGAGCAAGTCACTAAACCCCAACTGCCTAGCCTTTACTGCTCTTCTGCCTTGAAGCCAATACAATGTATTGATTCTAAGATCAAAGGTCTGAAAAAAAAAGTCTGGAAAAAAAAGACTGAGCTAAAGAGTTACAAATGATGGATCTTCTGCATTGGCTAAAGACGTTTCCATATTTTAAATGCCCTGTAAGGAGGAAACCACAAGTCTTATTTTTTAAAAACATGATAAACATAAAGGAACACAAAGACAAAAAGGAAAGCCCCCTTACAGAGTTCATATTCTATAGAAGAAGCAAATACAAATATTTGGATCAGGAAGGTCCTGGAAGAGAAGCCACTTATGCCAAGTTTTGAATAGATGTAGGAATTTCAAGAGGCAGAGATGAGGAAGGAGAGTATCTCAGGCACAGGGACATGGACAAAGACATAAAGGTGGGAAACGATGTCAGGAACAGGAAAGAGCAAGCAGAAGAGTTTTGCTGAAATATTTCTGTATTCTATATGAGAGACAGTAACATGAACAGGCCTGGAAAGACATACTGGGATGAGATTGTAAAGGAAGGGCTTTAAATGCAAGAGAAAAGTTTGTTTCATCCTAAGGAGCTACTGAAAAATTTTGAGTAGGGGGCTGACGTGGTCAGACCTGGGCTTTTGGAATTTCAAAATGGTAGCTAGGTAGAGGAAGAATTGGAAAAGAGAGCTGGAAAAGGTTGGAAAGCCAAGTAGGAAGTTATTCTAATAGTCCATGTAAAAGGTGATAAAGAAATGAACTAGAGTGACTGTGTGTAAGAAGATGGAAGACAGATATTGTGGACATTGGATTGACAACATCTCCAACCTTCCTCCCATCCTACCTCTCCCATTACCATTGAGGCCACCACCATCCCTCCAGGCACCCAGGTTTGCAACCTTCCTCAACTCCTCACTCTCTCAAAACTACCCCCCAATATCAAATCTTGTCAAGAATTCTTTTTGCCTTCCTTTGAACCTCCAGCTTCCCACAGTGCCTGGTACCTAGTAAGTTCTTTTTTTTTTTAAATTTTAAACCATTAACTTCTGTGTATTGACTTATAGGTGGAAGATTGGTAAGGGTAGGCAATGGGGGTCAAGTGACTTGCCCAGGGTCACACAGCTGGGAAGTGTCTGAGGCCGGATTTGAACCTAGGACCTCCTGTCTCTAGGCCTGACTCTCACTCCACTGAGCTACCCAGCTGCCCCTTTTTTTAAAACCTTACCTTCTGTCTTAGAATCACTACTAAGTTTCAGTTCCAAAGCAGAAGAGAGAAAAGAGCTAGGCAATTAAGGTTAAATGATCACATTTGAACCCAGGACCTCCTGTCTCCAGGCCTGGTGTTCTATCCACTGAGCTATCCAGGAGCCCCAAAATAGTAGGAGCTTTTTAAAAAACCTTCACCTTCCAGCTTAGAATCAATACTGTATATTGATTCTGTGAGAATTAAAATTAATATATAATTATTATTATATTTTATAAAGTTTATTAATAATAACTAAAGTAAAGCTAGAGTAAGAAGGGTGCTAACCCAGGCGTCAATATTTCTAATTAATACAGTTCCAAGACGGAAGAGTGGTAAGGGCTGGGCAATGGGGATTAAGCAACTTTCCTAGGGTCATTGAGCTAGGAAGTATTTAAAGCCACATTTGAATCCAGGACTTCCCATCTCTAGGTCTGGCTCTCAATCCACTGAGCCACCTAGCTGCCCCTACATAGTAGGTTCTTTAGAAATAAATGCTTGCTGTTTGACCCTGGGCAAGTCACTTGACCCCCATTGCCCACCCTTACCAATCTTCCACCTATGAGACAATACACAGAAGTACAAGGGTTTAAAAAAAAAGAAAGAAAGAAATGCTTGTTGAGGGGGCAACTATGTGGCTAGGTAGATAGAATATCATGCCTGGAGTTGGGAGTATCTGGGTTCAAATCTGGCCTCAGACACTTCCTGGCAATGTGACTCTAGGCAAGTCACTTAACCCCAGGTCTAGCTCTTACCACTCTCCTGCCTTGGAACCTATAGTTAGTATCAACTGATTTTAAGACAGAAGGTAAGGGCCTTAAAAAAAAGAAAGAAAGAAAGAAATTCTTGTTGACTTGACTTGGCTTAGAAGTAAATATGAGGGATGAAGGAGAGGAAAGAATCTAGATGGACCCCAATGTTTTGAACTTACTTGCCTGGAGGGATGGTGGTACCCTCCACAGAAACAGAAGTCAAGAGGAGGGTGGATTTAGTGGGGATAGATAATGAGTTCCATCTTGGATATGTTGAATTTGAAGTGGGATCCAAAGGCAATTGGCTATACGGGGTACTAGAGCTCAGGAAAAAGATATGGGCTGTGTATTTAGCAATGCTAAACAATTTTAACCAATCAAAGATGATACGGTCACAAGAGAGAAAGTGGTGATGAAGAAAAGACTCCATGACAAAATCCCACAAATAGGGTTTGAGGAGTTACGGATGAATAATCCTACAAAGAAGTCTGAGAAAGAGCAATCAGACCGATAGAAAGAGAACCAGGAGAGAAGAGTGCCATGAATAGTCAAGGAGGGAAAGCTATCCAGGAGGAGGAGGTGATCCCCTCTTTTTTAGGTAAAAACATTTCAGAGTTCAGAGAAAGGATAGGATTCCACAGTCTAATATTCAAGAGGAATCAGTCCAGCTCTGAGCCCTCATACACAAAAGTCTGGCAATGGAAGCACAAAATTTCAGTGAGGAAGAAAAGAATGGTCTGCCTGAATAGAACAAGGTAGATTTATACAGAGGGGATTCACTGTCCAAATTCTATTTTTCAATGTAGAAAATAGAATCAAGGGAGGGTAACGGAGGATGAATACAAAACAGTGGCAAAGTCACATAAGAATAAGATCAGGAATGCTAAAACTCAAAATGAGCTAAAGCTGGCAACAAATGCCAAGAGAGACAAAAACTCCCTTTCTTGGTGGTTTCATAGGTAAGTGGAATCAATCAATTGACTTATCGAGCATCTACTCTTTGCTGAGTATCTGGGATACAAATGCAAAAGAGAGACACAGAACATATCTTGGAGGAGTTTATGATCTTGGGGACATGATACATACACATGTAGGTATCCACAAAAAGGAAGGAAGGAGAATCTAGGCGGGGGGATAGGGGATGGGTGGGAGAGAGGCAGGTAGCCCATGCAAAGGCAAGGAGATGGACTGACACGTAAGAAATAGCAAGAAGGCCAGCTGGGGTATACTGTGGAGTGCATGAAGGGGAGTCATATCTAATAAGGCTAGAAAGATGGGCTGAAGCCAGGTTGTGAAGGACTTTATATATCAGATAAGAGCTTATATTTGATGTTAGGAAGGCCACTGAGAGGAGCGACATGGTAGGACATCTACTTAAAAGAAATGGATCAAATATTAAATGACTAGTTAACTGAATAGTCCTGAAGAGTAGAGTATTGGTCCAAAGCCTGCAATACCATTTCCTAGGCATCTGCAAGCCAGGATGCCTATATTGCAGCTTCCTCCTCTCTTCCCCACTCCCTACTGCCCACTGGAACTTAGGCTCTTGTCTTTTGACCCCAGTTCCTGTTTGGTGAGTTCAGTCTTATCTTGCTGGGTCCCAGGCCCACTATTCCTCTTCTTGTTCATCTCTGAACTCTGGACTCTGATTCCTCCCTGAAGTGGAATTGGCATCCAGCCCCTCACTTTCCAATTCTAGCTTCCCCTATTAGGATGTCACCTCCTTAAAGGCAGGGACAGTTGGCTTGTTTTTGTATTTCTAGCCTAACACATAGTAAGAAGTCTGCTATTTAGGGCAGACATGTTAATGCCTGGAGAGAAGGCAGAACTACTCAACTCTGAGATTGTTCTCTTTAGCCTAGGAATGATAGAACAAAAATAGTTAACAGGACATCAAAAACTCAGATGAGAAAGATATGAGAGCATCTTTCTGCCTTCAAAGAGGCCAAATCACCCGGGCACTGAGAGGGGTGACAGAGATGATTGTGGAGCTACCATCTAGGAAAAATATCAGATGATAGGAAGGATACCTAATGATTAAAGAGAGGGCAAATGTTGACATGCTTTCCAATGAAAGAGAAATGAGTTTCATTTTCAAACTGTAAAGTGATGCACTGGTTTTGATTCCAAGAAAATTCTAGAACCTACTATTAAAGTCCTAGTTTGGGAAAATGATCCCCAGCCCCAAGAGCCACGAAGGCTTCACCAAGAACAGTGCACACCAGATTGGCCTGCTTTCCTTTTTTTTATTTTAAACCCTTAACTTCTGTGTATTGACTTATAGATGAAAGAGTGGTAAGGGTAGGCAATGGGGGTCAAGTGACTTGCCCAGGGTCACACAGTTGGGAAGTGTCTGAGGCCGGATTTGAACCCAGGACCTCCCGTCTCTAGGCCTGGCTCTCAATCCACTGAGCTACCCAGCTGCCCCCTGCTGCTTTCCTTTTTTTGAGTTGTTTCCTTTTGAGGGTTTCTGGAGAAAATGATGCCTATGACTCTTTCTAGCTTTAAGGCTATGATCTTCTGAGCTATGACTTAGCCTGACAAAGAAAAGATGTGGAGGAGAGGGTGGGAGCTGGATATAACAGCTCTTTGCAAGCACCCAAAGGACTGTTGTGTGGAAGAGAAATTAGACATGCTTTGACTGACCTCAGAGGACAGAACTAGATAGTGCAAAAGATGATAAGTGGTAACGAGACAGATTTTAGTCCTATAGTAAGGAAAAGAACCCTAATAATTTGAGCAGCCCAGAAATGGTACAGCTGCTCCTTTAAGCAGAGGTTGAATGGTCACTAGTTAGAAATACTGTAAAGGTGGGACAATCAAGTGGTACAGTGGAGCCAGGTCTGGAATCACAGACCTGGGTTCAAATTTGGCCTCAGAAATTTCCTGGCTGTGTGATCCTGGGCAAATTACTTAACTCCCATTGCCTAGCCTTTACTGCTCTTCTGCCTTGGAACCAATATACAGTATTGATTCTAAGAGAAATGGTAAGGGTTTAAAAAAAAAAAAAGAAATCCTGTAAAAGATACAGGGTGGACTGAATGACCTCAGAAATCTCTCTCAACTTAGTTTCTATGATTCTGTAAATTCTTTATTATTATGGTCATCAGATGGAATGATTTATAGCTTCGTAATGGCTTCCCAGTTTTCAAAATGCTTTCACTACCATCCTCTCCTTTCAAAGATTCCAAGAGGCTGCCAGGGTAGTGCAATGGATGGAGCTGAGCCTGGGGTCAATGAAGCCTTGGGATCGAATCCAACCTCATACACTTATTGGTTGTGAAACCCAGGGCAAATGATTTAATCTTTGTTTGCCTCTGTTTCCCCAAATGTAAAATGCAGATAATAACAGCCCCTACCTCCCATGATTGTTGGGAGGATCCGATGAGATGTTTGTAAAGCAGTTAGCACAATGCCTGGTACATAGTAGGTGCTTAATAAATGCTTATGCATCTGTGGAAGGGAGAGACCACAGAGATCACCTAGTCCAATTCATACCTGAACAAGACTGCTGGCAATGAGGAGCCCTGGAGGACAAGGGAACCTATCACTTCCTGTAGCAGCCTTTTCCACTCTATTGGGAATTTTTTCCCTAAAGTGAGCTGCAATCCCTTTCCAATTCCCCCCATCCCTTATATCTCCTTTTGACTTCTGGGGCAAGCCGAAGAGGTCTGACTCTTCTTCCACATGCCAGCTCCTTAGATACTTGAAGACAGCTCCCTCATCCCGACTAAGTCATTTCTTTTTTCTTTTCTTTTCTTTTTTTTTAAACTCTTACCTTCCACCTCAGCATCAATACTATGTATTGGTTCCAAGGCAGAAGAGCGGTAAGGGCTAGGCAATGGGAGATAAGTGACTCACCCAGGGTCACACAGCTAGGAAGTGTCTGAGGTAGGATTTGAACGCAGCTCTTCCTGACTTCAGGCCCAGCACTCTCCACTGTGCCACCTAATTGCTCCCCCATGCCTTTCTTAACATAGCCTAAATTAGTGATGATAATAATAACAGCCAGCATTTCTATGGTGTCCTCAAAGTTGGCAAGGCACTTGATCTAATGTTGTCACCATTGATCCTTATATAATAACTCTGGCATTGGAAGTGTTATTATCCTCATTCTACTGATGAAGATATTGAGGTTGAGCGAGATTAAGTGATAAAATGGCCTTGATAATAATTCATAGAATACTTATTTCATAGTGTTTTGAGACTCAAATAAGATTGTGCATGTAAAGGGTTTTGCAAAATTTAAAGATGCATATATATATCAAGGTCTTTTATTCTTCAATCTAATCATCTTGCCACACACACACACACACACACAAAGGAAATTAGGTTGATATAAATTTTTTAAAAAAAGCTTTAATATTGTGTTGTGTTTTTCATACCAGTCATTTCCTAACAATGCTGCTTCCCCCTTCCTTGCCCCCAACCCTCCTGGTAACAAAGAAAAACAGTTAAGCTACTATGTGTTACAGGATAATTGACATTTTGCACCCACACTCTCCTCTTCCCTCTTCAGAGAGGAGGGAAAAGTCTGTTTCATCATCTGTCCTCTGGGATCAGGATGAGTTGGCATGTCCTGTTCATGCCACGAAGACCCGCTGGCCCTTTGTGATTGCTGTCTTCCTTTCTAAATGTGGAGACACCATCCTTTTAACAACGTTCTAGCATTATGCTAAGAATTGGAGTCAAGCTCGCCAGCCTGTGGTTTGCAGACTTCACCCTCTCTCTTTTTGAAAATTTGGACACCATTTACCTTTCTCTAGCCCTACAGAACCTCATTCACATCCCCCAGAATCTCTCAAAAGTCACAAACATAAGTTCAGCTCTGCAGCTTCCCATCTATTTGCTTACTGAATTCTTACCAACATTCCTACCTCAGAGGCCACCTCTTTCATGAAGACTTCTGGGCTCTGCTTTGTAAGCCTTATCTTGCCCAGTCCAAAGCCTGCAATGCCATTTCCTAGGCATCTCCAAGCCAGGATGCCTGTATTCCAGGCTCCCCTTCTCTTCCCCACTCCCCCACTCTTTCCTGGAACTTAGGCTCTTGACTTTTAACCCTAGGTTCTGATTGGTGAGTCCAATCTTATCTTACTGGGTCCCAGGTCCACTTCCTGTCCATCTCTGGACTCCTCCTCTTCCCAGGGGAACTGGCACCCAGTCCCTCATTTTCCAACTCTAGCTCCCCTACTTATGCCATCTTCCCCTATTGGAATGTCACCTCCTTGTAGGCAAGGGCAGCTTTTCCTTGTTTTAGTATTTCCAGCCTAACACATAGTAAGCACTTAATAAAGGTTTTTTTCCATTCATTCTTTCTTCACTCATTCATTCATTCATGAAAACTTCCATGATCCCAAGGGTCTATAACAACCTTCACTCTTGGAATTCACAAAACACTATTTTGTTTGTTCACTTTTTTTTTTTTGCACATCTCTGATGCAGTTATCATATGTTATTTTAGGTAGATATCTATGTTTACGTCATCTCACACTGTAAGTCCCAGGAGAGCAGCAACTTTAGCATATCTTCACTAAACTTTCATTTCCCAAAGTACCAAGCACTTGGGAGTGACTAAATGAATGAAGTTACACAGGCTATCTAAACATGTAATTCTTTTCTTAAATTGTGAACCGGCAATCCTAAACCAAACTATTTTTTATTACTTATTCTATTATGGCAAAAAATCATTGACTCTCACAAATATCCTGTGAAGTAGGGTTAGGCAGGCAGATCTTATCTCCATCTTACACTAGAGGAAGCTAAGGCTCCCGGGGGTGACTTGCCCGAGGTCATGCAGATAGTAAGTGGGATTGCAAACCAGCACCCAGGTCTCCTCATTCGGGTTCTAGTTTTCTCTCCATCACCCCACAGCTGTGTAGGTAAGTGCCCCAAATTCTTTTTGTTGGGGGAGAGGGGGCTTACATGTATCATTGATCAAGACTTATTTCCATATTATTGATATTTGCACTAGGGTGATCGTTTGGAGTCTCCATCCCCAATTATATCCCCATCAACCCATTTGATCAAGCAGTTGTTTTCCTTCTGTGTTTCTACTCCCACAGTTCTTCCTCTGAATGTGGATAGCGTTCTTTCTCTTAAGTCCCTCAGAATTGTCCTGTATCATTGCATTGCTGCTAATAGAGAAGTCTATGATATTCGATTGTGCCACAGTGTGAGTGCCCCAAATTCTTAATCTGTACTTGGTCTTTTTCTGCCTCAATCCTAAATTCCAACTTTCTGCTCCAACAAAGCAATCTTCCTCCCATTCGTCTCAATTTTGGAGCCCTCACTAGGCAGTTTCCCTTGCCCAGGACAAGCTCCCCCATTCCCTGGATAAAGCCTTCCACCTCATCTAAGTAGCCTTCCTTCACTAACCACTAGGCTCTACCAAATTGCACTCTCAGTAGATCACAGGCTAGGCAGATATCATTCCATGTACGTGATCCCTCATGAAGCAAACTCAGTCTACAAAAGTGTGCTATTCTGCAGATCCTCAAAGTAGGGGGCACATGTGTTAGGCATTACTCAGTTTCTTACAGTGACTGATTTTTGATGTCCCATTATCATTTTGCCTCTGGGCTACATGTTGGCTCAGTCCCCGTAAACTCCAGAGCAGCTCCTCCCCCTGCTCCCGTCACACAGTGATCTCCCCTTTCCTCAATTCCATCACATAGTTCTTTCGCCCATTACACAAGTCTTCTTCTTTTCCCGTTCCATTGTCTCCTCCCCCATAACACAGGGTCACTCTTTGTTCCCCAAATAAAGCATTCCCCCCAAAAAAACCCACCCACAATAAAACAGACTCCCTCCTGTCACTGGTGCCCATCACCCAGACACTTGTTTGCACACACACACACACACACACACACACACACACACACAGCCACGTGCTCATACATACAAATGCACATCTGCATATGAATGTACACACACATGCTCCCAAACATGCATACACACCTTCACACAAACTCACTCACTTTCCAGGACCCCGGGACCCTCTCTCTACCTGTCTATAATGACGGGGTCAGACGGTGTCTCGTTTCGGTTGCCGCAACTCTTCTTGTCACAACAGCGGCTGTAAGGAGAGAAGGACAGAGTTGCAGAGCCAGGAGGAACTTTGTGAGTGCAAGAGATAAAAGTCATCTGGCTTGGAATCAGGAGGATGTGGGTTCGGATCCCACCTCGGTCATGGACAAAGTGTATGACCCTAAACAAGTCACTTAATCGCTCCGTGCCTCAGTTTCATTAACTGTAAAATGAAAGGGTAGGGGCCAAAGGTCTCTAAGTCCCTTTAATCTCCAAATCTAGGATTTTGTGGCTTCTAGTTCAATCTCACCAAATCTTACCCACTTCCACCACTTACTTTTGTGACCATGAACGAGTCACTTCCATCTCATTTTTGCCACTTGTGAAACGATGGAGTTTGTTCTAGGTCTGTTCTAGGTTCTAAAGGCCCTTCTAAATATAAATCCCAAATCCTAAAGCAGGAACGTTCCCTGCGACACACTCCCCAGTGGTCATCCAACTTTTATTTAAAGACCTCCAATGAGCTAGCTACCTAATCAAGGGAGCCCATTCCACTGCTGCATAGCTCTAATTTTTTAACAATCATGACAATTCACGACTATATAGCACTTTTAAGGTTTACAAAGTGCTTTATAAAGATTATCTCCTTTCAGTCTCACAATAACCCTAGGAGGCAGGTGCTCGCTATTATTATTATCCCCATTTGACCAGTGAGAAAACTGAGGTAGATAGAGGCTAAATGGCTTGCCCAGGGTTACACAGCTACAAAGTGTCTGTAGCAGGATTTGAACTTGTGTCTTCCTAACTCCCTCTTTAATGCTCTCTCCCCTGGGCCACCGGCTGTCTCTAGAAGTTGTACCCTTCTGAAGAAGGATGGAGAGGACACAGAAAAAGGCAGAGGAATGGAGGCAAGAAGGAAAGTGAGGTAAGGCAAAAGGCAAGAATGAGTATTAGGAGGGCAGGGGAAGGAAGGATGACTATGGGGGATTTTTTTTACCCTGGGATAATATCCCAAACCAAGCTAGGGGCATGCATGCAGCATGTGTGTGGATACGTTGATCCAATGATATCTAAATGAGGCCACCATCAGGCAGGGTGAGGGAAGCACTCACCCCAAGTCTGCCATTGGGGGGGGGGAGCGTCTAATTTTAACTAATTTATTATTGCTAAATGCCTGCCAAGATCTGTTGTTGTTTGCACACTCCTAGGGGACTGCAAGCATCACTGGAGACTGCTAACTTTATTGCCCTCTAAACCTGTGCCTTGGACAAAGCCCAGAGCGAGCTGCACTAGTTACCGTTCTAACACCAGGTATTAGGCGAGTCAAAGAATTGAGGGAAGGAGGGAGAGGCAATGGATTTCCCTTTGACCAGGGTCACTGTGCTTTGTTCCTCTTCAAAGCGGGAGGAATAGGCAGCCATACAGAAATAGTTGGTTCCCACAGATGCTCGGGAACCCTAGGATGAAGGTTGAGGGAGGAGCAAAGGAACAGGGAACAAAAAGAGCAGGGGTCGCCACCAGTCTCTCCCTATTTATTTGTCTTTCTCGATTCCTGCTCGCTTCTGGGATGGCTATCCCTTCCAACTCTGAGACTTTACAATTATATAAACTATAACGGGGTGGGAGTTGTTTTCTGCTTTCTTAGTAGGGGGGTGGGAAGAAGCAAAGGGTGAAAAAATAAAATTGAATTTACCAAGAATTCTATGAAACTGTGGGTAAAATATCTGGGTATATTTTCCCTCTGGCTCCAGTTTAAAGACCAAAATGTTCATTCTGGAGCTCTGTCAAAAGCCTTATTGTCTATCGGGCTCAGGACACACACAGACAGGGCTCTGTCTCTCTCGGCCAATAGCTAGATCCAGAGGAAAAGGTGGATCCTTAGCACTCTGGACTTGAGGTAAAGAAACCACCTAATCCTGTTTCCCAAGGGCTTTCTTGCCTTCCACTGCCACCCTGCCCAGCTCTCCCTGTTCTGGAGGTGAGAAAAGGATTTCTATCCTACTATCCATCATATATCTTTGGGCGTACACTTCCTTTTGACCTCTTACGCAGGGATCCAATCATGGGGAAGTCAAATGTCTGCCTCCCTCTTCCTTTTTTCCCTCCCCAGCACTGAGAGGGGAGCAGAGAGAAAGCAAAGCAAAGATAAGGAGAGCATTCTGCATCTACCCAACCTCGCCTGGAAGGATCCCATCCAAGGCCATGTATGGGTTGCCTCAATTTGCACAATAAATGTATTTTTGAAATGTTTATTCATTCATTTGGTGTAAATCAAACTTTCCTAAATTCAATCCTCCTTCTCATGTCCTGGGGGAGCTTGTTCTTTTTTTTTTTTTTAAGGGATACTATTGTGAATTCTTATTTAACATGAAGAATCACACCATAATTGAACTTGTATGTAAAAACAGATTTCAATATGTTGGGTTTGCTTTAAGCAAAGACCTCTGGGAATAGACCTATTCTGTGTGGCTGAAACTAGAGCACAGAACTTGGAACAATGGGGATGAGGGAGTTCCAGGAAAACAGATTTTTGGCTCAGGATAACAAAGAACCCTCTAACAATTGGAGCTGTCCAACAATTGGACCAGCTGCCTTATGAAGTAATGAGCTTTCTGCCAATGGAAGTGTTCAAGCTAAAGGCTGGAAGACCACCTGTCAGAGATGTTGCTGAGGTGGCGCCTGCCCGGAAAGAGGACCTGGACACCTGATCGGAGGTCCCTTCCAGCTCTAAAATCTGGAGTCCTCACTCTCCAGCTCCAGGCAGGGTTGGGGTGGCTAGGTCTTTGGGAAGCAGAGCCAGGAGGGAAAGGACCCCACTCTGTCCCTTGGCCCCATCCTACCTTGGGCTAATGCTCAGTCCATGCTGGACCATCCCTGCCCACCTGCCTGTCCCCTCCCCTCCCAGGCCTTGGGAGCCACTCCCCACAGCCTTGCTCCTTGCCTCCAAACTCTTTCCCCCACTCCCCCCATCTCTGGAGTCCCCTTCCCTTGGGCCCCAGCTCATTAGTAAAAGTTCCTGCAGCTCAATTAGCGGTGACAGGATGACTCTCCTGTGCGCAAACACGGCTCGAGCGGCACAAACAGCCTTGGCTAATGGGGCCTCAGGGACCGCCAGCTCAGCTAGTGCCCGGGAGGTCCTCCCCTCCTCCCCATTCTTCTTCCTTCTTGCCTAGCCCTACCATGGAGCCAGGGACAGCTTAGGTAGCTGGGCCAGAGGCAGAGGAGGACTAAAGACAAACCACCCCAGTATCTCCTCCCTGCCTTGCAGGGTCCCTGCTGAAGATGGCCTGGGGGCCAGCAACACCCAGTGAGGGTGAAGTCTTCCCTGTCCCCTCCCCACCCAGCTGTCCTGAGCCCTCAGGACACTCACCTGCACATGATCTCATGGGTCAGGAGGACACGGCACATCTCTGGGTTCTTGTCCTGCCCCTCGTAGATGATGGCCTGAAGGGACAGGGGCAACAGACCAGTTGGACAGAAGGGGAGGGGAGAAGAGAGAAAAGGAAGAGCAAGCCACAAAGGACCTACACTTCCACCTCTAACCAGGTAGTGGAAAGAGCCCTGGATTTGGAATCAGGAGACCTGAGTTCAAATCCCAGTTCTGACTAGCTGGGTAACAGTTGGGCAAGGCATGTAAACTCTCTAAACCTCAGTTTCCCAAGATATAAATAAAGATGTCACTAGCCCTAACTACCTCACAGGATTCTTGTGAGGAAAAAAAGGCTTTGTAAATTTTAAAGCACAACATCAAAGTGAGTCATTGGCATGGAATACTGCCTAAAGAGCCTGCTTTGGAATTAAGAAGAATGGAGTTCAAGTCCCATCTCGGACACATACTGACTGTGTGGCCTTGGGTAGATCCCTTAACCTTAGAATTGGGGTAGGCAAACTCTAAGATTGTAAATTTCAGAACAGAAATAGTTTAGAGAAGCGGTAGATGGTGTTTCTTCACTGGGAGTTCCCTATATACCAATAAAATTACAGGTCCAAACAACATATATGTGTCTATAAATAGTCATTATTATTAGGATTACCTTCTCCTAACCCTCTGACCTGTGGCTTCTACCCTGGGAGGGAGGCTGTTTGGGAAGGTGCCTTTGATGCAGCTATTTGAGCTGCAGGACAAAGTCAGGGCTTAGGAGAGAGGCTGTGGGTAACAAACCTCTAGAGCTGTCTAAAGCTAGTCAGGGGCCAGGGTGAAAGAGGGAAACTCTTTGGGGGATAAATAGAACAATGAAGCGACGCTGGATCAGCCTCATCTCTGCTTTCTCGGAGGCCTCTCTTTGGGGAAGTTTCTTCTTTGTGCATTTGAAGAGTTCTAGCAAGGACTGAAAAGTCAAGGGCCATCCAGAGTCCCCTTGGCTTTCACCTCAGGGAGAGGGCTACTCTGGGATTTGTGAACTTGGCTGGTTTCTTCAGTGTTCTGATAACTGTATTTCGATATAATTGGTTTCTTTTGTAATCCTATGCATTTTATTTTATGCAGGAAAAAAACATGATTCTGAGCGGGCTTCACCAGATTGTTCATGACACGCAAAAAAATAAGCAATGCCTGGGATGTGACCTAGACTTGTAATTTTTTGGCATAAGGAACTCCTGGATGAGAAAAGTACTTTTCCCAGTGGAAGTCAGTACCTTCTCTGAAACATATACCCTTAGAGAGTGGCCCAGAAAACAGAGAGGTTAGGCAACTTGCTAGGGGTCACACACGCAGTATGTGTTGGAGCCTAAGACTGAAACCCAGGTCTTTCTGGTTTTGAGGTCAGCTCTCTATCCACTACATCATGCTGCCTGTCATGGTTTCTTCCATAAGGCCATAGAGCAGGGGAGTGAAGAGCCCTTCCTGAATGAAGTTGGGGGGAGACAGGACTACAAACTCCCCGACCCAGACATGAATCCTGGTTCTTAGCTTTGACCCATCACCCCACCCCTGGTCTTCTCCCTCTGCCAGCCCAGCCTCTCTGCCCCCATTCTCCCTGCTACCTGGATTGTCCAAGGGGTACCATTTACAGAATTGTCATCAGCAGGAAGACCATCTGAGCACTGGCTTAATTTGGACATATCTGTTGTGTGCTTCTTAGTAACATATCTAAAACCCAACTCATCATCGTCATCCTAGGTGAGCTCCTACTTCTAACTTCCCTCTTTCAGGGAATGCTGCCACCATCCTCCTACACACTCTGACTCAGTACCTCCAAGGCATCCTTGGTTCCCTAATTCTTCTTCATCATTCAAAGCCAATCAATGGCCAAATTTCATCTTTCTCTCATCTGATCTTCCTCTTCATTTTCCACTGATGTCACCCTAGGTTGGCAGTCCCCATGACTCACTCCCTGTCTTGACTATTATCCCCTGGCCTCTAGTCTTTCTGTCTCCAGACTCAACTTCCTAAAGCATAGCCCCTCACTGTTTCAGCAGGGAAATACCCATCTCGTAGGTGAGGAAGCCTTTCATGGTAAATCTATATTGTGGCTTCCTGGATTTTCCAGAAGAAATGAGGATGCAACTGGTTTACCTTTCTTCTACCCTTAACCACCTTACCTACTCAGGACCTTTGCTACTCACTCCATACCTGGTATCAAAACATTTCTGGGAAAGGAAAGCTCCTCTTCACAAAAATGGTATTAGCCCATTAGCCCATAGGATCAAGGCCAAATTCTGGATCCTGACATTCTAGACCCTCCACAATGGCATACTACTCAACTTTTCATTCTTATCTCCCACTACTCCCTTACAAGGCCCCTAAATTCCAATTAAAGTGGTCTGCTCCTTTCCCCTCTCCACACACACAAAAACCACTAAGCCCTACACTTCATTTAAAGTTCAACTTTAGCACAGTCCCCCAGCCCCATCCCTAAACCTTCTCCAACTGCTCCAGATTACCAGAGATCCCTTAAGCCCCTCAAAGACTGATTGTCATGGGTTATTTTGTAGATCCTGCCTTACTTTATTATCTTTTGTTTTATGTGTCTTTCTCCTCAACTGGGCTATATGATCCTAGAACAGTGTTTTCCTCATCTCTGAATTCCCCCACCTCCCACTAATGAAGGGATCTCATATCCCTTCCTCACTTGTATCTCCTCTCATCCTCTCTACCTACCTGCTGCTAGGAAACAACCTTGAAGTTAAGAGAAAAGGGAGAAATGTGCCAGAAATTTCCCCCTGGCCTCTGATTAGGACCATTCCTATCCCATCCCAAACCAACCTGGGCTTCGCACACAGCCAAACATTAATCCAGCTGGTTCCTTGCTTGTAATGGCAGTAAATAAGGCAATGAGCAGGCCCAAAAGGAGAGTTCACCCAGTAAGGCCCAGCCCAAGGTCATCCAGCTGGTCAGTGGCAGAGCTCAGACCAGAACCCTAGTTTCCTGAGCACAATATAACATAGAGAGCACTTAGACAGCCATACACACACTGACTACAACTGGGCAAATAATCATATCAACATTAATGAAACCCAGAAAAACACACAGAAGGACAAAAATCAGAAGGGAACATGGACACAAACAGGACTATTTAGTTACTAGCTTGTTAAGAGTGATAGTCACATTTTTTAAAAACTGTAAATACAATTTTTTACAATCTCATTACAATCATTCCCATTTGTGTATCTGGACTTTTGCCTTTGTTGATGGCTACTGTGCCAATAATGAATTAAAATGAGACTTTTTTGAAGAGCGGGAGTCTTGGATTCAGAGGCCTGAGTCCAAATACCAGCTCCCTTGAGCACGTCACAATTTCTGTGGACCTTGGCTTTGTCCTCTGTAAAATTGAGGGGGGCACCCTTTCAGGTCTAAATCCTGTGCCCCTGTGCTTCTGATCCCACAGTGTTCTTCTCCCTTCTACTCACCAGTCTTCCCCCCACCCTGCCCAGCCCCTTATTGTCAGTACCACAATGGTTAGGGCACCTGTTCTCTGATCATGTCTATGTACATCTGGTCCCTTGGTGGCTCCTCAGCACCTTGGACAGCACCAGGGACACTAAGTCTTCCATAAAGCTGGGGCTCTGGGGTCAGAGATGGGGGGGCCAGGCAAAGTGCAAAAGGGCAAAACTAAGATTAGATGGGCTAAGCCTTGTGGGAGTTGAGCTGGGGTCAGAGCTTTGTGGCCTCCCCATCCCCTCACATTCCAATTCCAAAGAGGCCTCCAAACAAAAGGGGGAGACTGAGGGCAGGATGGGCTCTTCCTCCCTCTGGCTCACCTGCTTAGACATGGAGTCGATGAGCCGGACGTACAGGTCTTGTTCAGTGCGGATTCCTGGGTACAAAAAAAGGGGGAGGAATCAGTTCTGATTGGGATGGTGGAGGCAAGAAGGTTCTTGGACATTCTAGTGTCTTCACTTCCCTCCCAGGACGCTGCCCTAAACCAAGCCTCCTTGGGAAGGGTGAGCAACAAGGGGGCAAGACAAGATGGTTTAGGACAGGGCAAGGCAAGGTCCTTGGGGAGCAGGGCAGGCTGTAACAGGACAGGGCACAAAGGAGGGAGGAAGGCAGGCCAGGGAAAGCGAGGCACGGGACCGTGCTCACCATTGCTGTACAGCAGCTGCAGCCGGTAATGGATGCCATTATTGGTCCTCTCCCCACTGGGTTCCTAGGGAGACAGGAGAGAGAAGGGGCTGAGGATGGGGGTAAGCATTCGGCTCAGCTGTAACCTGGAGGGCAGGGGGGCAACTTGCTCCCACAGCCCAGGAGTACTCACCCTTTCCCTTCTGGCTGCCATCTTTGGCCACGCACAGGGCTCTCCCCACCCCAGGCTGGCTCTAGAAATTTTCCAAAGAACGAAGAGTTCATACACAAAGCCAGGCTAACAGCCAGCTCCCCTTACCCGCTCTTTTTCCACAAAGTCGATGAAGGCTGTGCGCTCGATCTCCACGGGCTGTCCCTGCCGGTCATACATAGCCAACACGAAGTGGAAGAAGTTGGATTTGCGAAGATTGGAAGGTGGCTGCTTCTCAAAGTGAGCCCGAGCCAGGCCCACGCCACTGTGGGGACAGGGGAAAGGGAGGAGACGTCAGCCTGGGCTCTGGTCCTTTCTCTGGGACACAGAGGGGGTAGGCAGGCCAGGCCCTCCACCTGCCCCCAGCAGTCGGTGCTCCAAGCTCAGCCTGGAAGATTCTTTAAGAAAGAGGATTGTTTTGTTTTTTATCTGACTCCTCGACCTCTCACAGACCTCTGGGTAAGGCTCCCCCACCCATGCAGTCTGGCACCCACTCAGAAAATGTGCAATCTTGGTGCTTAGCTTACTGAGAGGTTAAGACTTGCCAGAGTAAGGTGTAGTCAGGTAGCCCAGTAGATAAGAGTGCTAAGGCTGGAATCGGGAAGACCTGGGTTCAATTCTGACCTCTGCCACTTCCCAGCTGTGTGACCCTGGGCAAGTCACTCAACCCCCATTGCCTAGCCCCTACCACTCTTCTGCCTTGGAACCTATACTTCGTATCAATTCTAAGGGAGAAGAGAAGGGTTTGTTTAAGAACAAAAAACAAAAAGCAATAAACTTGTCTAGGGTCCCAGCCTGCTTTCTATCCTCCCAGATACACCACCATGGAGACATGGAAGACAGAAATCAGGAAAGCTGGTCATTCTGGGTCAGCTCCATCATTACCTCCATCTTCTTTTTCTTCCCCTCCTCTCCCCCATTCATTCACTGATTTGTTCATTCAAGAGACATTTTATGAGATGCTGTCAAAGGGCAAAGATCTCCGTCCCAAGAGGTGGTGGTCATGTAGGGGAGCGTGTGGTCAGGGTGGGCACGGGCCCTTTACCCTCAAAGTTCCCCTCAGTGACACGTTCCAGCTCAGCTCCTCTAAATGTCTGTGTGATCCTTCATTCGTGTTACTAAGCAGTTCCCACTCCCAGCAGGCTTTCCCCCAACAGCTCCCTGGGCAGCTGGATTTACCACAAACTGCTTTACGGATAACTTTTCAGGAACGGCTCTTGCCCAAAGGAGGCCTAAGGACCGATGGGACGAGAGGACGTGTGTGTTTCCTGGGCCAGTTCAGACAGCAGGGGTACGGGGTCTAAGAGGCTGTCAGGATCAAGAGCAAGGGAAGTCAGGAGACAAATGGATCAGCCTAGGAACAGGCTGATGCTGCCGCAGCTCCTACTTCCCTGGAGACGGAGAGGCCATTAGTGATACCTGGACGAGGCAAACAAAGGCTTCGTCGGTTCTCACCGTGCCTGGTTTAGGGAACAGATTCCAGGGGAGAGAGAGAGAGAGATGTTGAGGCATTGGGCAGGAAGTCGTTTCAGATCGTGCAGTGAAGGCAGCAGAGTGGGACCAGAAGAGAAGCCCCTGAAGAATGGAGAAACAGGGGTCCCGCCACCCAGGAGAGGCTATAGACTGGAAGGAGGGAGAGGAGTAACAATAACCTGCATGCCAGACTTGCCTCAGTTCCGAGGGCCTCCCTCTCCCCAGTTCCCCTGTAGCTGGGACCTGAAGCAGCTAGGTGGCACAGTTCAAATCCTGCCTCAGACACTTCCTATCTGCATAATCAATCCTGAGCACTTGCCCCTTCCTCAAACTCAGTTTCCTTATCTGTAAAATGAGGGGAATAAAAGCACCTTCTTCACAAGGTTGGTAGATCACATGAGAACTTATGTTAAACATTTTGCCACCTTTAAAGCATTATATAAATGCTAGCTAGCTATCATGAGGAATCCTCACCCCAGTCCTAGATAGACAGGTGCTCCCCTAACCAGGAGCTTCGCTACTACCCCCAGATTCCTGTGGCCCTTTGGGTTCAATTCTGGCATTGCTACATGAGGTTAGAAGGAAACAGTTTTAAAGACTCCTAAAGTAGATAGCTAGGGAGGATGCCCATTCTTGAGCCAAGGGAATATCCCAGATCTGGGAAAGATACTCTGAGGTTTCCTTGTGTTCTCATTAAAGACAGTCCCTGAATAGTGGGGAAAGCCAGACAGCAGCCAGAGGCCCCACCTCTGTATGTCTAGGGGGAACCATTAGCAGAGAAGGAAAGAGTGCTATATAGAAACTCAACACCATTATAAGGAGGCCTGGGCATTCTTTTGTGCCTTCTAGCTCCATCCAGGTGCTCCCACTATCCTTGTAGAAAAGATGGATGGGATTCAGAAGTGACTGAATGGCCCAGCCCAAAGAGTAGCCATAAGAGCATATATCCACTTGGAGGCTATCTCCAGTGGGATTTCTTCTTGGCTCTATACTGTCAAACATTTTTTGTCAAACTAAGAAGACGACGTGGATAGCATCAGCAGGAATAAATATGAAGTCTTACATTTGGAGTTCAAAACGAGGAAGCACAGTAGGCTGTAGTTGGTGTGAACTAGGATTTTTATAGTATTGCAAGGTCAATATGAACCAGCATTGTCATATTCTTTCATTTCTCTATTATCTAGTGGATATGGAATACGAACCATCCATATCCTCTTGTCCTTCCATGTCCTCTTGTTCCTGGGTGATGTCTCTATTTTTGTCTTTGTGTACCGTCACCTAACATGATGCCTCTTAAATGAATAAATGGACACTTCATAGAGAATCTGCCCACCATGATGGGAGCCTTCTAGGTCTTTTTACATGGGAAAAAGGAATGCAAAATAGCAGACAACATAGTTAATGTGGTATAAGCAGCCAAGTGGCCCAGTGGACAGAGCACTGGATCTAGATTCTAGAGTCAGGAAGACCTCAGTTCAAAATACTGCTTCAGACACTTAACAGCTTGTGAACCTGGGCAGATTACATGGTCTCTACCTCAGTTTCCTCAGCTGTAAAATGGAGATAATAATAGCACCTATACCTTCCAAGGTTGTGAAGGTCACATGAGATAATATTTGTAAGATGCTTGAAGTGCTATATAAATAATGCCAACTCATTTTTATTTTATAAGATTACATTAATAATAATAATGATTATTGTATGTCAACTATAATTGTTCTTCAAGGTTTACAAAGCACTTTACATACATTATCTCATTTGATCCTCAGTAGGCATTATAGATAATGTTATCCCCAATTCTAAAGAGGAATGTAATGGGCTCAGACAAGTTAAGTGACTTGTTTCTAGTTGTTGACACCATTTGGGGTTTTCTTGGCAAAGATATTAGAGTGGTTTGTCATTTCCTTCTCCGGCTCATTTGGCAGATGAGGAAACTGAGGTAAGGAAGGTTAAATGATTTGCCTAGGGTCACACAGCTAGTAAATATCTGCAACTACATTTGAATTCATGGAGATGTGTCTTCTTGACTCCAGGCAAAGGGACTCTATTCAAAAGCTGCTCTGTCCCTAGTTACATAGTTGGTAAGTATCAGAAGTGGAACTCAACCTAGGTCTCTCCTACTCTTAAATCTCAAATTCTTTCCACCAGATTTATAATTCAGCAAAATACTGAGTTCTGTACAACCAGTCTCTCCTGATCCCAAGTCGCTAATTGTTACCACTGCACCAGATGATTCTTTGGGTCCAGAATTCTGGTTGTGCTGGAGTACAGCACACAGTATGTTAATCGGTTCAGTTCTGAGTGCTACTTCTAGAAAGAACATGGATGGGCTGGAGAGCATCCAAAGAAGGGCAACCAAGATGGTAGTAAAGGGTTTCAAGACCATGTCATCCAACCCTTTAAGGAAAAGGGTAACAAAATCAGCTAGACTATTTTTTGGGGGATGGAGGGGACAATGAGGATGGAAATAGGTTTCTAGCTCGCAGCCTGTCATATCTAGACAAAGGATGTTTAGCCTAGAAAAAGGACGATTTAGCAGGCATATGAGAGTTGTCTGCAAGTAGTCAAAGACCTGCCATGTGGTGGTAGGATTAAATTTATTCTGTCTAGCCCCAAAAGGCAAAACTAGGAATAAGGGATAGTTGTGGGAGCAGCAGATTTGGGACTTGGTATAAAGAAAAATTTCCTAAGCAATGAGAACCATCCCAAAGTGTGAGAGAAAGCTTTGAAGCGGGGGGAGGTATCCTCTCATTTGAGATCTTCAAGAAAAAGATGAGTGATTGCTTGTTGAGGATTTGCAAAGGTGAGGTCTGGGTGAAAGGACTTCAGAAGGGACCCTTCTCTCCTTAACGAGCCATCCCTTCACTCTTTCTGCTCATTGCCCTAGATCTCAAACCTAAGGCCTTCTTATGAATTTTATGAATTGTTGAGTCTCCATTTCTTTCCATTCCCTGCCCCAAAGGCCCGAGCTTATCTGCATCCTGCCTTCCCTTCTTCCTTTCTCTTTTTTTTTTTCCTAACTAGAGCCAGGCTGGCCCCATTCCCAGGGCCTGTAGTAAAGAGGGGTGAGTGAGGGAAGTGCTGCTTAAAGTCATGACAGCTTCTTTATTAACTCTGAATATTGTTTGTGAATATGCGAATGAGACCTGGAGGCAGCCAGTGAATAGAGTCCTGGGCCTAGAGTCAGGAAGACTTGAGTTCAAATCTGATCTCAGATACTTACTAGCTGTGTGAGTCTGAGCAAGTCACTTAACCTCTGACTTAATCCACTGGAGAAGGAAATGGCAAACCACTTCAATATCTTTGCCAAGAAAAACCTCATGGACAGCATTGCTGTGCTATGGTCCATGGGGTCACGAAGAGTCAGACACAACCAATGGCAACAACAAAATGAGGCTCGGGCTAAACACTTGCAGCTCCACACCCCATCTGTGTGTACCCCTTCTACTCCTACCTATGTACCCCAGTCCAGGAAGGTCCCTCCAAAGAGGACCGACCCCAAGGTCTTAGAAAGGCAAAATGGAGAGCAGACAGATCCCTAGCTTACTTTTCACATCACAACCACCCAGGAAGAGCCCATTTATTATTTAAAATAATAACAACATGTACATAGCATTTATGTCAAGCACCTTAACATAGATTATCTCATCTGATCTTTACTCCGAGGCTGTGTGGTTGGTGCTACTATTATCCCTATTTAACAGATGAGGAAACTGAAGCCCAGAGTTCACCAACCAGTATGTGTCTGAGCCAAAATTCAAATTCAGGTTTCCCTGACTCTGCCCAGATTCCAGGCCTTCATTTTTTAAAGCTTTCAAAAATCTTATGACTTTTTCACTCTACGGTGAGACGGATGGCATTTATGGGGTGGTCAAGGCCATCTGGGGGCAGGGAGGCATCTCACTCCTGACACACACATTACCCAACACGGCGAAGAATAGCAAGAACCAAGGCAAAAGGAGGGAGTTTCCATGAGAGAGTCAGGGGAATTAGAAAAGATACCCAGGGTGTGTCTATCTGTATGGATCATGGGCTCTTCCCTTTATTTGGATAGCTCACAGATCCTTGGCAGCACTCCCTCCCTCCCTTCTTCAAGCCATACCAGCAGCAACCCATTCAGCCTTCTCTCTGTGTGACTCCTGTCCCTACGCTCTTCTACATCCTCCCCAGAGGGTTCGCCCAACCCACTGGGGACCCTCCGTGGCTTTCCAGGGGAAAACGAAGGAACCTCGAGGCTGACCATCAGTACTCCTGCCTTCTCAAAACAGAACTTGCTTTTAGACCCTCAGAACTTTTATTTTTCTGTTCTTCACTTGTTGAACAAACTCTTGCCTCCTAGACATCCCAGGGAGAAACTTCGGCAGCTCAGCCCGGGGCAAGTTCTATCTAATTCCAAACTAGTGGAAGACAAATTAATGAGGTTTGACTAAACTGTCGTATGCTCTGCTGCCCTCCCCTGAGGCCAGCCCAGCCCAGCTTCTGATCATCTTAGAGAACAACACTCAATCCCTCTGCTAGCTATAATTCCCCAGCCTTGGTCTCTGGAGAGACCCCTGCCTCCCCTGAAGCTATGAGATCACTCTTTGACCCGCTGCCACCACCGCCACCTTCCACCAAGCAAGAGAGAAAACCCAGTATGCTGGAATAAGGAAGGTAGAACCTATTAGGCTCATATAGAGAAACCAAGGCACAGGAAGGGAAGGACCTTCTCCAAGAGTTCCATGGCTACTTTTGGCTTGTAGAACCTGGAGTCCCCTTCCAAGGAGTGGGGCACCCTGAAGCTTGGAGAGTCCTGTCCTGTCCTGTGCCTTCTCCAGGGACCAGGGAGGGACAAGGTCTAAGAAGTCTGAGCCCGATCCCCAAAGCAAAATCCTACCCTTTCTACCTATAAGAGCTTCCCTTTCACCACAGATCAGGAAGGAAAGGGGATTTGGGATATTAAGGAAAGCTTCCACTGGTTTGAGAACAGCCAGGCCTTAGGGGAGAAAGAGAGGAGATGAGTTCTCTCCTCTGCCTATTCTCAAAGAGTCCAGAGACCTAGAGGAGGGCAGTGGAAGTGGAGGGGATTACAGATGTCCTCAACCCGATTCAGCACAAATAAAAAGGATTTCTCCTCCAACTCCTTCCACATCCTTCCCCTCTAAGCATACAGCTAGGAATGAAGCAAAGAGCACGATGGGCCAGAGTCTGAAGGCAAATGGAGAGACCTGGCCTCCCTTCTCTTTGTACCCTGAGACACCCTGAGGATCTTTGCTTTCCTCTCAATTCCCCAAGATTCCCACCTCCAATTTCTTTTTCATTATCCTGGTCAAACTGGCTTTGGATTCAATGCAACTCCCAGTCTCTTGCTTAGCTCAGCCCAGGAGCATCTCCCAGGCAGACCACACAACTTGCTGAGACCCCCCTAGAGAGCCAGCACTGGCCCTGGGAGGGAGATGGAGGGTGGGGAAGAAGGCAGCCATCAGAGAAAAAGAATGGGGGGGCTCAAGTTAAAGGATGACAATTTAAGTAGAGTTTTGACTGGAGAGGGAAAAAAGAGAGAGGGGATACCATATGTCCATGTGTCTGAGAATAGGACACAGGAAGGGGTAGGGAAGAGTGTCCCAGAATCATAGGATCCACTCTCCACCCCCAGGGCAGCCCAGTTTAGTTCGCCCTCTCTGGTCTATGTCTCCAGAGTAGTAGACAGAATGTTATGGGGTAGGGTGGGAGAGGGATGATTAAATGAACCCATATTGGGTACACAAGGCAGAAACAGATCTCCAGCACCCCAGCTGTTGTACTCAGCTTCTCCAGCCACAAACTAGAATGAAAGGCAAAAGATATGACAGAGGAAACCACAGCAAATGGTGGGAAGGTTTTTCTTTCATTTCTTTCTACCATTTATGCAAAGGAAATGGAGAGAGACATGGAGAAATAGTGAGAAAGAGCAGAAGAAAGACATAAACGAGGAAACATCACAGATACATACACATGGTTTTTTGAGATATGTGTAGGTGTTAGTGTATATGCTAGGGGTGTGTGTGTGTGTGTGTGTGTGTGTGTGTGTGTGTGTGTGTGTGTGTGTGTGTGTTTGAGAGAGGTGAATGTTTTGTCACAGAAATCCTGATGCTTCCCTGGTTGGAGAAATAAAAAAGAGGTTTGTTGTTATTATCGTGGTTGTCCCCAGAGATCACAGTTAGGACTGGGATTAGTCAACACCTTTGTAATGGTCTGGAGGACAAAGGAACCAAAGAATCTCCAGGTTTTCTGAGGACTCTACACTATTCTGGGTGGTCTCAGTGAGTGGGTAAAAAATGGAGAAATTAGCTACAGTATGAAAAAGTGAAAGATGAGGGAAAAAATGGGAATTGGATGAGGAATTTCACTGGTTTAGAAAACTCTCTATCATTGCACTTCAGCCCTGCTCTGCAATTTATGTTCTTTTTTTTTTAATTTTAAACCCTTAACTTCTGTGTATTGACTTATAGGTGGAAGAGCGGTAAGGGTAGGCAATGGGGGTCAAGTGACTTGCCCAGGGTCACACAGCTGGGAAGTGTCTGAGGCCGGATTTGAACCTAGGACCTCCCGTCTCTAGGCCTGACTCTCAATCCACTGAGCTACCCAGCTGCCCCCCTGCAATTTATGTTCTTAAAGAGCTGCCTGGAGCACTAAGAGGTTAAGTGATTTATCTAGGATCACACTGTCAACATATGGCTGAGGTCTTCCTAACCCCTTCCCATTATACCACCCACCCCTTGACAATTTACTTAGAAGTAAGTCTTCAAGTATGATCATCTCTGTTTTCTGTCATGACTCCAGAAAGGGAGGTGGGAGATATCCTAAGCTGTCCCCTAAAAATATTGTCCCAAAGGGCTACTTTGGTTAATACAAGACCACAGAGTGGGGTCTCATTAGGAGAAGGTTTGGACACAAAAAGATAAACCATTCTCTCCTGGTGCCATAGAATGTTCATATCGAGAAATTTGCATGCACTTCAGGACCCTGGAACTAGAAAATATAATGAGATAACAAAAGAAATTTTTAAAAATTAATAAAAAACAAACAAAAATGAAACTGAACATTGTATAATATCAATCTTGCCCTAGAGATGAGTTGAGAAAATGTATTTCCTTCCCTTCTTCATAGAAGTGGAGGATTATGAGTATGGAATATGGCATATGCTGTCAGACTTAACTGACGTACGGCTTAGTTTTGTTTTTTTCTTAATCCTTACCTTCTGCCTTAGCATCCATCCTGCGTTGGTTCCAAGGCAGAAGAGCAGTAAAGGCTAGGCAATTGGGGTTAAGACTTGCCCAGGGTCACCCAGCTAGGAAGTGTCTCAGGTCACATTTGAACCCAAGACCAGGCTCTCTATCTACTGAGCCACTTAAGTGCCCCTGATTTAGTTTTACTGAACTTGTCCTTTCCCTTCCTCTTTCTTTTTTATTCTTTCTTACAATGGATGACTCTTTGGGTGGGATGAGGGGAAAAGATTTATTCGGAAATGAAGGTGTTAGAAAAAAACAAAAGATATCGATAAATAATAATAATAGCTAATATTTATATGGTTGCTTAAAGTTGGCAAAAAGCTTTGCATAGGTTATTTGCTTTGAATCTCACGACATCTCTGTGAGGTAGATACTATTATTATCTTCATTTTACAGATTTTTTAATAAAAACGAAAACAATAGCTGACATGTATATAGCTAAGGTTTGCAAAGCAGTTTACGTGCATTATCTCATTTGATACCACAACCGTGGGAGCTAGGTTCTCTTATCATCCTCATTTAACCCATCGAGAAAGAAGCTGAGGAATTAATTAACTTGCCCAGTTTCACACAGCTAAGTGTCAGAGTTGAAATTTGAACCCTTACTCCAGAGCCAGCTCTCTGTTCACTCCACCAACCTGCCTCTTCTGGAGGGTACAGTGTGGCTTCCATACCCTCCCACTCCCCTGAACCCCTCTCTCTCAATGGTCCCTACTGACTTCCTTATCACTAAATCTAATGGTCCTTTTCCTTTTTTTTTTTTAAACTCTTACCTTCTGTCTTAGAAGAACACTGTGTACTGGTTCCAAGGCAGAAGAGTGGTAAGGAACAGACAATGGGGGGTAAGGGACTTGCCCAAGGTCACACAGTTGGGAAGTGTCTGAGCCCAGATTTGAACTCTAGGTCTGGCTCTCAATCCACTGAGCCACCCAGCTGCCCTCTATAAAGGGCCTTTTTCCTGTTCTCATCCCCATGGCTTTTTCTGTGGCACTACCCTCTTCTCAAAGGGTTTCTCATCCTTGTTGAGGGATTCTTTGTTTCCTGCAATGACTCCTTTTCACGGCACCTGAAGGTAGGTATGCTTCCCATAGTTCTATCCTTAGCTCCCTGTCTCTTTGTCTCTGTGTCTGTGTCTGTGTCTGTGTCTCTCCTTTTTCCATGCTCCCATAGCATGCCACTTCCACACAAATGACTCCCAAACGTTTCCCTCTAGCCTCTCTCCCAAGCCCAGACCCATTTCTACCAGGATGTCCCGATGACAAATTAAAACAATTCCAAAACCAAATTCCTTATCTTTTCCCCTCTCCATCTCCCCCTTCCAGTCTCTTCTCTATTCCAGTAGCACTACCAGTGCCCTGATCACTGAGCTCCACAACTTCAGTCCCCTGGGATCCCTGCCTCTCTTATTCCCTCAGATAATTAGTTGCCAAGTCTTAATGTTTCTACTGCTACCATATTTTTTAAACCCTTATTTTCTCTCTTAGTTACAGCTCTCAGACAGAAGGGCAAGAGCTAGACAATGGGGGTTAAGTGACTTGCCCAGGGTCACACAGCTAGGAAGTGTCCGAGGCCGGATTTGAACCTAGGACCTCCCGTCTCTAGGCCTGGCTCTCAATCCACTGAGCTACCCAGCTGCCCCTCTGCAATATTTCTTAAAACAATAGCCGCTTCTATAACATTTCTTAAATCCATCCCCTGTACCAATCCTCCTCACTCTCTCTCTTACCCCTCATGGCCCATCTTTTGCCATGTCTTGTTTCTATCTTCACAACATCTCTTGTGTAGGTACCCTTTTCTTTTCTCCACTAGCATGGCCACCACGCTGGCAACAGGCAGTAGCCCCTTAATTGATCTTTCTTCCCCTAGTCCATATTCCCTCCAATTCACCAAGCCATTCTTTCAAACGTTTTTATTAAGCTCTTTTGTTTCTAGATCATCTTCATTTCCCAACATATCCCCTCCCTCCCCCTTTCCAAAGTCCCATCTTTTATAACAAAGAAGAAAGGGAGGGGGATAGTTCAACAAACCAAGTCAGTGAAAAAAAAATTCTGACATGTATGCAGCATAATCTCCTGCCTCTGAAAGAAAAGGAGACGTATTCTCAGACCTCTTTGGGGAGGGCCAGCACACACACACACACACACACACACACACACACACACACACACTCTTGGCATTGCCCCTAGTAGTCTTTCTCTTAATGCACTGCTCAGATAACTTGACCTCTCTACTCAAAAATCTTGAACTCTCCACTGTTTACCAGATTAAGTGGGAATGTAGATGATCCTAGCATTCAAGGCCAATTGGGCTCCAAACCACATACAAAAGGCATTGCAACAGATCTGTAAGAGCACTGGGCTTGGAATTGAGAATCTTGGGTTTAAATCCTGCCCTGTTAGTGACTCCTTATGTGTCCTTAAGCAGGCCACGTAGCCTTTCTGGGCCAGTCCTAATCAATCGGCAAGCATTTATTAGTTGGTTACAATGTGCCAAATACTATGATAGGAATACAAAGTAAAGAAAAAAACAGGATCCCTGCCCTCAGGGAGCTCACATTCTAGTGGGAGAGACACAAAATAGATATAGATACAGATAAAGATATAGATATATAGACATGGCAATAGAGCTACAGAAAAAATAGAGATAGAGGCAGAGGCAGAAATAGAAACAGAGAGATACAAATACAGATAGAGACAGAGATGGAGAGAGTGACAGAGACACAAATACAGACAGAGACAGTGATGGAGAGAGTGACAGAGACACAAAAACAAACAGAGACAGTGATGGAGAGAGATACAGAGTCATAGACACAAATACAGATAGAGACAGTGATAGAGAGAGACAGACAGAGACACAAATACAGACAGAGACAGTGATGGAGAGAGTGACAGAGACACAAATACAGATAGAGACAGTGATGAAGAGAGAGACAGAGACAGAGACACAAATACGGATAGAGACAGTGATGAAGAGAGAGACAGAGACACAAATACAGACAGAGACAGTGATGAAGAGATCTACAGAGACAGAGACACAAATACAGAGACAGTGATGGAGAGAGCAACAGAGACAGACACAGAAATGGAGACAGAAACAGAGACAGAGACAGTGATGGAGAGATGGTCAGAGACGCACATATAGATAGAGACAAAAATGGAGAGAGCAACAGAGACAGAGACACAAATACAGACAGAAAGAGAGACAGAGATACAAATACAGATAGAAACAGAGATAGGTTTTTTAAAAAATAGTCTAGGCATGAGGTAATAAGAGCCTGCCCTAGTGTGGTGGCCATGTTAGTGGAGAAAAGAGAAAAGATATTAGTATGAAGGCAGAAATAAGACTTGGCAAAAGATTGGCCATGAGGGATGAGAGAGAGTGAGAAACCAAGGATAACAGAGAGCTTGGGTGCCTAGGAGAATAGTGGTGCTCAAGGCAGCGATGGGGAGGTTTGGAAGAGGAAAGGGTTTGGGGAAAAAGATAATTAAGTTCTGTTTTGATCTCAGTGTCTTCATCCCTTCCCACCCATCTTCCATGGTGAATTGCTTCTTTTCCTTCAAGATCTAACGCAAATATCGACTCCTCCACAAGGTTTTCCCTAACAGCAACAGGGAAAAATTTCTCAAGGCATTCTGCCCGGACTTCCCCTCTGTCATGAAAACACCTTGCAACCTCTTTGTGTATGCTATTATCCTCACCATTACCCAGGCCCATGTGGAAACACATACAGACACACAAATATACATAGAGACACAAACATGCATATAGAGCCATATATCCAGACACACACACACACACACACACACACACATCCATTTGATTGGAAGCATCATCAGAAAAGGTCATGGATCTTCTCTTTCCACAGTGCTAAATAAGTGTGGGTTGAAGTTGATGTGATTGAAAAGTCCAAGAAAAGGAAAATTAAAACAACCAAGGGGAGAAGGGGCCAGTGTTTGTGGGAGGTCCTTCAGTCTGGAAAGATGGATGCTCAGGAGAATGACCAAAAGCTTGGAGCTGATGAAGAGGCCATATAGAACGAATAAAGACTCCTCTCACAGTCAGAATTCTGGAATGGAAGAGCCCCCCATTCATGCTTAAGGAAAGGAAGTCCTCCTTCCTACAGGCCTTCAGAAACTTATGGAACTGATTACCTCAAGAGAAGGCCCTGGCTGAAAAGATCAAAGAAATTCTACTTCACATCTCTGGTTTGTTTCCTCTGGGCATGAAGTCTACCAGATAGATAACTGAATCTGCCTCCTTTAAAAACCACAGCTTTTTAAAACATTGAACTGTTCTTGATTAAAATCTAAACTATACAACCTCCCCATCCCATCCTCTGACAACCTACTGAGAAAAATTTCGACTTTTCCTGATAACAATAATTATAATAAAGTGAGCATTTCTATAGCACTTTAAGGTTTGCCAAGTCTTCCAAGGTGCAATGGCCCCATTGAAGGAGAAAAAATAGCCTCCTTGAGCTGGGGAGAGGAGAGGGAAGATGGGCTGAGTCTCTGAGGAGGACCTCATTTGATCCTCACAACTACACTGGGAGGTTTGTTTTATTATTATTATCTTCATTATCATTATTATCTATTATCTTCATTCCCTGTTTACAAAGGAGGAAAGACAGAAGTTAAATGACTTGCCCAGGGTCATAAACCTAGTGTGTGTCTGAGGCAGGACTTGAATTCAGATTTTCCTGACTCCAGGTTCAGCACTCTCTCCACTGTGCCATTTAGCTGTCTCTTAAAGTTGTTCCCTTCCTTCAAATTATATCTCATCTGATCCTCATAACAACTCTATGAGAGAGGTACTACACATAAGGAAACTGAGGCTGGGAAAGATTCAAGTTGCTTACCCAGGTAAGCATACATAGGTAGCAAATATCTGAGTAGGATTTGATTTTAGGTCTTCCAGACTCCAAATCTAGCACTCTATTCAGTTGCCTTGATGACATGAGGTTGGTATTGAAGGCATTTTCTTTTCTACTACATAGCCTCAACTCAACTCAACTCATATCTCTTCTCTCATTTCTCAGTGGCCCCTAAAGGAAAACTCTCCACCCTCTCCCATCTCAATTTATTTTTTTTAAACCCTTGTACTTCGGTGTATTGTCTCATACGTAGAAGATTGGTAAGGGTGGGCAATGGGGGTCAAGTGACTTGCCCAGGGTCACACAGCTGGGAAGTGGCTGAGGCTGGGTTTGAACCTAGGACCTCCTGTCTCTAGGCCTGACTCTCACTCCACTGAGCTACCCAGCTGCCCCCTCAATTTATTTTTTAAACCCCTACCTTCTGTCTTAGACTCAATACTGAATCTAGATCCAAGGTGGAAGAGTGGTAAAGGCTGGGTAAATGGAGTTAAGTGACTTGCCCAGAGTCATACCCTCCTCAATTTCTAATCTACCATCCCAGGGAGAATTGTCTTGTGTGCAACCTATTATCAATGATTTAAAAGGAGGCCAGCTCCAGGTCCTTCAAGGGAGTGCACGAGTCTTATGTCCCAAGAGTCAAGATTGCTACAAGTCAAGGGATTTTCTGTAGATTCAAAATAAGCTTAGGGAAATTTGGGGATGACAAACTAAGAGTCAATGGAGACCCAGAACCTGCATGCTTCTGCAGAAGAAAGAAGGAAGCATTTGGAACCAGAAGAACCTGGTGGAGAGTCTTGTCTTGGACACGCGTGAATCCTGGGCAAGTGTGACTCTGGGCAGAGCAGTGGTCAAGGCCAGGGATGTCAAACAGAAACAGAGGTCACTAAACTGTGGGCTTGGATTGACTTGAAAAGCCCCATATTAATGTTATCTATGTTTTACTGTGTCTTTATTTATTTTGTTGATGTTTCCCAAAGACATTGTAATCTGGCTCTGGCTACTTACTCTATACGTCTGTCCTAGGTAGCTTTCTAAGACCATAAATTGCATAGAAGGCATTGGTAAAGGAGTTTCCCCATCTGGGAGTTCTCCATAACAATGAAGCCACAAGTCCGGGTCCTACAGCACCATGTAGAGGTCCGCTGGGGATAGAGGATCCACTTCAATCTGATCCCACTGGATTTCTTCCCAAATGCCAGAGGCCTGGTCTTGAGACTTAGTGATACTCTGACACCCCATACTCTCTGCCCAGGGTTCAGAGGCTTCTTTGTTCTGGAGGCTTCCTCTCCTTTGGATCCTTCCCTGAAGCAAGTGCATGGCCACAGACCCTTTATCACCTCCTGCTAGACTTTGGGGAGAGGGGAAGGAGACAGGGCAAAGGCTAAAGCTCTGGGGGTGTCTGTCCCCTCCAGCCACAAAATCCCATTCAATTGCTGCCTTCTCCAGGACAGTCACACACCAAGAAAACCAAGAAGTCAGTGTGCCCATTATCCTCTCCAGCAGAGCCAATCCCCTGAGCCGAGACCACAAATAACTAACTCCCAGCACCTTTGGGGAATGGGGGGGGGGGGGAGACAGAGAAATAAATATACCTCCCCTCTTGTCTCCAAGACACCACAGCATGTCCAAGTGTTGGAGTCACAAGCAGGGGCAGTGATAAAAAGGCCAAGCAATCAATCCACATCTCCCCCCGCACCCCGCCAGCTGTAGGCTAGTGGTCCCCCCACTCTAGGCCCAGGAGGTGGGCAGAAAGAGAGGGAGGGGAGGAGATCTGCACAGCATTCGCCTGCTACAATTGTCTCGAAATAGAGCCAGTATTTCTCCGCGAGTGTTCCCTGGGAGGTGGCTCCACGGCTCTTTACATTCTTGACTAAACGGTTATTATAAATAACAGCAATTTAACAAAAAAAAAAAAAAAAAAAAAAAAAAAGCCCGTTCTAACAGCCTCTCTAGAGCAATCACACCGGAGAGCACCTCTCCCAACAGGCAAGACTCTGGCTCCCTACTCCTAATCCCACTCCCCACCCCCACTTCCCCAGGGACAGACACACCAAGACACTTGGCTTCAGATTCCCTTCAAAGCTGCTGTTCCCTGTCCTCTTGTTTCTGTCTCTTTCTTCTCTGTCATTGTCTCTGACTGTCTCTCATTTCTCTCTCTTTGTCTCTCCCACTCTCTCTCTTCATCTCCCTCTCTTCATTCTCTCATTGTTTCTCATGTCTGTCTCTCATCTCTCTGTCTCATCTCTTTCTCTCTGTCTCTCTCTTTCTTCATCTCTCCCTCCCTCTCTTTTCTTCATCTCCCTCATCACTCTATTTCTTCTCTCTCATTATCTCTGTCCATCTCTCATCTCTGTCTCTTATCTCTCTCTGTGTCTCTCTTTCTCCATCTCTCCTTCTCTCCTTCATCTCCCTCTCTCCCTCATCACTCTTTCTTCTCTCGTTGTCTCTATCTCTCATCTCTTTCTCTCTCTCTCTTTCTCTATCTCTCCCCTCCCTCTCTCTCCTTCATCTCCCTCATCACTCTTCTCTCTCATTGTCTCTGTCCATCTCTCACCTCTGTCTCTCATCTCTCTGTCTCTCTGCCTCTTTCTCCATCTCTCCTTCCCTCCCTCTCTCTTTATCTCCCTCTCTCCCTCATCACTCTTTCTTCTCTCATTATCTCTATCTCTCTCATCTCTTTCTCTATCTCTCCCTCCTCCTCTCTCCTTCATCTCCCTCTCTCCCTCATCACTGTTTCTGTTTTTCTCATTTTCTCTTGTCTTTCCCCCCTCTTTCCAAGTCTATCTCCTCTATCCAATCACACTCTCAATTCTTATTTTGTGGTTCTCTTCTCTCACCTTTTCCCCATCCTTAGAGCCTCCAGGATCCTCAATGTCCCACACTGGGAAACAGAAGAGTATTCAGTCTGCCTTAAAGTAATTCCCCTGCCCTGAGTATTTATCTGTGGGGCAACTGAAGCCAAGCCTCTGGTGTGGAGAAACCGGAGTACAAAATAGGAGAGGAATACAAGAATCCACAGTCACTAGCCCCAGGCTTGGGGATTGTCACAGTAGATTAGACACACACACACACACACACACACACACACACACACACACACACACACACACGACTTCTCTTCAGTCTCCTATCTCCTTCTGAGTTTCCTCCTAAAATCTTCCCCTTCCTTTCGCCCTCCACATCTTCAGTCCTAAATCCTTCTCCCTAAATTCTTCCCTATTTCATTCTCCCCTCCTTTCTTCCAAATAGCCTCCCCAATGCTCCGGAGTTTCCTTCCCTGCATCGCTATTACTAGAGACCACTCCCAACTTATTCCTTCCTCCTTCACATCCCAGACTCCTTCCCCGTTCTGGGCCTTCCCATTCAACAAGTATTCATCTCTCTTCCATCTCCATTCAACACTCCTTCTCCCTCCACCTCCTGGGCTAGGAGCCAGGATGCTGCAACCCAAACTCCAGCTTCACTGCTAACTCACTCCTAATGACCTCCAGGTTTGGTCCAGCAAGCCTCAATGAGTCAGCTCCCCCCCCCCCAACGTAGGGAAAATGACTATGCTCCCCACTCCCCACCCCCACATATTCCCCGAAGCAAAGCCAGTGATAGGAAGTCAGGAGGCTGAGGTGTTTCACTATGGAAATCCATAGTTCATTAGAGTAAGGGGCCATTAACACTCAGAGGGAACGATGAGAGATGTAGGGAAGAACAAGACTCAGGGGAAAGATAGTGCAGAGAAGGGTGGGGGAGGGAGAGACAGGGAGGAGGCAGAAAGTGAGGTCTGGAGAGGAGAGAGCAAAACCAGGAGGTATTGGGGGGTGGCAGGAAGAGGAACGGTCAGGAGCCCCTGTTCTTCATTGGGAAGCAAGAGAAATCACTGGAGTTGGGGTGTGAGCTTCCCCTAAAGAGGATTCCTGGGTCCCCACCTACTATTCCCTGGTACACAGATCCAGGGACTCTAAGGAAATCCTGAGTTGTGGTTTGGTGGGAAGGGGCTGGGAGGAGAAAAGAGAGGATGGATGGGGGAGATGGGGAAAGGTAGGTTGCCTGTGCGAGGGAAAGAAAGACAGTGGAACCACCCATTTGGCTGGGGAGGGGGTAGGGAAGGGAAGGGAGGTTCACTGAGGCACTGCTATTAATTATTAAAGTAAATGGGAGCGTTTCCTAGCAGAAGGGCTGGACCAAAGCTGCTTACAGGAAAGTCAGCTCCCTGATCTACTCTCAGCTCTAAGTAGCATCCCTCTGCCCCTCCCAGCCTGCTAGCCCTGCCCCATACATGATTTTGGAAGTTCTGGATGGGTGTCTTTCCCCTGACAGAAGAGGAGAGAGGTCCAGAACTTTGCCAAATGAAAGGGTTCCAGACTTAGGGTTCTGAAAAAGCCTTGCAAATGCCTCCTTAGGACCTCAGATCTTCCAGTAGCCAGAGAGTATTGGTGTATTGAAGGTAGATGATGGAGTACAGATAACGAGTTCATGGTGAGGGAGGTGGGAAGTCAGGGGGTGCAATTCACAGTCACCCAAGGAATCCCACTGAGGGAGGTAGCCTCTCTTAGCTAGAGAGAGGTGAGGGAAGATGGGCCGAGTCTCTGAAGTACGACCTAGGACAGGGAAAGTGGGAAGAGGAATGAGAGGGAAGGAAAGTAACTTTCCCCTCCAAAATAAGCTCCAGCAGGGATCCAAACCTCCAAAGCAGTGGCCAGCTAGGGTCTGAAGACCACACCTCACTCTTATTGCATATCAAGGCAGAATGGTCCTCTAGCCTCAGCCAGCTGAGGCACACACTCTCTGGGGTTCCACTGTTAGTCTCAAATTCACATTGAGACTCCCTCACACTCCTCCTCTCTTGCCAACCACCTCATCTCATTTCCCTTGAAAGCCTTTTACTCTGGCTCAAATATGCCCCTGTTCTACAACTCCAGCCCCACTCCAAACATGCAGAAACGTGGAGCCACTGGGCTGTAGGGCAAGCCTATTTGTGTAACCAAGGCCTAAGGATAGTCACCAGCCTGGAAGATGGGGGGCACAGCACCCCTGCCCCATACATGATGAAGGAAGTCCTCAAGAGCTTTCTGTCTTCTAACCAAGGAAGAGAAAGGCCCAGAGCTTTGAGGGAGGCAGTTTCAGACCTAGGACACTGAGGTCACCACATCCCTGCCCCACAAATGGTCAGAACCAAGAAGGATCCCTTCAAGTTGAGTGGAGACCACTGACAGAATTCCCTTTCCTCTTTGTACACTTCCATTAAAATTCATCAGGTACTCCATCCAATGGCTGTTGCTCTCAAAGCCTTACGTTGGGTACTCACAGGGGAAACAAAGAGGAAGACTTGAAACCACAACAGATAGAGATCCATGGAAGGGAGGCTTAGCCTGAAGAAGAGGAGACTTGGGGATGGGATCATGGTCTTAATGTTGAGTTTGCTCTACTTGGCCACAGCAGAACCACCATTAACAGGTAGAAGTTAGAGAGAGATAAATATGGCTTGACATAAGGAATAATTCCTAATAAAAGTAGCTGTTAGAAAAGAGAATGAGCTGGTTGAGGCAGATGGTGAGGTCCCAGTTTCTGGCAGTTGTCAGTTAGGGATATAGAGGGGGCACCATGCTTTATCTAGAGGTTGAACTCCTAAAGGCACTTACAGCTCAAAGAGTTGATGGTTTCCTGCCCACCTGGAGATCTGAGTATAGCAATAAGGTAGGGACAAAAGAATAACTAGATTCCAAGTCAGAATGTGGTCGATACCATGAGAAAGGAACGTAGGGTTCAGAGGAACAAGAGATCACTTCCAATGAGGGTAGGGAATCCAGAAAAACTTTCTGGAAGAAATAACATTTGGCCTAGGCCTTGAAACAAAGGGAAGAATTCTGAGTATAGTGGGGATATTTTAGGCAGAAGGGAGAGGAAGAATCAGAGTTTATTTGGGAAATGGCAAGGAACACAGGATAAGAATACAAGATCTTGGATTTGGAGTTACATAGATTAAGCAGAAGAGACTGCTGAGGCCATCTAGTCAAAGAGTTCTTGTTTTGCAGGTAAAAAAACTGAGGTCCATCAAAGTTAAGTGTAAAATGTAACAGGCAAGATTTGAACCCAAATTCTCTGACTCCAGAGCCAGAATCCTTTCTGATATACCATGATGTAACAGAAAGCAGAAGAACATGGGGCTAGAAAGATAGGCTGGGGTCACATCATGAAGGTCTTTAAGTGCCTACCATTTGGACTTTGTCCTTTAGGCAATGAGGAACTCCTGGAGATTATGAGTGAAACGATCAGATCTCAAGTATCAAGAAATACCACCATAGCTCCCTGTGCAGGATGGTTTGGAGCGCAGAGAGGCGGGAGGAAGAGAACAGTTAGAAGGCTGCTTGAATAATCTCCAGGAAAGATCATGAAGGCCTATTCTGAGCAGGTAGCAGGGGGCGTAGAGAAAAAGGCCAGATGTGAAAGCTATTACAAAGGAAGACTCCACAGGACAGGCTAAGTGATTGGATTGGGGTGACAAAGGATGGGGAGGAGTCAGAGATCACTTCAAGGTTCTGAGCCTGACTGATGGAGAGGACATTGGTGTCACTGACAGAAATGGGTCAGGAGGAAAAGCAAATTCAAGACTTGTTGGGGGGGGGTGATATGTTCAGTCTGAAGAGTCAAAGGGCCACCCAGGTGGAAATTTACAGGGGGCAGTCAGAAAGATGGGTCTATAGCTTAGGTCAGGGCTGGGAATGTAGATCTGGGAGCATGAGAAGTATTTCTTTCTAGCTGACACTCTCCCACCCTTACTTACCCTTGCTAACAAGGAAGCTAGCCGTCACAGTGGGTAGAGCAATGACCTTGGGGTGAGGAAGACCTGCATGAGATACTAGCTATATAACCCTAGAAAAGTTCCTTAATCTTTCTCAGCCTCAGTTTCCTTGCCTGTAAAATTGGATAGCACCTATATTCCAGGGTTCTTATGAGGGTCAAATGAAATAACATATGTAAAACTCTTTGTATACCTTAAAGCAATACATAAATAATAGCTGTTTCTACTAAGGTAATGCTGCTACAAAGCATGATCTCTGGGTCCCTCTGAACCAACCCCCAGTTGTCTTGGCCAAGATAGAGGCAGCTTTTTTTGTTTTTTAGGATGTAACAAATCTGAAATGCTTTAAAAGGAATGTTGTTGGGAGGGAGGGGAAGAAAGAAAACAGAAACAAACAGATTACAAAGTCCTCCATGGTTAACAGGACCCTTTTCTTAAAGTAAGGATGATTCCTCTCTTCAGCTGTCTCTGAAGTGATGAGGAAGAAGACAGACTACAAAGCGCCAAGAAGTCTAAGTCAGCAAGTAAATAGGGGCAGGGAGGTGAGACTGTTCTTTCTAGAAATGAAAGGATGGGTGAGGACAATCTAGCTTAAGGAAGTGATTTTTTTTTCAATTCAGAGAGCCCTGAGCATATTGGTGGGCAAATAGGAAAGAGCCAATGGAGATGGTGTGGTAATACAGGGAGAAGAAATACTTGAAGGAGGCAAGGACCTGAAGAAGATGGCATTCTGATCCCCTTAGGGAAAGAGGATAGATGCTTTGGAGCATCCCAGAGTTGATGAGAACATAGAAGGGACAATACCTGAACCTGCTCCATCTGTTGGTAGAGTCTCTGTATGGGAGTGGGGGAGCCAACTCAGATGCAGAGAGGCTCCTTAGGAGGCAGCTGCCAATAACATCTCATACTTGTATATCATCATATATGAATATTCTGTATATCAGAGTTTGCAAAGTATCCTCCTGCAACACACTTTTTTTCATTTAATCCTCACAAAAATCCTTTGTGGGGCAGAGCCAACATTATTATCCTCACTCGACAGAGGAAGAAACAATCTCAGAGTCAACCTAAACAGCCCAGAGTCAAACTGCCAAAGCTTTGGAGTCCAAGTTCAGAGTGTTTTCCACTCTGGCTTAAGGCCCCATTTTTCCCAATACGCTGAATTCCTCCAAGCCTAATGTAATTCCTGGAGGACAGGCCTCAGCAGATTGTAGGCAATGCCTCAAATCATCCAGCGAACCCTTTCAAAGGTTACTTTTACCAGTAGAATGTCCCCAGAAGATGGATTCCTGCTCTTCTTCCTCATCCTTCCTCTCTAGTTTCTTTTTTTTAACCCTTACCTTCTGTCTTAAAATCAATATTGTATTCCAAGGCAGAAGTGTGTTAAGGGCTAGGCAGTGGGGGTTAAGTGACATGATCAGGGCCACACAACTAAGGAAGTGTCTGAAGCCACATTTGAACCCAGGACCTCCCATCTCTAGGCCTGACTCTCAACCCACTGGGCCACCCAGCTGAAACATCACACACAGACACACAGAGTTTCTCTTGGCTGACATCATGTTCATCCCTAGAGTTCTTTCAACATGAACAGAGAAGCAGACATGCATGTGTGTATATGTGATGACAGATACCCATAACTTCATGTACCAAAAACAGAAATACATGAATTATTCTTGAACAACCCATCACTAAGCTCAGTCTCTAACCTCCCCTGTCCTCTGAAGGTGTAAGGAATAGGCAGAAAAGTCGTATGTGGGAAATGATGGGTGAGGATGGGATGGAGTGCAGAAGGGGAAGGATCCTCGTTAAGGTGGAAGGGGCTTCTCAGGAGATATGGGAGGAAGATAGCTGGCTAGCTAGGATCAGGGAATTTGAATAGCTGGACCCACTCCAGAGGACTCCAAATGGATGCTGAGACTTGGGCATCTTAAGGAGAGGGCAGTAGGAGAGGAAGAATCCAAATGTTAGCACACATACTCCCAAGGGCTCCCCCCTCCAACTCATTCTGCCAGCCCTGGGCAACATCAAGGAAAAGGGGTAAAGTCTCCTTTAATCCTTTCAAGACCAGCACATGAAAGCAAGTCTTGCTAAAAGAGAAACACAAACATGACCCGAGCCTGCTCTAACCCAGAAAGCTTCTACGGTCCTGAAGAGAGGAGCCCAAGTTGGCTCAGAGGTTCTTCCCACAACCACCATGTACCACCCTGAACATAGAACAGCTTCTCTCTTACTCATAGGCACTCCTGGGCTGAATGGGGTGGGGAGTAAAAAGGAGGGAGCAAAGGGTTAAATCTGGATATGAAACCTCCTGGGGGGGGGATGCAGGATTTGTACATGTGATGTGTATATCTATGGTTGTGTGTCTTTGGTGAGGTTGAGTGGTCGTGAGTAGATAAGAATAAGTATGTAAGTGGGTGACTATGGCAGGATGAGCGGAGGACAAAGAGGGGGAAACTGAGTGTCTATCATATGAAGATACACTTTTGCCTACAGAATGGACACCACATGAGGGTAGAGGCACATGGGTGTGAGAAAAGGGATATACCTGTATGCAAGTATGTCCATGGATCTGAGTGACAGTGGGCACATTCAGCCAGGCAAGCCAACTGGAGAAAGGCAGGGCAGCTCCAAACAGCCTTCAGAGAGCTTCAAGGATCCAGCCAGAAAGCACCACCTTTCTCCCACCTGCCCCCAAATCCCAAGCTGCCAACGGGCCCATCAGCATCCCTCTGTTCTCTTCCTACCTGCACTTACTCTCTGCACCTCTCCACTGGACAACCTCTAGTTCCCATGCTCACTGGCTGCAGAAAAGTATTTATTTCCCCTCTCTCTCTAGCTCCCAAAGCTTGAGTAAAACCCCAACCAGAGAGGTGACCAGTCGACCCAAGCAAGAAGCTAGGGAAGGGCTTGGGGCAGGGAGTGCATTCCTTCTGAGCCAAGGAACCACAGGGCTAAGTCTTATACGAAGCAGCTCTCCTAGACTCAGGCAGAACCTGCAATAAACAGCACAGAAGAGGCCCTGAAAACTGCTGCCTGCTGCAAATCCCAAATCTTTTTTCCAGCTGAAAAAAAACACACAAAAAAAAAACACACAAAAAAAAACCCATGTGAAAAATAACTGTCCAGTCTCATCCCTTCCCTCTTGTTCTTCTATCTTGATCTCTTCTAAGTCTGCCTGCCTTCCTTCCCACTCTCCATTCTCTACCACCCTTGAGTCTCCTAAGCAGGTGGTAAATGGGTGTCAAGATTCCTGGAGGGGTTCTCATTGGCTATGAGCCCAATAGCTCCAGTTCCCTGACACTCTCCCACCCTCCCTCGATGCCCCAAGACCAACACCCCCCAAAACCAACTCAGGAAACACTGGAAAGGCCATTGGGAAGAAGAGCTTCAAAAGAGAAGGCAAGCACTGAAAAAGGAAGGACAGGCAATATGTCCTAACAGGCTCCTCCAAACCCCTCCACCCCTATAAGGATGGAGGAGGGGATTGGAGTGGGAGTAGGAGCAGAGAGCAAATGAAGAACTGTCAGAAGCTTAATTTGGGAATCCTCTGGGACTCTGTCCATTATCACTAACCGGAACTAAGGGGTCATGGAGCAGAAGGCAAGGGCTAGGGAAAATGACTTCTCTTCCTCTCCATCCACATCCACCCCATATTCTAGGCTCCAAATGCCAGTGGCAGGTGGAAGCGTTCATCTAGGTGGGTGCCCAGACTCAGCCAGATTCCAAAACAACTTCAAGTGCTGAAAGAATTAATGAGGGGAGCAGGGCTTGGGAGAAAGAGAACAAGCAAGATAAAGACTGCAGAGAAGGAAGGAGGGAAGAAGAGTTGAGGACAAGAGCGAGACAGAGCAGGGGAACCTAGGAGAGGGCTGAGGGAAGCCAGGATTCGTCAGGTACTTGGGGACTTAGCTGTTCTTCCCTATCCCGGTCCAGGGCCAACCCTCCTCCCGGTTCTTCGCTACCCTTCCGGGGCAGCATCCCGTCATTCAGGACGACTCACCTCTGCGCTGCGGTGGTGGCGTCCAAGATTCCAGTGCCCTGCATCCAGGAGCGCACCGAGCCGAGGCCGGCAGGGAGCGGCTCCTCTTTCAGGCTGAGCCCTCCTCGGGGCAAGGAGTCCTGCATGGAGAACATGGGACCGCGCTGCAGGCGCCGCTCTGCCTGGCGCCCCGACGGCCCGCACACCGAGCTCCGACGAAGTTGGGGGATAGTCCCCACCCCCACCCAGCAGAGCCGAGGATAGGCTGGCCCAGGCCAGGCCGGGGCAGGGCAGGGCAGGGCAGGGCAGGGCAGGGCAGGGTCGGGCCGGGCCGGGCCACAGAGCAGCAGCGGGACGCCCCCGACTCGCGACGGCTTCTCTGCTGGCCCCAGCTCAGTGAGAGCTTGGCTCCCCGGGCCGCTCCCTCGGAGAAAGCCGACCCGCTACCAGCAGCGCAGCCTCCTCCCCCTGCACTGGGGGGCGGGGAGACAGAGGGATTCCCCCGCGGCCACTCGCCGCGAGGGGGGCCCGGAGCAGGGGAAGCAGTGGGGAGCTGAAGAGGAGGGGAGGAACAGCAGAGAGGACCTCACAGGGCAAGGCTGCGAAGGCGCAGGAGTCAGGGGCAGGGAAGCGTCCGGCTAGGTACAAAGTGGCTATCCCAGTGCTGGGCACAGGGGCCCTGAGTGCAGCACCCAAGGAGGGCTCTGGGAGTGGGGCAAAGTGGGGACACTCGAACTGACATTAAAGTGTGGACCCCGAGAGCTTTGTAAAGTGGGGAGCCCCGAAAACTCGCGGCAAAGTGGGAAATCAGCGGGTGACGCAAAGAGGGGCTCCCAGGAGTGATGTGAAGTGGGGCTGGCTGAGTTGAGGTGCAGAGAGAGGAGCCCAGCTGGGAGGTTTGCAGCGGTTTGAAAGGAGGAGAGGGATGCGAGAGAAGGAAGCAACGCGCTAGGCAGGCGGAGGGGAGAAGGAAGAGAGGAGAGGGGGATAGAGCAGGGCTGCCAGGGCAGGGCTGCCAAGGTAGGGCAGGGCAGAGCAGGGCAGGAGAGGACAGAGCGGCCGGCCTCGCAGGGCTGCCTGGCGCGCCGAGTGCGGAGCGCTGATTACCATCCGGAAGGCGGAGGCAGCGGGAGCGGAGCTCGGCGGCGGCGGCGGCGGCGGCGGCGGCGGC